>NC_080077.1:71830865-72140022 GCF_949987535.1 Balaenoptera acutorostrata
GACTTAAAGGCTGGGAAGAATTAAATAAGGAGAAGAGAGAAGGCAGGAGTATCTCAGGTGAGGAAACAAAAGCAGTGAAACTGCGGAGGTGGAAAGAGTAACATAATCCAAGCAGCCACCACGGTGTCCTGTTGAGGGCATTCATTCATCTGAAGGCTGGGTAGGCAGCTGGATATCTGGAAGACAGTATACTAGGCTATTATGATGGGCACATTGTTTTTTAAATGTTCTTTGGAAAAAATCAAGCCAGTTTGAAGCAGGTAACTTTTCAACCTCATTCAGTTTTAGTGGTCAATTCTGGGCATTCATTATCTGTGAAAGGGTGAGGATTGTGTCCAGAATTACTGTTGATGCACTGGCAAGAAAAGTGCTATTTACTGTATTGTTTTTATTTTATAAAGAGAGAGAGACTATCTAGAATATGTAAATAAAAAACTTAATTGCCCCGGAGTTATTCCTCCCCTTCCCCAAAGCTATGATGCTGCCAGGGAAATAAATTACTTCAAGAATCTTGATGATTAAACAGCAAGAGAAAATGACTGTGGTAGTGGGCAGATTTGAATGCCTGACGACTCAAATGTGGATCAGTTGCATCAGTCACATCTGAAACAGTGGACTAATTTCAGAAATAATTATGAATTGTCTTCTCAAAGATTTCTCTTCAAATAATCTTGTTAATGGGCCCCACTATTTCATTGCTATGTCAGTTACCAATATGCCACTTAGAAATATTTGTGATTCCTCTGCAAGACTGAAAATATTCATTTTAAATTAAATTTCTTGGGTGATTGGGGCTGAGCTTAGCTTGGAGACTGTGGAATGATTTAAGTCTCATCCCGAGCCCTCCCTGAAGCAGCCACTGGTCCTGCAGAAGATGTGTTTCCCCCTTTTCCCAGGAGAGACTTGCATTGGTATCTCTGCAACGTTGTCATATGCACTGTCCTCTTTTTCACACTTTCCTTCTGCTCCCCTCCCTATGGTATCATGTTGGATCAGGTCCTTTAAAGTGCCTATGATATTGGGATGCCATGAAGAAGAATAATTCTGAGTCTTTGTGGGTTCTTAAGGATTCTTTCCCCATCACTCCAACACTTTTACTCTAAGGTACTGCTGGCATTTTACTATTTCCATTTTGGCATTTTCCCAAATTTTATTTCCATTTCCCTAAATTTTAACACCCGTGAGTCATGCCCTGTGGAATCCCCCTAATCCCACCCCACCCAATTTTGACTAGTTTCCTTGATGTTGAACAGAGGCATATATTTTCAAGATGAAATGACATGGTGGGGTGTTGTCTGCAACCATAAACAGAGTATTGTCCAAGTTAGGAATAATCCCTTTTGGTAAAATGAGACATTTTCAGAATATGCAAATGTGTCTGTATATGTGTGAAAGCAGACTGTTACTCTTTTAGCAATTGTTTTATCTCTAATAATGATGCTTGGATACGTATTGACTCACAGGTAAATAGGATGCCCCAGAATGTCCTACTTATTACAAAGGAACTCATAAAGTAAATAATCCATAAAATGAAAAATTTGTTAGTGGCATAGAGCTTGACATGAAGAAAGATATCAATTGTTCAACATCTCTGCGAATGATAAATCAAGTGAGAATTATGGTAAGTTAAAGTAAGGTGATCTTAGATTATATATCAGAAATAATTTTCCAACAGTGAAGGTCGTTATGCTTGATATGGCCTGTGGAATATCCATAAGAGAAAAACTTAAATATATTTGTGTAGTTTAATTATGATCTTCCATAAAGATTCAATGATTAATATACACCCTGTCTAATCCCATACACACACACAGACACACATACACACACACAAAATTGAGGTAGTTTTTAAGAAAATGTACAATAAAACAAGATATAAGAAGTAAAAACTCAGACTCAGGGAAAAAATTAGATTATTCCTCCCACACACACCAAGAATATTTTTACTGAATTGCAATGTGGTGTAAAGCAATCTGTTTATACAGAGGGTCATTATTTAAAAAAACAAACAAACAAAAAAACCCCAACAGCTTCATACAACTCATTATTGGATCAAATTTTAAAATACTGTCAAGATCATTGCTTCCGGAAAATGTGGTTTCCAGGGAGATCTGGTAAGGATGGGAGATCTGACAGGCAGGGATTAGTAGGATGTTCAGTATGCTCATAAAACAACATATTTTAAGTTAAACATACACATCACACATTATGTTATAGAGACCCAAGCTAGCTTCTGTTAGTTGGGTTGCTATGGCAGCAGGATGCCAATTGTCTTGAGACCACCAGCTGACTATAAACTAATGCCTCACAGCATGCTCACCCATCAGTCAGGCTGCAGCTGCAACTAAATCTACGTAGATGGAGATCATTGGGAAGTGGAGACTACCGAGGGCTGACGAGAAGAACGAGAAGCTGGAGAACCAGGCCTGATAATGGCCAGATCAGGGGAACGCCAGGGATTTAGCATCAGAAAGGACAGCATGGGTAGCAGCCGTCTGATCTGGCTCTGTCACTGCCATTGTGATAAATGTGATAGCCCCTTCCTCTCTGTGTCACTTGCTTCAGATTGAGAATCCTGGGAGGAATTATCTGACTGTCCAGATTAGAACATAAGCTCACTCCACATTTCTCCTGAAGTAAATGGCATTACTGTTTGGCTTGGGCAAAAACCCTTGAAGTCACCCTAGACACCTCCTTCTTTCTCACCTCACATCCAATGCATTAGCAGATCCTATAAGCTCTATTTTCAACATCTGTTCTGAATTCATCCACTTCTCAATAGTTGGGACAGTCAAGACTCTACACACACTTACTATTGACTCCAGGTATAGCATGATTCCTGCCGTCTTGGCCAGTTAGATCACGAGCTCACTAAAAAAAAAAAAAAAAAAAAAACCACTAATGAGGAAAGAGGTTGAGCGACTCATTCAGGTTGGGTTTTCTCCTTCACAGTGGGAGATTTTAGCTTTCAGGATTCACGTAGGGCACAACTATACTTCTGCTCTGGGGCCATTTTGAAAGGTCCATCTACTATCTGCCAAACCTTCACGTAACCAATTCTCCAATCTCATTTCTCTGACTATGTAGCCAGATTATTAGGCATGACAATGAGATGGTCTTAACTAGACTTGTTGGCCTTGAAATTCTATCTCTTTTTCCACTATCCCAGGGAATTACTCCTGGGACAGAAGATCTTCCCCAAAGTTAAAAAGGGAAAAAGATGCAAAATGGGATCAATGAGAAAACCTGGAGAACAAGATCAGAAGGTCCACCACCTAAATAATGAGTTCAAAAAAGAGAGGCTAGAAAAAAATGGAGTTGAGGAAACTGTGAATGAAAGAATTCAAGAAAATGCCCTAGAAATTTAGGATAGACTCTCCATATTAAAAAGGCTTAACTGGTATCCATCATAATGGACGAAAACACACTCACACAAATATTATTGTGAATTTTCAGAACTTTGCAGCCAAATAAAAGTTGTACAAGATTCAAAAAAAAAAAGTCACATACAAATAATCAGGTATCAGAATGAATTTGTATTTCTCAACAGCAACTCTAGAAGAAAGAAATTAAGCAATACCTTTGAAATTCTAAACAAAATTTATTTCCAAGCTAGAATTCTATCTCTAATCAAATTATCAATCAAGTAAAATTAAGAAAATTTTCAGACATTCAAACATCTAAAAAAAATTATATCAATGCACCTCTTCTCAAGAAGCTAGCTACTAGAACATATGTGCTACCCACACCGGACATTAAAACAAAAAAGAGAAAGACATGGGATTTACAATGACAACTGAGCACCTGATGTGGAGAGTTAGAACAGATGGGAGTAGTGTAACTCAGGAGACACACAGACTGGTGAAAGGCTGTCATTCTCAAGATGCCTGTTAGCTACACTTCTACCATCCTTTAACCTGAGAACAGAATGCCCAGGGAGCCTGGCCCCTATTCTTGGCTTGCCTTGACATATGTTACTGAAGTTTCTGCTCTCCCCTCCAAGCCTTGCTGTGTGAATTGACGGAGGACACTCACCCCAGATGAATTCCAACTGATTAGGTCAGGCTCACATAGGATAATCTTCCTTTTGATTAACTTAAAGTCAACTGAATCACATGTACAGTATCTTTTCACAGCAGAGCCTAGGTTAGTGTTGGATTGAATAACAGGCAGGAGGGGTGCGTATCCCACGAAATGGTCAATGCCTCCCTTCTGCTATCCAACTGTCCTGGGAGAATGCCCACCCTAACTGGGAAGAGACTAGAAACAGAGTTCTTGGGACTGTAACTCATCCTAGCCAAGTCGACACATCAAAAAGCATCACAGGGGCTTCCCTGGTGGCGCAGTGGTTGGGAATCTGCCTGCCAATGCAGGGGACATGGGTTCGAGCCCTGGCCTGGGAAGATCCCACATGCTGCGGAGCAACTGGGCCCGTGAGCCACAACTACTGAGCCTGCGCATCTGGAGCCTGTGCTCCGCAACAAGAGAGGCCGTGACAGTGAGAGGCCCGTGCACCGCGATGAAGAGTGGCCCCCGCTTGCCACAACTAGAGAAAGCCCTCACAGAAACGAAGACCCAACGCAGCCAAAACTAAATAAATAAATAGATCATCACGTTAAGAAAAAAAAAAAGAATATAGCTTGTGTATGTTCCATGTTTAGAAACTTAAATTTGTGACTGTGATTCAGATAACAAAAAGGACAGTGAGTCTCATGCCAAATCGTTTCTTCCTTGCCCATTGCCCTCTGTAAAAGAAATGAACATATTCTTGATTTTGAATACATACAGCGGGCCAGAAACTGTTTTAAGTGCTTTACATTTATTAACTCAGAATTTAATTTATGTCTTCAGAGAACAATAAATAACTCTCTGATATGCGCTTCACAGAACAGTTCACTGCATCTTTGGATGGAGTTAACTACATTTTTTATAAATTTCCCCCAGGAGAAGCAACAGGTAGAAAAGAAACAGAGAGCTATCTGTTATCTGAATAAAAAGTCATACATAACTTAATGAAAAGTTGTGATTTTTTTTTCTGTTAACAAAATAAATCTATTGGTGACACTATTCATTCATCCTGGACTAAGTAGACAGCTACGGTTCAGACACGATAAAAGATTTACCGAGAGCATACCAATGGAAAGTTCTCCTTCAGAATGTTCTTATAAATTAGCCCATTTCAAAACATAATTAAGGATTCTCCAGTAGGAATAAGATCTTGCGGAAACTGTTCTTATCAACAAACAAATGTGGGTTGTTTTCATAACCCCTGGACCCAATTTGTACCAATAATATTCATAATCAACAGTGATGTGTTTTCAAAAGCTTCTCAGAAAGGGCTAAGCTCACTGTTGTTTATTTCTCCGAGGATATAATTGAAGCAGCTGCAGGAGAACTTAGTACCATTCATTTTCTTGAAGTACATAATTTCTACTAATTGTTAGCTTACCATGTTTGTAGATTATAGCATCGTGATGCCAATGGACTTTAGGCAAAATTTCAATGCAAATTGCAATACAAAGGCCTGATTATTACACTAAGGAGGAAAATTGAGATAGCCAGATTTTGTTTGCTCAAGCAAAAGTTTCAGCTTGATCAATAGTTTAAAATGACTTTTATTATTTTGTCTTATTACAAAGTTACACAGGTTTTTTTAATGCCAAATTTTAAAAATATATTCATCAACAGGAAGGAAACGAAAAGTCATCTGTAATCTTACTTTGAAGATAGCAATTATCACATGGTTTTTAATTTCCTTCCACACTTTAGAAAACGTACATACATATACACATTCATAATTTACTTTTGCAAAGAGGAGATCATATTATATATTCTATTTTAATCATATATCTATATAATGGGTTGGCCAAAAAGTTCCTTCAGGTTTTTCAGTAAGATGGTATGGATAAGCCCAAACAAACTTTTTGGCCAACCCAACATTATGACTATTATCTCCTATCATAGTACCTTACTATGTGATGCATAATTATATATAATAAATTAATTCTAAATTATTGTGAATATTAATTATTCTTATCATAAATTATTTAACCAATCCCTTATTGTTGGACATTTACTTGTGTCCTTTTTTTCCCCGCAATGATAACCCATGCTGTGATGAAGATTCTTGCCACAATGTTTAATAATATAGTTTCGGAAAATGGCGGAAGACTAAGACGTGGAGATCACCTTCCTCCCCACAGATACATCAGAAATACATCTACATGTGGAACTGCTCCTATAGAACACCCACTGAACGCTGGCAGAAGACGTCAGACCTCCCAAAAGGCAAGAAACTCCCCACGTACCTGGGTAGGGCAAAAGAAAAAAGAAAAAAACAGAGAGAAAAGAATAGGGACGGGACCTGCACCAGTGGGAGGGAGCTGTGAAGGAGGAAAGCTTTCCACACACTAGGAAGCCCCTTCACGGGTGGAGACTGCGGGTGGCGGAGGGGGGAAGCTTCGAAGCCACGGAGGAGAGCGCAGCCACAGGGGTGCGGAGGGCAAAGCGGAGAGATGCCCGCACAGAGGATTGGTGCCGACCAGCACTCACCAGCCCGAGAGGCTTGTGTGCTCACCCGCCGGAGCGGGCGTGGGCTGGGAGCTGAGGCTCGGGCTTTGGTCGGATCCCAGGGAGAGGACTGGGGTTGGCGGCGTGAACCCAGCCTGAAGGGGCCAGTGCACCACAGCTAGCCGGGAGGGAGTCTGGGAAAAAGTCTGGAGCTGCCAAAGAGGCAAGAGACTTTTTCTTCCCTCTTTGTTTCTTGGTGTGTGAGGAAAGGGGATTCAGAGCACCGCCTAAACAAGCTCCAGAGAAGGGTGCGAGCCGTGGTTATCAGTGCAGATGCCAGAGACGGGATGAGACGCTAAGGCTGCTGCTGCCGCCACATAGAAGCCTGTGTGCAAGCACAGGTCACTCTCCACACCTCCCCTCCCGGGAGCCTGTGCAGCCCGCCACGGCCAGAGTCCTGTGATCCATGGACAACTTCACTGGGAGAACGCACGGCGCACCTCAGGCTGCTGCAATGTCACACAGGCCTTTGCCGCCGCAGGCTCGCCCCGCATCCGAACCCCTCCCTCCCCCCGCCTGAGCGAGCCAGAGCCCCCGAATCAGCTGCTCCTTTAACCCTGTCCTGTCTGAGCGAAGAAAAGACGCCCTCAGGTGACCTACATGCAGAGGCGGGTCCAAATCCAAAGCTGAACCCTGGGAGCTGTCCGAACAAAGAAGAGAAAGGGAAAATTCTCCCAGCAGCCTCAGAAGCAGGGGATTAAAGCTCCACAATCAACTTGATGTAACTGCATCTGTTGAACACCTAAATAGACAACGAATCATCCCAAATGGAGGAGGTGGACGTTGGGAGAAGGATATATTATTTTTTCCCCTTTTCCTCTTTTTGTGAGTGTATATGTGTATGCTTCTGTGTGAGATTTTGTCTGTATAGCTTTGCTTTCACCATTGGTCCTAGGGTTCGGTCTGTCCGGTTTTTTTTTTTGTTTTACTTAAAAAAATTTTTTTTCTTAATAAATTTTTTCTTAATAATATTTAACTTATTTTTTATTTTAAAAAATTAAAAAAAATTTTTTCTTAAATTTTTTTGTAATAATTTTTTTCTTTTTATTTTAAAAAATTAAAAAATTTTTTCTTATTAAATTTTTTCTTAATTTTTTTCTTTTTTCTTTTAAAAAATTAAAAAATTTTTTTCTTAATAAATTTTTTCTTAATAATTTTTTTCTTTTTTTTTTTTTTTAATTTATTTATTTATTTATTTTTGGCTGTGTTGGGTCTTAGTTTCTGTGTGAGGGCTTTCTCTAGTCACGGTGAGTGGGGGCCACTCTTCATCGTGGTGCGCAGGCCTCTCACTGTCGCAGCCTCTCTTGTTGCGGAGCACAGGCTCCAGATGCGCAGGCTCAGTAGTTGTGGCTCACGGGCCCAGTTGCTCTGCGGCATGTGGGATCTTCCCAGACCAGGGCTCGAACCCGTGTCCCCTGCATTGGCAGGCAGATTCTCAACCACTGAGCCACCAGGGAAGCCCTAGCCTGTCACTTCATGTCTTATTTTCTATTATAATAGCTTTATTTTATCTTACTTTATTTCATTTTATTTTATTTTATCCTCTTTCTTTCTTTCTTTCTATTTCTTCTCCATTTTATTCTGAGCCGTGTGGATGAAAGGCTCTTGGTGCTCCAGCCAGGCGTCAGGGCTGTGCCTCTGAGGTGGGAGAGCCAACGTCAGGACACTGGTCCACAAGAGACCTCCCAGCTCCATGTAATACCAAACGAAGAAAATCTCCCAGAGATCTCCATCTCAACACTAAGACCCAGCTTCACTCAACGACCAGCAAGCTACAAGTGCTGGACACCCTATGCCAAACAACTAGCAAGACAGGAACACAGCCCCATCCATTAGCAGAGAGGCTGCCTAAAATCATAATAAGGCCACAGACACCCCAAAACACACCACCAGACGTGGACATGCCCACCAGAAAGACAAGATCCAGCCTCATCCACCAGAACAAAGGCACTAGTCCCCTCCACCAGGAAGCCTACACAACCCACTGAACCAACCTTACCCACTGGGGAGAGATACCAAAAACAACAAGAACTACAAACCTGCAGCCTGTGAAAAGGAGACTGCAAACACAGTAAGATAAGCAAAATGAGAAGACAGAAAAACACACAGCAGATGAAGGAGCAAGGTAAAAACACACCAGACCTAACAAATGAAGAGGAAATAGGCAGTCTACCTGAAAAAGAATTCAGAATAATGATAGTAAAGATGATTCAAAATCTTGGAAATAGAATAGACAAAATGCAAGAAACATTTAACAAGGACGTAGAAGAACTAAAGAGGAACCAAGCAATGATGAAAAACACACTAAATGAAATTAAAAATACTCTAGAAGGGATCAATAGCAGAATAACTGAGGCAGAAGAACGGATAAGTGACCTGGAAGATAAAATAGTGGAAATAACTACTGCAGAGCAGAATAAAGAAAAAAGATTGAAAAGAATTGAGGACAGTCTCAGAGACCTCTGGGACAACATGAAACGCACCAACATTTGAATTATAGGGGTCCCAGAAGAAGAAGAGAAAAAGAAAGGGACTGAGAAAATATTTGAAGAGATTATAGTTGAAAACTTCCCTAATATGGGAAAGGAAATAGTTAATCAAGTCCTGGAAGCACAGAGAGTCCCATACAGGATAAATCCAAGGAAAAACACGCCAAGACACATATTAATCAAACTATCAAAAACTAATTATAAAGAAAACATATTAAAAGCAGCAAGGGAAAAACAACAAATAACACACAAGGGAATCCCCATAAGGTTAACAGCTGATCTTTCAGCAGAAACTCTGCAAGCCAGAAGGGAGTGGCAGGATATACTTAAAGTGATGAAGGAGAAAAACCTACAGCCAAGATTACTGTACCCAGCAAGGATCTCATTCAGATTTGATGGAAAAATTAAAACCTTTAAAGACAAGCAAAAGCTGAGAGAGTTCAGCACCACCAAACCAGCTTTACAACAAATGCTAAAAGGACTTCTCTAAGGAAGAAACACAAGAGAAGGAAAACACCTACAATAACAAACCCAAAACATTTAAGAAAATGGGAATAGGAACATACATATCAATAATTACCTTAAATGTAAATGGATTAAATGCTCCCACCAAAAGACACAGACTGGCTGAATGGATACAAAAACCAGAACCGTATATATGCTGTCTACAAGAGACCCACTTCAGACCTAGGGACACATACAGACTGAAAGTGAGGGGATGGAAAAAGATATTCCATGCAAATGGAAATCAAAAGAAAGCTGGAGTAGCAATTCTCATATCAGACAAAATAGACTTTACAATAAAGACTATTACAAGAGACAAAGAAGGACACTATATAATGATCAAGGGATTGATCCAAGAAGAAGGTATAACAATTGTAAATATTTATGCACCCAACATAGGAGCACCTCAATACATAAGGCAAATACTAACAGCCATAAAAGGGGAAATCGACAACACAATAAAAAGTAACACAATCATAGTAGGGGACTTTAACAGCCCACTTTCACCAATGGACAGATCATCCAAAATGAAAATAAATAAGGAAACACAAGCTTTAAATGATACATTAAACAAGATGGACTTAATTGATATTTATAGGACATTCCACCCAAAAACAACAGAATACACATTTTTCTCAAGTGCTCATGGAACATTCTCCAGGATAGATCATATCTTGGGTCACAAATCAAGGCTTGGTAAATTTAAGAAAATTGAAATCGTATCAAGTATCTTTTCCAACCACAACGCTATGAGACTACATATCAATTACAGGAAAAGATCTGTAAAAAATACAAACACATGGAGGCTAAACAATACACTACTTAATAACGAAGTGATCACTGAAGAAATCAAAGGGGAAATCAAAAAATACCTAGAAACAAATGACAATGGAGACACGAGAACCCAAAATCTATGGGATGCAGCAAAAGCAGTTCTAAGAGGGAAGTTTATAGCAATACAAGCCTACCTCAAGAAACAGGAAACATCTCGAATAAAAAACCTAACCTTGCACCTAAAGCAATTAGAGAAAGAAGAACAAAAAAACCCCAAAGCTAGCAGAAGGAAAGAAATCATAAAGATCAGATCAGAAATAAATGAAAAAGAGATGAAGGAAACAATAGCAAAGATCAATAAAACTAAAAGCTGGTTCTTTGAGAAGATAAACAAAATTGATAAACCATTAGCCAGACTCATCAAGAAAAAAAGGGAGAAGACTCAAATCAATAGAATTAGAAATGAAAACGGAGAAGTAACAACTGACACTGCAGAAATACAAACGATCATGAGAGATTACTACAAGCAACTCTATGCCAATAAAATGGACAACCTGAAAGAAATGGACAAATTCTTAGAAATGCACAACCTGCCGAGACTGAACCAGGAAGAAATAGAAAATATGAACAGACCAATCACAAGCACTGAAACTGAAACTGTGATTAAAAATCTTCCAACAAACAAAAGCCCAGGACCAGATGGCTTCACAGGCGAATTCTATCAAACATTTAGAGAAGAGCTAACACCTATCCTTCTCAAACTCTTCCAAAATATTGCAGAGGGAGGAATACTCCCAAACTCATTCTACGAGGCCACCATCACCCTGATACCAAAACCAGACAAAGATGTCACAAAGAAAGAAAACTACAGGCCAATATCACTGATGAACATAGATGCAAAAATCCTCAACAAAATACTAGCAAACAGAATCCAACAGCACATTAAAAGATCGGATCATACACCATGATCAAGTGGGGTTTATTCCAGGAATGCAAGGATTCTTCAATATACGCAAATCAATCAACATGATTCATCATAGTAACAAATTGAAGGAGAAAAACCATATGATCATCTCAATAGATGCAGAAAAAGCTTTTGACAAAATTCAACACCCATTTATGATAAAAGCCCTGCAGAAAGTAGGCATAGAGGGAACTTTCCTCAACATAATAAAGGCCATATATGACAAACCCACAGCCAACATTGTCCTCAATGGAAACCATTTCCACTAAGATCAGGAACAAGACAAGGTTGCCCACTCTCACCACTATTATTCAACATAGTTTTGGAAGTGTTAGCCACAGCAATCAGAGAAGAAAAAGAAATAAAAGGAATCCAAATGGGAAAAGAAGAAGTAAAGCTGTCACTGTTTGCAGATGACATGATACTATACATAGAGAATCCTAAAGATGCTACCAGAAAACTACTAGAGCTAATCAATGAATTTGGTAAAGTAGCAGGATACAAAATTAATGCACAGAAATCTCTTGCATTCCTATACACTAATGATGAAAAATCTGAAAGTGAAATTAAGATGATACAAATAGATGGAGAGATATACCATGTTCTTGGATTGGAAGAATCAACATTGTGAAAATGACTCTACTACCCAAAGCAATCTACAGATTCAATGCAATCCCTATGAAACTACCACTGTCATTTTTCACAGAACTAGAACAAAAAATTTCACAATTTGTATGGAAACACAAAAGACCCCTAATAGCCAAAGTAATCTTGAGAACGAAAAATGGAGCTGGAGGAATCAGGCTCCCTGACTTCAGACTATACTACAAAGCTACAGTAATCAAGACAGTTTGGTACTGGCACAAAAACAGAAACATAGATCAATGGAACAGGATAGAAAGCCCAGAGATAAACCCACACACATATGGTCACCTTATCTTTGATAAAGGAGGCAAGCATATACAGTGGAGAAAAGACAGCCTCTTCAATAAGTGGTGCTGGGAAAACTGGACAGGTATATGTAAAAGTATGAAATTAGAACACTCCCTAACACCATACACAAAAATAAACTCAAAATGGATTACAGACCTAAATGTAAGGCCAGACACTATCAAACTCTTAGAGGAAAACATAGGCAGAACACTCTATGACATAAATCACAGTTTTGACCCAACTCCTAGAGAAATGGAAGTAAAAACAAAATGAAACAAATGGGACCTAATGAAACTTAAAAGCTTTTGCACAACAAAGGAAACCATAAACAAGACCAAAAGACAACCCTCAGAATGGGAGAAAATATTTGCAAATGAAGCAACTGACAAAGGATTTATCTCCAAGATTTACAAGCAGCTCATGCAGATCAATAACAAAAAAAGAAACAACCCGATCCAAAAATGGGCAGAAGATCTAAATAGACATTTCTCCAAAGAAGATATACAGATTGCCAACAAATACCTGAAAGAATGCTCACCATCATTAATCATTAGAGAAATGCAAATCAAAACTACAATGAGGTATCACCTCACACTGGTTAGAATGGGCATCATCAGAAAATCTACAAACAACAAATGCTGGAGAGGGTGTGGAGAAAAGGGAACCCTCTTGCACTGTTGGTGGGAATGTAAATTGATACAGCCACTATGGAGAACAGTATGGAGGTTCCTTAAAAAACTAAAAATAGAACTACCATACGACCCAGCAATCCCACTACTGGGCATATACCCTGAGAAAACCATAATTCAAAAAGAGTCATGTACCAAAATGTTCATTGCAGCTCTATTTACAATAGCCAGGACATGGAAGCAACCTAAGTGTCCATCATCGGATGAATGGATAGAGAAGATGTGGCACATATGTACAATGGTATATTACTCAGCCATAAAAAGAAATGAAATGGAGGTATTTGTAATGAGGTGGATGGAGTTAGAGTCTGTCATACAGAGTGAAGGAAGTCAGAAAGAGGAAAACAAATACAGCATGCTAACACATATATATGGAATCTAAGGAAAAAAAAAAAAAAGGTCATGAAGAACCTAGTGGCAAGACGGGAATAAAGACACAGACCTACCAGAGAATGGACTTGAGGATATGGGGAGGGGGAGGGGTGAGATGTGACAAAGAGAGAGAGTGGCATGGACATATATACACTACCAAACGTAAAATAGATAGCTAGTGGGAAGCAACCGCATAGCACAGGGAGATCAGCTCTGTGCTTTGTGACCACCTAAAGGTGTAGGTTGGGGAGGGCGGGAGGGAGGGAGATGCAAGAGGGAAGAGATATGGGAACATATGTATATGTAAAACTGATTCACCTTGTTATAAAGCAGAAACTAACACACCATTGTAAAACAATTATACTCCAATAAAGACGTTAAAAAAAAAAAGATAACGCATGAAAAAAAAATAATATAGTTTCTTGGAATAAATTTCTATAAATGTAATTGTCATGAAATAAGCAAGAATTCAAAGTCAAATTGCCCTTTATAAAGAGTTGATTTAAACTTTGACCCAGAATTAAAATGATCAAAGGATATCAAAAGACATTTCACAGAAGAGTATATAAAAATGTTCAATAAACATTGAAAATATGCTTAATCTCATTAATAAACCAAGAAATACAAAATAAAGCAACCAAAGATACCACTTCACACACTTTAGATATAAAAATTTTAGGTAAATATTTAAAGAGATAAAAGTCATTTTCTCTACTT
Source organism: Balaenoptera acutorostrata (assembly GCF_949987535.1). Taxonomy (NCBI): domain Eukaryota; kingdom Metazoa; phylum Chordata; class Mammalia; order Artiodactyla; family Balaenopteridae; genus Balaenoptera; species Balaenoptera acutorostrata. The sequence continues at coordinate 71,844,878 of NC_080077.1, forward strand.
GGTTGTTTAGTGCCTCTTCCAAGGTGGATGATCTCTAGTGTGTGTTTATATATGATACAAAGTAGATACATCATATCCACTTTCATATGTCTGTCCACTCCAGAAACCTCTGCCTAGACCAGCCATAAGTCTACCCTAGACCGCCAGGTCTCTGATCGTCCAGTCTTTACATTTCAAGGCCCCTAACCAGCCAGCCAAGCCATTAACCCCTGCCCATGAACCCATATATATTCTCACCTTGGGCCACTTCTTTGTGCACAAAGTGGATGAGCTGAGTACCACCTAAAACCCACCAGCTTGTAAGATTTTACCTCACCACTGTCCTTTTTTTTTTTGTAACATCTTTATTGGAGTATAATTGCTTTACAATGGTGTGTTAGTTTCTGCTCTATAACAAAGTGAGTCAGCTACACGTATACATATATCCCCATATCCCCTCCCTGTTGCATCTCCCTCCCACCCTCCTTATCCCATCCCTCTACGTGGTCACAAAGCACCGAGCTGATCTGCCTGTGCTATGTGGCTGCTTCCCACTAGCTATCTATTTTACATTTGGTAGTGTATATATGTCCATGCCACTCTCTCACTTCATCCCAGCTTACCCTTCCCTCTCCCAGTGTCCTCAAGTCCATTCTCTACGTCTGCATCTTTATTCCTGTCCTGCCCCTAGGTTCTTCAGAAACATTTTTTTTTTATTATTCCATATGTATGTGTTAGCATATGGTATTTGTTTTTCTCTTCCTGCCTTACTTCACTCCTTATGACAGACTCTAGGTCCATCCACCTCACTACAAATAACTCAATTTCGTTTCTTTTTATGGCTGAGTAATATTCCATTGTACATAGGTGCCACATCTTCTTTATCCATTCATCTGTCGATGGACACTTCAGTTGCTTCAGTGTCCTGGCTATTGTAAATAGTGCTGCAATGAACATTGTGGTACGTGACTCTTTTTGAATTATGGTTTTCTCAGGGTATATGCCCAGTAATGGGATTGCTGCGTCGTATGGTAGTTCTGTTTTTAAAGGAACCTCCATACTGTTCTCCATAGTGGTTGTATCAACCTACCTTCCCACCAACGGTGCAAGAGGGAAGACGGGCACAGGATAACTGAGTAAATTTCTACACAAAGGGCATCTCCTCATTCAATTCTTTGCTCAAACATGACCTCCTCGTCGATGGTTTCCTTACCTAACATAGCCAGTTACTCCCTAGTCTCTTAATCTGCTTAGTTTTATTCATAGCATTTATCACTATCCCAATTTATATGATTTATTAATTTGCTAAATGTTAACCAGAATGTAAGCCTGATGAGTGAAGCTGCCTTTCTCTTCTTCTCTTGTGTGTCCATTGCCTAGAAGAATGGCTGGCACATGGCAGGTATTCAATTAGTTTTTGTTGAATGAATTATTGAATGAGTGAATGATCCTTGAAGTATGGGAAAGCAAAAACGGGTTTATGACATAAAACAAAAGGTTTAGGAATGCTAGCGTTAGAACAAAAAGGAAAGGCTGGAAATGAAGTTAGTGACGGAATAGAAACAGTGCTTCCACCAACCACCCCCCCCACCCCGAGAAATAAGGAGATAAGGAGATACCAGATTTGGGAGGTGTGAGGAAAGGTGGAAGGCCCAGATCTCAGCATTCCACCAGGTTTTGCAATGCCTGGTATGGACTTTCTTTGGGCAGTTAATTCCCGATCACCCCAGGTATTGGAATGACAATTCATTTTCCACTGGACTGCACTAATTTCTCATTTTAACTAAGACCTGTCTAACGTTGACCCAGGTCCCTCAGGGTGTTGGGTGACTTCAGCCAAAGATCACTGTTGCTCTCTAAGGGCATGTTTATGGCATGTTTTTGGCAAGGCCCTTCAGATCCCAGCTCTTCCAAAACCCACTGAGACGCTGTCGAGTTCTGATATCTGCACAGCTTTGCTCTGCTCTCTTTTTCCTCTCTACTAATTATGTGGAATGCTTCGCAAACAGCTCGAAGGAGGGAGAGCATGCTGTGTGCCATGTGGGAAGCCCTCTCTCATCACCTGCATCTGAGGGCAGATGTCAAATGTCCTCCAAGTTACCTTCTCAGACAATTTGTAATATGGGATATCCATTAAGCCACACTGAACCACAGAACAAGTGAGAGAAAAGTCTTTTCAGGATCCTGAAATGTTCTTCCTGTTGACATGGACTGTCCAGTAAAAATCAACTGTCTTCAAAGTAGCACCCAATCCCTCTTCCCTCAATGTCACCATTTAGGGAGGTCCGTCCCTTGGCATTGGCATTGGGTATGTGTGCTTAGCGGAATGAGAATCCAAGAAGTTGCCATTAAAGGCAGACAATCAAGTCACTTGTTGTTCAGGAAAGGTTACTTAAAAGACCTCTATTTTTATTGTGAAATATCATACATGCAAGATATATATAGCTGATTTGGAGGTGGGGCCTCTAGGATGTAATTAGATCACGAGGGTGGAGCCCTCATGAATGGGATTAGTGCCCTCAAAAGAAGAGTCATGAAAGAGATGATCTTTCTCTCTGCCATATGGCAATAAATGACTACATTCCAACCAAGAAGAAGGTTCTCATCAGGAACCAAATTGGCCAGCGTCCTCCTCTCAGCCTCCAGCCCCACAACTGTGAGAAATAAATTTCTATTGTTTGACCCACCCATTTTTGTTATAGCAGCCCAAGCAGACTAAGATATATATATTTTAAGAATAAAAATAAAATAAAATTCATCTACCACCAGCCAACTTAAAAAAATAGAATATAACCAGTATCTTTGAATCCATATGTGTGTGCTCCCCTCTGAGATCCCCCTTCCTCCTCCAACTCTTGCTTGCCCAGAAGTAAACAAAACCCTGTATTTCTAATTACTCATTTGCTTGCTTTTCCAATAGTTTTACCACATATGTACATATCCCAACACAATATGTTGTTTATTTTTTCTGATTTCGCACTTTGTATAAATGAATCACACAGTATGTTTCTATGCCTTTCTTTTACACTCAACATTTTGAGATTTAACCATAATAGTGTAGCAGTAGTTCATTTTGTTCATCGCTGTTTAGTATTTCATTTGTGAATACAGCACAATTTGTTTATCCATTTTACTGTTGATGGACATTTTGTGCTTTTATAAACAGTGCTGCTTGGGATTTCTGTATGTGGCTCCCAGTATGTGTCTGCAAGAGCTTCTCTAGGGCATGTGCTGTAAACATCATTAATGCTGATCACATATATTCTGCTGCTGTTTCCCATCAAGGCTCGTGTCAGGATTACACTTCACTGCCCACGTAATTTAGGTATGGCCATGTTGGGCTAATGAAATGTGAGCTAAAGTGATATGTGACATTTTGGGGCAGAAGGTTTGAGAAGCAATACAGGCAATGTTCTTTTCTCTCTTCTATAGTGCTGGAAGGGTTCCACATAGTAGCTGCTCCATCAGCACGAATCCCTGAGAAGGGGTGACAATGACATAGAGTCTGATCTCCAGTCAACCCATAATGACCATGTATCATGGGCCACGTATTGGGTCTGTTACCCAAAGCATTATCTAGCTTTCTGACTGATACAGAAATTGGTACTAGGTGTGGACTTGTTTAGTATGTATCTATTCAACTTCAATAAAATATGCCAGCTGTTTTCCAAAAAGACTGAGCCAATTTTTATACTACTTACCTAAAGTTGATGAGAGTGTCTGTTATTGCACAGCCTTGCCAAAAATTGGTATTTTCCAACTATAATTTGAGCTGATGGAACCTTAGGAGATGGTGCGTCATTATTTTAATTTTTCTTTTCCTGATGACTAGTGATATATTTTTGTATGTTTATTAGGCACTCAGTTCTCCTTTTCTGTGAAATGCTTGTTTATAACTTACACCTATATTTCCATTGACTTACTTTCTGTATTTGTGTAGTGTTAGTCTTTTTCTTATTGATTCATTTAAGTTCCTTAAATCTTCCCTCTGTGACTTTCTAACCCTTCTTCCTGTCTTATTTTTCTCCATAGCATGTATCACCATCTTATGTATTATTTATTTGTTGATTTGTTTGTTGTCTTTCTCTCTCAAGCTAGGATGTAGGCTCCATGAGGTCAAGGACCCCCTGGACCTTTTTCACTGAAGAATCCCTAGTTCCCAGGGAAGTGTCCAGCACATACAGGGCATCAGGTAAATACTTGAATAAATGAAAAAAGTCACATGAGTTGGCAACAGTATCTAAATATTGAGTATCTGAACACTGAGTATCTGAACATGGCCAGTCTCCCCACGTTGGCAGGTTTTTTCCTGATACCTGTAGACCCTTGAGCTTGATGGATTTCTGGTCTGATGGGGACTGGATTTTAAGTCCAAGTCTGAATCCAAAAATTTGAGAACCAGAAACACTGATGTCTAAGGACAGGAGAAGACAGATGTTTCATCTCAAGCAGAGAGAGCAAATCCACCCTTCCTCCACCTGTTTGTTCTATTCAGGCCCTCAATGGATTGTTTGATTCCCACCCACATTAATGAAGGCAATCTTCTTCACTCAGTCTACTGATTCAAATCCTAACTTCTTCTGGAGATGCCTTCACAGACAAACCCAGAAATGATTTTACCAGCTATCTGAGCATCCTGTATACCAGTCAAGTTGTCACATAAAATGAATCATCACAAGTCTACCCCTTGTCAACTTGGCACCTGTACACAAGTTCTTAAACTTAATCTCCAAATAAAGACAATAAGAGTCATAATTCCACCTAACATGAAACAGCTATCCTGTGTAACACCAAAAGTGCATTATCCCTTCCCAAGAAAAGAAGATAAAATCCTCCAGTGATATTTATTCTTCTCCTGATACCCTATAACTTAAATACTATGATGTAAAATTAACAATATTTAAATACTGATATAAAGTCAATACATTTTATGTTACATAAGAAGGAAATAAGAGAGGGAAGAAAACAAAGATATTTGCTTGATATATGTATATATGCCCACAAATATATTCATAACAAAATAAGGAAGAAATTCACATGACAATTACAGTCCTTGTTTCTGTAACTGGTCATGTGGTCATAGCTGGTATTTTCAACTACCTTCTGCTGCTACACATTCTGTATCTCCTTTGCCTTCAGCAAGCACCTCGGCTAGTTGTGGTTCTTCACCTGGCAGATGGTGGCCCATGCTCAACCATTCAGTCTCTACTATGGCCCAAGAGCCTCACTAGCATCACAGATAGGAGGTCCATCTATGCAGTTATATGTTACCAAAGCCATTCAGGAAACAGACTATACACTTGGATCTAATTCTTAACAAGTTCACACGGAGAATTTTCATATAAAACAACACTCTAGATTTTTCCTGTTAAAGAGTAAAATGAACATAAAATCACCTCCTATGGTTTTTTTTTTTTTTAGCAAACTATCTTCATGACAGGCAAGTTTACAGAAGTTTTTCTTTTCTTTAGCTACCTCCTTACCCAGAGATCAATAATTAAGCCTATGAATGGCAGGTTTCTCTTCAGACTCTGTCCTGCTCACTCAGCTGCCATAACAATAGCCCACATTTGATGAAGTTCTCCTAAAGGAGTTAGGTTAAACATTACACAGTTTTAAATCTAGAGTGCCCAGGACATCTGCTGTGATCCCTATTACAGCCTCTGAGCACAGCCTTTCTGGCACAGAGCACGCATTCAGGTAGCTGTGGCTCTGCATGTGGCTGTAAAACAAACAGCCACAACCCTGAGGGATCAAACATGATCCAATGATAAAGTTACTACCTTTATCATTCCTAATGTCAGGGAGAGAAGGCCCTTATCCTTTGAATAACCACTGGGGTCTACGATGTGATTCAGACTAACAAGGCACCTGAGAGACTCTGAGGCGTTCCTCTCCATACCGCTGCCCAGCCCCAGCCTTCAGTAGCTGCTGCCTTGCAGGAGGGGAAGGTCTCATGTAGCTGGCTCTCATCTCTCCCATCATGACTCCAACCTTGCTTACTTGACATACTTGGTGAAGGTCCGTGATGGGCTGATGAAGGCTGCTCTGTGGCTACAGCTTCTAATCCTTCACTCCAACCCACATGCAGACATGAAGTTTCTTAAAAATTTGGCTAGGGCTTCCCTGGTGGCGCAGTGGTTGAGAATCTGCCTGCCGATGCAGGGGACACGGGTTCGAGCCCTGGTCTGGGAAGATCCCACATGCCGCGGAGCAACTGGGCCCGTGAGCCACAACTACTGAGCCTGCGCGTCTGGAGCCTGTGCTCCGCAACAAGAGAGGCCGCGATAGTGAGAGGCCCGCGCACCGCGATGAAGAGCGGCCCCCGCTTGCCGCAACTAGAGAAAGCCCTCGCACAGAAACGAAGACCCAACACAGCCAAAAAATAAATAATAATAATTTTTTAAAAAAGAGAAAAAAAATTTGGCTAGTTTCTCCTTCACCTCCTACTGCTGCTGTGCTAGAGAAGATCTCTTCTCCCCCAGGAAGGGCTCATCACTTATTAGGATTTAGTTCATTTGGGTTTCTTTGAGTCTTTAGATCACTGAAGGTTTTCTTTTTTAACTATGATTATATAGTTAATATTGCTTCTCATTGTGAAGGTGGGCGTTCCCATCACCAGTGACTTTCTAACTAGAAACAGAAGGTCTGTAATAGATACAGGGACAAATAAAACCTATAAATATTCCAAGCAAATGTTATTCTTTCCCTATAAATATTTTTAAATGAGAAAAATCAAACACCAAAACTTTTTAGGTGCTTGGAAAAGCAAAGATGAGAATCAACATCATTTAAGCTCTCAACTGTTGCATATGCTCTCTGAAAAGTTCTAATTAACTGCCAAATGAGATAATAATATATTCATTAAATTTTATTTCTAATTGAAAAGATGAAAATATTCATTAAAATATAGTGTAATTTTAATTTTTTAGAAACAGGATGTAAATATCAGGTATAATTTTCATTAAATTTATGAAGCGAGAAAGCATCTACATCCTGCTACATATGACTGTAACTTAAATTTTGTTTGGTTACAGAAAAAGAAGTAATACTTCTTAATACTGTCTTAATAATTTCCCTATAGTAATTTTTTTTCCTAATAGAGTCCAGGTTATTTTGAGCTCTTCTATGTTTTCCTCTCTCATCCATTTCTATATCCATAATAAGAGCAAGGGCAAGGCAAAACACTTAAGAAACCCTAAAGTTCATGTCTAATTTTGGTCTATGGTACTCTTATTATTCCAACAGAAATCAAATGGAAACTTACATGTATAATATCAAATAATATAATGTAATATATAATATAAATATATGTGTAATATATAACAATGCAATGAATATATAAACCAAGGGAAAATTATAGAAATGGAAGAGATTTCAAAAATCTTCTGTTCCAAAAAAATTAATTTACAGAAGGAATTGAGACCTTAAGAGGAAAAGAGATGTGTCTAAAGCCACACAGCTGGTTGGTACCTAAGAGTGAACTTATTGGGTCATAAGGTAACTATACATTTAACTTTAATAGATGTTGCCAAATTGTTTTCCAAAGTGATTGAACCAGTTTACCAGTTTACCAGCAGTATGAGAGTTCCAGTTGTTCTACATCCTCAGCAGCACTAGACATTGTAAAATTTTTTAAAACTGTAGCTCTCTCAGTGGGTATAAGGTGATAACTCATTGTAGTTTTAACTTGCATTTGTCTGATGACGAATCATTTTGAGCTGTTTCATGTGCTTATTGGCTGTATCTTTTGTGAAGTGCCTGTTCACATCTTTTGCCTATTTTTTTATTGGTACTTTGTCTTTTTCTTACTAGTTTTAAAAAGTGTTTCACATATTCTGTATATAAGACCTTTGTATTGTAAATAACTTCTGGTCTATGGATTTCCTGTTCACATATTCAGTAATTTATCTGAGGTCACACAGGTAGTCTTCAGTTAAAGAAGTTCTTAATTTTAATAAAGTCTAATAGTTGTTACTTTGTTTTATCACCTTTGTGATTACTACCTCTTGGGTCTTCTGGAAGAATCATGGCTGACCAGAAAGTCATGAAAATAGTTTCTTATACTAGAGCTTAATTTACTTTTATCTTCCAATAAGACACTTAAAGTTCTATGATCCACTTCAAATTAATTTTTATGTATGGTTTGATATAGGGGTCAAAGGTTCTGTTTTTTTCCCATGTTTCTAATTGCTCCAGCACTTTTCATTGAAAAGATCATCTTTTCTCCTCACTTAATAGAAGTGATACCATTTGGTAAACCAAATGGTCATATATGTATGTTTCTATTTCTAGCATCTCTGCTTTATTGTTCTATTTGTCTAGCTTTGCACCAATGCCAAGATGGCTTAACTACTACAGTATTACAACTATACTCTAAGTCAAAATCTGGTGGAAGAAGACCTCCAGATTTATTCATCAAGACTGTCTTGGCTATCTGTGGCTTTTGCATCGTCACATACAGTTTGGAATCATGTCTGCCAATTTTCCCCCACCCCGAAAAAGCTATTGTGATTTTGATTGAGGCTACATTGAGTCCACAGATAAATCTGAGAAGAATCAACAGCCATATTGAATCTTCCAATACATTAATATATAATATCTCTCCATTTATACATCTCCATTTAGGTCTTCCTTAATTTCTTCACTGTTATTTTAATAATAGATGTTTCACACATGTTTCATTAAGTTAATTCCTAGGTATTCAAAGTTTTTGATGTTTTTATAAATGCTATTGTTTTTAAATTTTATTGTTTCAACTCTTGGGTGCTAACTATATAGAAACACAATTGATTTTTCCATATTGACCTTGTATTTGGCAACAATGCTAAATCCACTTATTATTTACAATACTTTATAGATTCTTTTGGATTCTTTATGAAGGAATCACATTATCTAAGCATAAAAAGTTTTACTTCTTCCTTTTGAATCCACATGCCTCCTGTTTCCCTTGCATTATTTCCCTGATAGTTCCTCTAGTACAAGTTTGAATAGAAGTGCTGATCCTTGTCTTGTTGTCAGGTTCAGGGGAAAGCTTTTGTATTTTAACACTGAGTATGGTAATAGCTGCCCCTCTGAGACACTTTTAGTCAAAGCCAGAACCTCAGTGAAAGAGGAAATGAAGAAAATTATTTTCACCAGTACAAAGAGGACAAAAGAGCCTGCATCCTGGCTAGGATTCTGGGTAGAATGTAAGAAATTACAGCACCCACCTGCCTGCACTCATATAAGGTATGGTTTGAGTTTAAACTACCTATATGGTGTAAAAGCCTCTCAAATACAACTTACCCTAAAAGTTAGTCGCTGAGACATTTAGCATTATCAAATGCAAAACCTATATGGAGGGATGCATCTCTGGCCCATGGGGCAAAAGATTTCTATAGTTAAAGGCCTACTGAGGGTGTGCTCACAATATGAAACAACAAAGCATAGGAGAAAGAAAAAATCCAACATGATCATGAGTTTTTAGACAGAAAGAACAGGACTTTTGATCTTCAAGAATGGCAGATAATATAATCTGTTAGACACTAAAAAATAAGTACATTAAAATTAATATAAATCTGATTAAACCCACTCAATATGTGTAACAGGGATAGAAAAGGAGGGAAAAACACTAAATTTCTCATCTTACCACAGCAATGAGTCAATAAATACTTTTTTGTTCCTGAAATTAATAGTTAGAAAATTAATTTTAACTGAAGCCCCAGAGCTGCAGCTTTCCCCAGCATCCCACGCATCCTTGCTACATCATCATGGACCTATCCTCTTGAGGACTGCTGTCATCCAGGAAGAGAGCTGAAATTGTATCAGCTTGGACACGATATTGTCTCAGTAGTCCATTTTTAAAAGAACCAGTACATGCATCTTAAAAATTTTACAATCTTCTATTTAAATGGCTTTTCAAAGGTTATATTCATATCCATAGAGAGCATTAAAAAGCACTCACTAACATGGAAATATTTCAACAACATGATGTTGCATATAAAGAGCAGATGGCCTAGCAGCATGTATAATATAAACCTGCCGATGTAAAATTATCTTTCTATGGATCCAAAAAGCCATATGGTGGTACTCACAAAGAGAGGTCTGGAAGAATGTTCACCAAAACATTGATTGTCATTATTTCAGGGTAGTAAGATTTCCAGAGATTTTTGCTTTCATTTTTTTTAGACCTTTTTAGTTTATTCGAACTTTTACAAGCAGAAAAATTAAATAAGGAACTAAATGAAGGTCTAACTTAAAATTTGTTTTTAACTATTAGATTTGGAATTGGGACTGGCTTTTTCTTTAAAAGAGTAATTGGTATAAGATATTTTATACATATATATATTAACGGAATCACTGGGCTGTACATCTGAAACTAACACGACATTGTAAATCAACTATACTTCAATTAAAAAAAAAAGTTTACCATCCACAAGTAGATGCAGTAGATTTTCAGTGGCACAGGTCATTTAGCTGTTCACCCTTTTTGTCATCTGATTGCTGCTCCCTGTGCCTGCAACCCTCTGCCCCCAGAGCCGGAAGAAAGCCATCTCCCTCTTTCACAGGAGAGTCCTTCAGACGTTTGGAAATAAGCGCCAGGATTTGTTTTCCTCTGCCTCCTTTCCCCAATGGCGTCTCATTCTCCAAGGTTAAATATTTACCATCCTGGCCGTAAATCTCCTGCACACACTTCAGGTTATCATTACTGTCTGTTCAGCAGAGAAGAGAGTGAGACTACACCCGTCTTTTTTCTGGACCCTTTGATTCTAATTCACACTAAAATCATATTAGTTTGGGGGGGGGCAGTCTTTTCACATGACTGATTATTTACACTGATTTTCTCAATTACAACCCTTATTGATAAGTGATATTAGTCATATCTCTCCTACAATTATAGAAACAGTTGGCGTTTTTAACTCAAATATTAGCCTTTCAGTTATATCTATTAAATACGTATTTCATATTAGAACCAGAACATCATCATTTTGAATATTGAGTCTGTCATCTGATGTGTCCTCTATTCCCCAGCTTTGTGACATCTTCAGATTTGTTCCACGTGCCCTCTGTATCTTCATCCAAATCACTGATGAAATGTTGAATGGAGCAAAACCACAGGTGAATTTCTAAACCATTAACCAGTTATTTCACATTCTCTCCCATCCTTCAGCCCATTAGGGATCTACTTAGGTTTATTGCTGATATTTTCCACATGCATTTATGGGTCTACTTACAACCTTGCCCTGTGCTCTGGGAGGCTGACCTGTATGGACGGGTTCCCTGGCCTCTGGCAGTTGGGTGTTTTGGCCAATAAGTGGCACCGACTGAAGTCCAGAGGGGAAGAGTGAGGGGAAGGCATTTAATCCCCGACTCTCTCTTTGTCAGGTCCTATGGTTTGGCCCTGTTTCTCTATTAAACAGTGCATACAGGAGCCCTCTCTGCATTCTAGAAACCTCTCCTTTCCCTGGCCCTTTCAGGCTGTGGGTGGTAACAATTCTCCACTGTTACCAACCCCTAGGTACTGTTACCAACCCCTAGATACTGCACCATCCCATGTTGGTTTTCCTAAAACACGCCCTATCTTTGCAAATAATCCCTTTATTAAATGCTCTTCAATTAACCTGTTTGAATGTTCCATTCCTACTGGGATCCTGACTGATCACTACCAATTATGATATCATTCATCCCACAGTTCTCGATATTTTTAATATTTTAACGAAAATACCATGAAATGTTTTGGGAGGGAAACATTAAGATAGACATGATTTAAAGATTCCCTTTATTTACTATTCTATTGACTTATCTATAAAAGGAATTAGAGCTAATCTGTCATCGTCTGTTTTTTGTTACTTATGCAGCCTCCGCGGTCACCTCTCCCTACACTCTAAGAGTGAGTTTGGTTTTTTTCTTGAAAATTTTTTCTTAAGATTGACAAGAAGTTCATCACTATATGATCTGAAATACTTCGTTTCTTGCCCTTTTTGAAAATCAGGTTATTTGCCTAATGCTAGAAAATCCTTGAGAATAAATATGTTTAAGTAATATCCCTAGATTTACTTCAACACCGAAGTAAAAATTTTCCCTGTAGTGACCAAGAAGAGTAAAAAATAATGAGAAAGCTAGACGTTTTAAATAGGATTTTTTCTCGCTTGAAATATCTTCTTTTTCTGATTATAGTATCATATACGTGCATCATAGAAAACTGATAAGGCACAAAGCAATATAAAATGAAGAAGTAAAAATCAATCACATTTTTACAATTCGGAGCTAATATGTATTTCTTTTATTTTTATTTGCATTTTGTGTAATTGGAATCATTCTATTTATACAGTTTTACCTTACTCTTTGGAAAAGTCATATTATATGTTAATAGTAACATGGAAAAGCCTTTGATGATCTTTGACTTGGGGAAACCCAGTTGTTAGGATCTCCATGTCATAACTCTGTAGGCACAGCATCTACTTGGTGACAGTGTACCCAAATCGTGGTCTTCAGAAGGAAATAAAACTCTCTAGAGCAGTCCTTTTCAATCTTCAATGTGTACACGATACATCTGGGATCCTATTAAAAGTGCAGATTCTGATTCAGTAGGTCTGGGGTAGGGCCTGAGAGTGCATGTCTAACAAGCTCTTAGCGATGTCAGTGGTGCTTATCTGGGGATCACACTTTGAGAAATAAGAATTATTAGTTGTGGGGCTTCCCTGGTGGCGCAGTGGTTGAGAATCTGCCTGCCAGTGCAGGGGACACGGGTTCGAGCCCTGGTCTGGGAAGATCCCACATGCCGCGGAGCAACTGGGCCCGTGAGCCACAACTACTGAGCCTGTGCGTCTGGAGCCTGTGCTCCGCAACAAGAGAGGCCGCGACAGTGAGAGGCCCGCGCGCCACGATGAAGAGTGGCCCCCGCTCGCCGCAACTAGAGAAAGCCCTCGCACAGAAACGAAGACTCAACACAGCCAAAATAAATTTAAAAAAAAAGAAATCCAGATGCAGATCAGTAACATATTAAAAAAAATTATTAGTTGGGTAGTAATGAAATTCATGAGCACATTAAAGTTGGTGAACCATGGATCTAGAACAATGGTTCTCAACACTGTCTTGAAAAATAACACCCAGAGATCCCTGTTTTGTAAAAACTTAACCAGTAATTCTGACGTGCAGTGAAGGTTAACGACTACTTCTCTAGACCTAAATACAGAGCATGATGGCAAATGTAACAATTACAAATAATTCACATAGCCTTGGTTTCTAATCTCAATTAGAAAGAAAAAAAACAGCAACCACCACAAAAAGCAAAACAAAACAAAATCCTGACCATCGTGTAGGAAGGTTGGTGCCACAGCTGAGGAACCACGAATCAAGATTTTGATTTGGAGCACAGAGGGATCTGAACTAAATGGAGCCACCTGAACCCAAAATTGGTTTGGAAATCTCATCAGCATGATTTACCCTGTATGATTCCAAGGCTTCAGTTTAAGTTCTGCAGTAATTAGCTTAGACAAATTTTAGAAGTGACACACATCCCAGCTTGGATTGCCTGGGTATTCAGTCACAACAGAGACCCAGAGGCCATCAGTCAGAAAAATATCTGTGCACACTATCTTTTGAGGCACAGGAATTAAGAAAGTAATCACCAATCTTTCTTAGCATGAGCTCTGTTACTTCAGAGTCGGACAGATCAGTTTGCATTTAGTTTTGGCTGGAAGACTGTAAACAATCAAAGGCTGGAAAGTGTCCCCGCTTACGGAGCCCTCGCTTTACGATACCATCAATGATTTTCATTATGTCCTTTCTTCCACCGTCTGGACAGGACAATAAATTGGATGGGAGCTGCTGCTGCCTGTATTTCATAGAACAACAGAAAACACATGGAGCCTGTGAAAGTGCAATTTTCTTTGACAACGAGCGGCACAAAGCCCGTGAAGAGGCAGTTTGGTGACCTTGCCCAGATCTCTGGGGCTACTTGCACTGCCCCTTGTGCAGGACGCCTTCACGCTACAGGGAAGGCACACGAAAGGCACGTGGAGGAACTCTGTTGGGCTTCGCATCCCTGTGTTACACGCTCCACTGTGATCCAGCCCTGGGTCTACTGCCTGACTTGGGAATGTCAACATTTCTCAATGGCCCTCAGGTTCCTTATCTGTAAAATGAGCTAATTAGACAAAATTGTCTCTAGGACCCTTTTTGGACCTAGCACCATGTGAGTTCTAATAATAAGGGTAATGATAATAATAGCTAACTGTACGGTCAGGCCCCATAAGAAAGATGGCTGTTCTCTTGTTCTCTGCATGTACATCCCCTGCCCAACCCGGCCCTGCCTCTCCCTCATCTTATGCACATGATTGCCTCCCCTTCCTAAGTTGAAAGTTTAATCAGTAACTACCTGCGTGATCGGCCGGACCCCCACCTAACAATTGTTCTAGCCCTCAGCCCAGAAAGGCTCCAGCATGTTCGGTCATCAGCAGGAAACAAGGGCCCTCAAGATGGCTGCTAACCCAAAGAGCCATGGGGGGACACACTCCAGCAGCCCCCCGGGCAGCCAAGGAGCCCTTCTCATGCCCCTATAACTGGTAGCCTCCTCCTCCCCTGGGTAGCGAAGAGTGCTGGATTGCTACCGTGTCCTGCATGCCGTCAGCCCTCAGTGTACATGGTGGGGTGTCGCTCTGGGACCTTTGCTTCTGACTTGTAAGGTTCCCTGTCCAGTAAATCACTGATGTCTCCGTCACTGACTCCAGACTCTTTCTTCGGTCTCATGACTGAGCAACTGCAAGGACTGCAGGACTGTGGGGCACAGCCCAACACTAACATTTATTGGGTACTTCCTATGTGCCAGAAACTATTCTAAATACTTTATGGGTATGGACTCATTTAACTATTTTTTTTTTTAGTAGATATCTTTTGCTCTCAATTTTATAAGTGAGAAAACAGGTTCAGAGAGGGAAGATGACTTACTCAAAGTCACACAACAGAGAAGTGGACGAGATAGGATTTTAACCCAATAACCCAACCTTAGAACTTGAGCTCATAACCACTACACTCAATTTTCTCACGCTGATATTTACATTTACCCTTCTCTGAATATTTTATGAAACTAACCGTAACTATTAGAGAGCATCAGCCAAACTGAGCAAGGAAAGAGGCAGAATTTAGCAGGGTCATCAGTAAAGTTCCGCAGTGAAATTGTTCTTGTTTCCGTTAACTCCCTATCTGTCCAGTTTTTTCACTCAGGTATGCCAGCTGCTGTTTGATTTCACCAAGATGCTTCTTTGACCTCCCCTCTCATTGTTTTCCTTTTCAATCAGCAGCTTTCTCTCTTCACTCGCCTTCCCATTATAAATCTCATGCTCCGTCACATCAACTATTGTCTTACCAACTCCTTTGCTCCATTTTCTTTCCATTGACCCACTTAGGGAAAAAAAAAAAAATCCTCAATGCATCCACGTGCCCAATCCTCTGAACCCACACTAGGCTTCTAGAGAAAAATCACACAGCCTCCCAAATGGGCTTCACTTGAAAATCACAAGCTCCTGCTTGACCGGAGCCTTTGGTGCTACAGGTAGAACTTCTACCTCTTTCTAATCAGCCTCTCTTCCATTCACTGCAGGGATGATTTCAGAGCTTCCTCATTTTTCAGGATTCCAATCCTGCCACCTTGCCCTTGCTCATGGCAAATTTTCTCTTCTCATTCTCAGGGAAAATAGAATCCATCAGGCGGTACCTCCTTTAGCTCTTACAAATTTACCTGCACCCACACTCACCCCTTCTTCCTTCCCTCTCAAACAGCAGAAAATGAATCTCTTCACCTAGCTCATATTAATCTTCTGCTGTGCCTTGAATTTTGTCTCCCTCTCTCTCAGGGACTTGGATTTTTCAAGTACCCCATCTTCCCTTTAATCTCTCACTCTCTACTCTGGCTTCTTTGCATTACAATTAAACAGGCTCAGGTGCCCATTTAAAAAGAAATTTTCTCTCCACCCCTCCATCGACTGCCCTAGTCATTCCTCTCATTTATAACCAACTTCTTGAAAGCATTATCCTCCCTTGCTGTCTCCACATTCTCTTTTCTACCATTTCCTACTCACTACAAAATGGCTGCTATTCTCTTTCACTCTTTCAAAATTTTGTTTATTGAGATATAGTTGATTTACAATATTATATTAGTTTCTGGTGTACAACATAGTGATTTGATATTTTTATAGAATATACTCCATTCAAGTTATTTAAAAATGATGGCTCTATTTCCCTGTGCTATACAATATATCCTTGTTGCTTATCTATTTTAAACATATTAGTTTGTACCTCTTAATCCTCTATCCCTATATTTCCCTTCCCCCCTCCCCTCTCCCCACTGGTAACCACTAGTTTGTTCTCTATATCTGTGAGTCTCTTTCTGTTTTGTTATATTCATTTGTTTGTTTTATATTTTAGATTCCACGTATAAGTGATATCATATAGTACTTGTCTTTCTCTGTGTGACTTATTTCACTAAGCATAATACTCTTTAAGTCCATCCACGTTGTAGCCATTCTCCTTTACTCTTACTTGATTTCTCAGCAGCTGTGTGGACATTGGAGAGCCATTCCTCCCTGAAATGTGTCCCCCGCCACCATGAGTTTCTATGTTACCACCTGCTCATGGTTTTTGTGTTGCTTCCCTGGTCATTCTTTCTCAGTCTCCTTTTCAGCCTTTTCTTTCTCTTTATCACTTAAATGTTAAATGTTATAACCATGTTTCTTCAGAGTTAGGGTCTCCTCATACTCTTCCCGGGCCAGCCCATCTAATCCCACGGATTCAAGTGTCATGTTTATGCTGATGATTCAAATAAACATATTTGCAGCTCCGACTTTTCTCCTGAGCTTCCAATTCACACACTACTTGGGCATCTCCATATGGAGGCAACACACAGGCTACCAACCTGTCCAAAACTGGACTAAATTCATTATCTCCCACCTGAAATCTACTGTTCCTTTGTGCTCCCTAATGGTAATGCCACTGTCTTAGCAAGATACCTGGTGATCAACATCACCTCCTCCTTTTTCTTAATCACTTACATCTAATCAATCACTATGTCCTATTGAAGCTATGTCTAGATTCACTCCCTCCACCATCACTGCCATTTCCCTTTTCCAGGTCACCATGTTCACTACCTTGACAACTGAAACAGTCTCTTAACTTGTCTGCATGCTTCCCATCTTGACCTGCCATATATTCTCCACATTGTGGCCAGTTACATTTTTCTAAATACAGATCTAATTATTTCTCTCCTCCTTTTAATACCCTTTGATGTCTGCCCTTTACCTTAGAATAAAGTTATAAATACTTACCACGGCTGGCATGACCCCTTGAGACCTGACCTGACCCACCTCTCCAGCTTCGTCTCTGGACATTCGTCAAATGTGGCATGTGATGTGACAGCCATATTGAACTCCTTTCAGCTTTTTGAAATTGCCTCGTTTACTATCACCCTCAGGTCTCAGTGTATATTATTACTTCTGCCTACAATATTTCCTATTTAACTTCTCACCTTTCAGGTCTCAGTTTGGAAACCAGGTCTTCTAGAAAGCTTTCCTTAACTCCCTACAATATCCTAAACTACTGAACTTTTTCACTGGAATATAAAGTCCTTGAGGGCAAGTGTTTTGCCTGTCTTGTTCCACCACAGGATCCCCAAAACCTAGAACAGAATCTGGGATAGTAACTGTCCAACAAATGTTTGTTGAATGAATGGATGAATGTCCCTTCTTTATAATAGCATTTATCATGCTTTTTGATTACAGGAGGTTAAGTGAGGGCAAGGACCGTAGGTATCTTAACCGTATTGTATCCCTAACAAACACCTAGCACTATTCCTGACATAAGTTAGGCATTCAATATATTTCTGCTGAATGAATGGATATATGAATAACTTTTAGTTAATTTTGGAACTTTCAAAAAAGGCATTAATAATTTTAAGCACAGTAGGACTACAACTGGTAATGACATTTTCATTCTTCACACTTGCTTCAAGTAGGACATGTTGGTTTTGTTTGTTAGGCTTGGTTTGTTCATGTCTGTGGACCATTAACAGTCAGAAAATACCCTTTGTTATGGCTGTGCTTTCAGTATTACTGTGTAGTGCTAAAGTGCCTAAAACAATTTTCTTTAGTCTCTCTACATAAGCCAATTTCACAAGTTAGTACCTTTATTTTTTTTGGCTGATAAATTAAGCTCTTGTAATATCAAGGAACATTATTCAGTTTATCATTCTAAGTCAAACATTTCACATCATTCAGTTTTGAAATAATTCACATTAAAATATTAATATTACCTAGAATTGGCTTTGGTGTATGCTTTCCGGAAACCAAGGACACAATGATCCCCCTGACTCAGCACTACTTGCTAAACTCCTTCTTGGAGGGGCAGGGATAAAGATCAAGTAGAGAAACATAAAAAATGTCAGAAAAACAAGACTTTGGCATCAGAGGCTCAACCAGTTTTCACTTTCCCTCTGCAGGTTCCCCCATCCCACATCCCATCGTACATACACTTACTCCGTTCCTGAAGCAATTGTGGTTTTACTTCCTATGCACGTCTGTAGAGGTGTCAGCTGAGGGCACCTGCTCAGAACCCTCGCCACCTTTCCTGATGTCATTCCTGCTGCAGAACCTCCCTACTGAGCACCCCATTATCTCAGCGTCAACTCTCCTTGCCAGATGATGGCCCTGGAGAAGCTGATCAGCCCCTGGGTCTTATGGACCATCTCCAGGTTGCCCCCAGCAGCATACTTGCAGGGGGGCGGGGGGGCAGGGGAGAAGCTCAGGAACAATACTCCTGCCCACCAATCCTTTGATTGACAGCCTTTTTATGGTGGTAAATTGTGTTTTTATTTTTTTAATTAAAAAAAATTTTTAATTGAACTATAGTTGATTTACAGTGTTGTGTCAGTCTCTGCTGTACAGCAAGATGACTCAGTTATACATATACATACTTTTTTTTAAAAATTCTTTTCCATTATGGTTTATTCTGGGATACTGAATATAGTTCCCTGTGCTATACAGTAGGACCTTGTTATTTATCTGTTCTACATGTAATAGTTTGCATCTACCAACCCCAAACTCCCAGTTCATTCTTCTCCCCCACCCCCCTCCCCTTTGGCAACCACAAATCTGTCCTCTACGTGACTGACAGCCTTTTGAGCTTGTGAGTTATCACGGCCCTGGCCTTAAGTATGTGACTAGAAGAAAGCCCCCCCTGGAAAGCCTGGATCATTTGGGGGAGCTCATGAAATCACTCAGGGTTGGGGGTAAAGGCATCTTCAGCAATCGCCTGACCAATCCCTACATTTTCAGCTGACGGAACTGGAGGAGAGGCGATTTGCCCACCTTGCAGTGCCGGTGAGTGGCAGCGTCAGGAGCAGCCCCCCATATTCCCTCTGCTTCCTGGAGGCATTCATGGACCTTTGGAGCAGTCCCTTCAGCCGGGGAGAAGTGACTGCTGATTGGTCCTACGACGCCCTCTGCAGCGCTCACGGGTGGGAGCCATGTTCCTGTCTCCCTCTCACTTAATCCAGCATGGATCATCCCGGAGGGCAGGCAGCAGGAGGGACACGCTCCCTCTCTTCCTACACAGGCCTATATTTAATCTAATGTGTTTGTCTGAGCGGTTAGATTCCATGGAGATGAGTGCCGTAGAAATAAAGAGACCAAACAATGCAGGCGATGGCACAGGCATATAAAGGGAGGGGGGGCAGGAAGAGAGAGAGAGAGGAGAGGAGAGACAGAGACAGACAGACAGGAAGAGCGAGAAATAGAAAGCAAGAGAACAAGAGGGCAAGTGCATGAGAGCCTCGAGGGTGAAGTGCCAGAGAGGACAGGCAGGGAGGCCGGCAGGGGTCTTGGAAACAGGGCTGCCTCCCGGGCTGCGCGCCTCCACCCCATTCATTCCTCCAGGGGAAATGACCATCTGCCTCGCGGTATTTTCCCAATCCTCCAACAGTTCATCACAGACGTGAGCGATCTCACAGCAGAGATGGACGCAGAACATATTCCAAACTGCCACCAACTGTGGCGTTACACAGGGGAATGTCGGCGAAGGAATTAAGATTTTATTTTCAAGTACAAAGTATCAGCACCTGAGCCAAAAGAACAAAGAAGTACACTTAACAGTTGAGATTATTTTATTCTCAGATGACCCAAGTTTCAAAATATAAATCGAAGTTTGTGTTTAGCACCTAGGTAGACATGAGAGCACAGACAGTGTGCCTTTCAACTATCACGGGAGCAGATAGCTATACCAGCACAATTTGCTTAGTTTACTGAAAATCCAGAAGCAAAGATCCAAAGATTCTTGTTGGCTTTTTCTTACAAAATTTGTCAGAAAGTAAAGATTTGACCCTCCACATAGCCTTATTTTATAAAATCTGTATGAAATCAAATATGCCAATTGTTTGCTGGCTTCCTCATCCAAGATGAATCTTTATAGGAATGGGAGGAGGGCAAGGACAGAGAGAAAATATTTTAAACAGCAATAGAAGTCCAGTCCTGAACTCTGTACATTTGTAAATCTGTCTTAAGTAAAATGGCCCTCTAAATCAGTACAGTATATGAATGGCCAATAAAAGTTTCACGTATGTGACGGCTCAGCGCAACAAACCTAGTTATAATTCCGATTAAAATGCTATGCAATCCTAATAATAATAGGATCGGCCCTCCATATCTGTGGGTTCTGCATCCATGGATTAAGCCAACCAGAACAAAAATTTCTGAAAAAAATTCCAGAAAGTTCCAAAAAGCAAAACTTGAATTTGCCGGGGGGTTGGCAACTATTTACATAGCATTTACATTGTATTACATGTTATAAGAGATGATTTAAAAGACAGAGGAGGATGTGCACAGATTACATGCAAATATTAACGCCATTTTATATAAAGGACTTGAGCATCTGTGCATTTTGGTATCTTAGGGGGGTCCTCGAACCAATCCATCACAGATGCCAATGGATGACTGTACCTACAATTTTTAAAGTGTCTTCTATATGCAGGCATGCATTAAGTATTATAGACCATGATTTTGTTTAAGCCTCTCAATAAACCCTATTTTACTGACAAGGACTCAAGACTCAGGGAGGTTAAATAACTTGTACAAGTACACAGCACCAGGAAATAATGCAGCTGGAATTTGAATGCCAGCAGCCCGACTCCAGAACTCTTAACCATTACAACACACCCCTTAACCTCTGAAATATTCTATGCCCAGAAAAGGTGATACATAATTTGTTTAGCCCATTAAAAGGATGCCGATCAGTTATACTGCCTGATAGCTGCAAAATACGCAAGTTCCATTGTGCCAAAGAAAATAAATGTTTTTGAAATCTTAAAATTTAACTGTGAAATAGGAGAGGGAAAGACTGGGCAGATGGGAAATAACTATAGAAAGAAGTACAAGGAAGGCATTCTGTTGGGTCTTCGTCTTTTTAAGTCAATCCCACTAATTTTTTAGCACAGCTTTTTGATAAGGAAGTTTTCCACATCTCTTGTCTCCCTAGGAATAGTACCAGAGGTCGATCCTCACTGTTGGGAGGAGAGAAGATGGCGGAAGAGTAAGACGCGGAGATCACCTTCCTTCCCACAGATACAGTAGAAATACATCTACACGTGGAACTGCTCCCAGAGAACACCCACTGAATGCTGGCAGAAAACGTCAGACCTCCCAAAAGCACGCGAGGAGAGGGGATTCAGAGCGCCGCTTAAAGGGGCTCCAGAGACGGGCGCGAGCCGAGGCTATCAGTGCGGGCCCCAGAGGCGGGCGTGAGACGCTAAGGCTGCTGCTGCCGCCACCAAAAAGCCTGTGTGCGAGCACAGGTCATTCTCCACACCGCCCCTCCCGGGAGCCGGTGCAGCCCGCCACTGCCAGGGTCCCGTGATCCGGGGACAACTTTCCCGGGAGAACGCACTGCGTGCCTCAGGCTGGTGCAACGTCACGCCGGCCTCTGCCGCCGCAGTCTCGCCCCGCCTCCTCCATACCGCTTCCTCCCCCCGGCCTGAGTGAGCCAGAGCCCCCAAAGCAGCTGCTCCTTTAACCCCGGTCTGTCTGGGCGGGGAACAGACGCCCTCAGGCGACCTACACGCAGAGGCGGGTCCAAATCCAAAGCTGAACCCCGGGAGCTGTGTGAACAAAGAAAAGAAAGGGAAATCTCTCCCAGCAGCCTCAGAAGCAGCTGATTAAAACTCCACAAACAACTTGATGTGCCTGCATCTGTTGAATACCTGAATAGACAACAAATCATCCCAAATTCAGGAGGTGGACTTTGGGAGCAGGAGACATTAATTTTTCCCCTTTTCCTTTTTTTTGTGAGTGTATATGTATATGCTTCTGGGTGAGATTTTGTCTGTATAGCTTTGCTTTATAATAGCTTTATTTTACTTCACTATATTATAGCCTCTTTTTTTCTTTCTTTCTATTTTTTCTCCCTTTTACTCTGAGCCGTGTGGATGAAAGGCTCTTGGTGCTCCAGCCAGGCATCAGGGCCGTGCCTCTGAGGTGGGAGAGCCAACTTCAGGACACTGGTCCACAAGAGACCTCCCAGCTCCATGTAATACCAAACGATGAAAATCTCTCAGAGATCTCCATCTCAACATCAAGACCCAGCTTCACTCAACAACCAGCAAGCTACAGTGCTGGACACCCTATGCCAAACAACTAGCAAGACAGGAACACATCCCCATCCATTAGCAGAGAGGCTGCCTAAAATCATAATAAGGCCACAGACACCCCAAAACACACAACCAGACGTGGACGTGCCCACCAGAAAGACAAGATCCAGCCTCATCCACCAGAACTCAGGCACTAGTTCCCTCCACCAGGAAGCCTACACAACACACTGAACCAACCTTACCCACTGGGGACAGATACCAAAAACAACGGGAACTACGAACCTGCAGCCTGTGAAAAGGAGACCCCAAACACAGTAAGATAAGCAAAATGAGACGACAGAAAAACACACAGCAGATGAAGGAGCAGGGTCAAAACACACCAGACCTAACAAATGAAGAGGAAATAGGTAGTCTACCTGAAAAAGAATTCAGAATAGTGATAGTAAGGATGATCCAAAATCTTGGAAACAGAATAGACAAAATGCAAGAAACATTTAACAAGGACGTAGAAGAACTAAAGAGGAACCAAGCAACGATGAAAAACACAATAAATGAAATTAAAAATACTCTAGATGGGATCAATAGCAGAGTAACTGAGGCAGAAGAAAGGATAAGTGACCTGAAAGATAAAATGGTGGAAATAACTACTGCAGAGCAGGATAAAGAAAAAAGAATGAAAAGAACTGAGGACAGTCTCAGAGACCTCTGGGACAAAATTAAACGCACCAACATTCGAATTATAGGGGTCCCAGAAGAAGAAGAGAAAAAGAAAGGGACTGAGAAAATATTTGAAGAGATTATAGTTGAAAACTTCCCTAATATGGGAAAGGAAATAGTTAATCAAGTCCTGGAAGCACAGAGAGTCCCATACAGGATAAACCCAAGGAGAAACACGCCAAGACACATATTAATCAAACTGTCAAAAATTAAATATAAAGAAAACATATTAAAAGCAGCAAGGGAAAAACAACAAATAACACACAAGGGAATCCCCATAAGGTTAACAGCTGATCTTTCAGCAGAAACTCTGCAAGCCAGAAGGGAGTGGCAGGATATACTTAAAGTCATGAAGGAGAAAAACCTACAACCAAGATTACTCTACCCAGCAAGGATCTCATTCAGATGTGATGGAGAAATTAAAAGCTTTACAGACAAGCAAAAGCTGAGAGAGTTCAGCACCACCAAACCAGCTTTACAACAAATGCTAAAGGAACTTCTCTAGGCAAGAAACACAAGAGAAGGAAAACACCTACAATAACAAACCCAAAACATTTAAGAAAATGGGAATAGGAACATACATATCGATAATTACCTTGAATGTAAATGGATTAAATGCTCCCACCAAAACACACAGGCTGGCTGAATGGATACAAAAACAAGACCCATACATATGCTGTCTACAAGAGACCCACTTCAGACCTAGGGACACATACAGACTGAAAGTGAGGGGATGGAAAAAGATATTCCATGCAAATGGAAATCAAAAGAAAGCTGGAGTAGCAATTCTCATATCAGACAAAATAGACTTTACAATAAAGACTATTACAAGAGACAAAGAAGGACACTATATAATGATCAAGGGATCAATCCAAGAGGAAGGTATAACAATTGTAAATATTTATGCACTCAACATAGGAGCACCTCAATACATAAGGCAAATACTAACAGCCATAAAAGGGGAAATCGACAGCAACACAATCATAGTAGGGGACTTTAACAGCCCACTTTCACCAATGGACAGATCATCCAAAATGAAAATAAATAAGGAAACACAAGCTTTAAATGATACATTAAACAAGATGGACTTAATTGATATTTATAGGACATTCCACCCAAAAACAACAGAATACACATTTTTTCTCAAGTGCTCATGGAACATTCTCCAGGATAGATCATATCTTGGGTCACAAATCAAGCACTGTTAAATTTAAGAAAATTGAAATCGTATCAAGTATCTTTTCCGACCACAACGCTATGAGACTACATATCAATTACAGGAAAAGATCTGTAAAAAATACAAACACATGGAGGCTACACAATACACTACTTAATAATGAAGTGATTACTGAAGAAATCAAAGGGGAAATCAAAAAATACCTAGAAACAAATGACAACGGAGACACGACGACCCAAAACCTATGGGACGCAGCAAAAGCAGTGCTAAGAGGGAAGTTTATAGCAATACAAGCCTACCTCAAGAAACAGGAAACATCTCGAATAAATAACCTAACCTTGCACCTAAAGCAATTAGAGAAAGAAGAACAAATAAACCCCAAAGCTAGCAGAAGGAAAGAAATCATAAAGATCAGGTCAGAAATTAATGAAAAAGAAATGAAGGAAACAATAGCAAAAATCAATGAAACTAAAAGCTGGTTCTTTGAGAAGATAAACAAAATTGATAAACCATTAGCCAGACTCATCAAGAGAAAAAGGGAGAAGACTCAAATCAATAGAATTAGAAATGAAAAAGAAGTAACCACTGACACTGCAGAAATACAAACGATCATGAGAGATTACTACAAGCAACTCTATGCCAATAAAATGGACAACCTGGAAGAAATGGACAGATTCTTAGAAATGCACAAACTGCCGAGCCTAAACCAGGAAGAAATAGAAAATATGAACAGACCAATCACAAGCACTGAAATTGAAACTGTGATTAAAAACCTTCCAACAAACAAAAGCCCAGGACCAGATGGCTTCACAGGCAAATTCTATCAAACATTTAGAGAAGAGCTAACACCTATCCTTCTCAAACTCTTCCAAAATATTGCAGAGGGAGGAATACACCCAAACTCATTCTACGAGGCCACCATCACCCTGATACCAAAACCAGACAAAGATGTCACAAAGAAAGAAAACTACAGGCCAATATCACTGATGAACATAGATGCAAAAATCCTCAACAAAATACTAGCAAACAGAATCCAGCAGCACATTAAAAGGATCATACACCATGATCAAGTGGGGTTTATCCCAGGAATGCAAAGATTCTTCAATATACACAAATCAATCAATGTGACACACCATATTAACAAATTAAAGGAGAAAAACCATATGATCATCTCAATAGATGCAGAGAAAGCTTTCGACAAAATTCAACACCCATTTATGATAAAAGCCCTGCAGAAAGTAGGCATAGAGGGAACTTTCCTCAACATAATAAAGGCCATATATGACAAACCCACAGCCAACATTGTCCTCAATGGTGAAAAACTGAAACCATTTCCACTAAGATCAGGAACAAGACAAGGTTGCCCACTCTCACCACTATTATTCAACATAGTTTTGGAAGTGTTAGCCACAGCAATCAGAGAAGAAAAAGAAATAAAAGGACTCCAAATGGGAAAAGAAGAAGTAAAGCTGTCACTGTTTGCAGATGACATGATACTATACATAGAGAATCCTAAAGATGCTACCAGAAAACTACTAGAGCTAATCAATGAATTTGGTAAAGTAGCAGGATACAAAATTAATGCACAGAAATCTCTTGCATTTCTATACACTAATGAGGAAAAATCTGAAAGTGAAATTAAGAAAACACTCCTGTTTACCATTGCAACAAAAAGAATAAAATATCTAGGAATAAACCTACCTAAGGAGACAAAAGACCTGTATGCAGAAAATTATAAGACACTGATGAAAGAAATTAAAGATGATACAAATAGATGGAGAGATATACCATGTTCCTGGATTGGAAGAATCAACATTGTGAAAATGACTCTACTACCCAAGGCAATCTACAGATTCAATGCAATCCCTATCAAACTACCACTGGCATTTTTCACAGAACTAGAACAAAAAATTTCACAATTTGTTGGAAACACAAAAGACCCCGAATAGCCAAAGCAATCTTGAGAACGAAAAATGGAGCTGGGGGAATCAGGCTCCCTGACTTCAGACTATATTACAAAGCTACAGTAATCAAACAGTTTGGTACTGGCACAAAAACAGAAATATAGATCAATGGAACAGGATAGAAAGCCCAGAGATAAACCTACGCACATATGGTCACCTTATCTTTGATAACAGAGGCAAGCATATACAGTGGAGAAAAGACAGCCTCTTCAATAAGTGGTGCTGGGAAAATTGGACAGATACATGTAAAAGTATGAAATTAGAACACTCCCTGACACCATGCACAAAAATAAACTCAAAATGGATTAAAGACCTAAGTGTAAGGCCAGACACTATCAAACTCTTAGAGGAAAACATAGGCAGAACACTGTATGACATACATCACAGCAAGATTCTTTTTGACCCAGCTCCCAGAGAAATGGAAATAAGAACACAAATAAACAAATGGGACCTAATGAAACTTAAAAGCTTTTGCACAGCAAAGGAAACCATAAACAAGACCAAAAGAC
Source organism: Balaenoptera acutorostrata (assembly GCF_949987535.1). NCBI lineage: Eukaryota > Metazoa > Chordata > Mammalia > Artiodactyla > Balaenopteridae > Balaenoptera > Balaenoptera acutorostrata. Next base: position 71,871,833 of record NC_080077.1, read on the forward strand.
AACCATCAGAATGGGAGAAAATATTTGCAAATGAAGCAACTGACAAAGGATTAATCTCCAAGATCTACAAGCAGCTCATGCAGCTCAATAACAAAAAAACGAACAACCCAATCCAAAAATGGGCAGAAGACCTAAATAGACATTTCTCCAAAGAAGATATACAGATGGCCTACAGACGCATGAAAGAATGCTCAACATCATTGATCATTAGAGAAATGCAAATCAAAACTACAATGAGATATCATCTCACACCGGTCAGAATGGCCATCATCAAAAAATCTAGAAACAATAAATGCTGGAGAGGGTGTGGAGGAAAGGGAACACTCTTGCACTGTTGGTGGGAATGTAAATGGATACAGCCACTATGGAGAACAGTATGGAGGTTCCTTAAAAAACTACAAATAGAACTACCACACGACCCAGCAATCCCACTACTGGGCATATACCCTGAGAAAACCATAATTCAAAAAGAGTCATGTACCACAATGTTCATTGCAGCTCTATTTACAATAGCCAGGACATGGAAGCAACCTAAGTGTCCATCGACAGATGAATGGATAAAGAAGATGTGGCACATATATACAATGGAATATTACTCAGCCATAAAAAGAAATGAAATGGAGGTATTTGTAGTGAGGTGGATGGACCTAGAGTCAGTCATACAGAGTGAAGTAAGTCAGAAAGAGAAAAACAAATACCGTATGCTAACACATATATATGGAATCAAAACAAAAATGGTTCTGAAAAACCTAGGGGCAGGACAGGAATAAAGATGCAGACGTAGAGAATGGACTTGAGGACACGGGGAGGGGGAAGGGTAAGCCAGGATGAAGTGAGAGAGTGGCATGAACATATATACACTACCAAACGTAAACTAGATAGCTAGTGGGAAGCAGCCGCAAAGCACAGGGAGATCAGCTAGGTGGTTTGTGACCACCTAGAGGGGTGGGATAGGGAAGGTGGGAGGGAGATGCAAGAGGGAGGAGATATGGGGGTATATGTATATGTATAGCTGATTCACTTTGTTATAAAGCAGAAACTAACACACCATTGTAAAGCAATTATACTCCAAGAAAGATGTTAAACAAAAAAAATTAAATTAAAAAAAAGATTTTACAGAAAAACCCGAATGAAATTTTTGGCCAACCCAATATTTCCCAAATATCTCCAAATCTCATAAAAGTCATACAAGGAAAGCAATATCATATTCACTTTCCAGATATGAAAACTGAGGTTCTTAAAAAATTATCTGATTTACTCAAGACTAAATATAATAGCTTGTGCCTGGGAGAGCAGGCATTTAAAGCCAACTCAAGCTAATGCCAAAGTTTTCTTATTTCAACCATAGAAGGAAGGGGGTGGGGTAGGGAAAGGGAAGGTGAGAGTATAGGAGGCAAGGAGAAAAATCTGAAAACTTTCTTTGAACTTGCATGACTTCAGGATTCCACCTCTTTCATACATTAGGACAACAGTTATAAAAAGAAGAAATTATAATTTGTGAGTTTTCAGATAATCAAGTTGTCTGCATGACATGCAAAACACTGATCAGACAAGCCCATAATGAGTGGAAAGACACACTGTAGGCAGGTGTTTTCAAAAGGCAAATAAGGGTAAGCAGCGTGTTGAAGATACTAATTTTCATGACTGCCGCCTTTGTTATTTTGCTTCATTGTCCCTCACCCTACTTGGTCTAAAAATACAAAATAGCATGAAAGAAAATTAGTTTTCAGGGCCAGTTATCTTTTGAAAAGCCATGAGAAAAAAAATGAGAATAAAGAATGGACTTTCTAGAAAATGCCCTCTCCCCTTTCAGTCTTCAACTTTGCTTTACAGTATGTACGTGTGGCTCTACCTTATTTGTCCCACTGACAGACCACTAGTCATGAAATTCAAAGACCAAGAGATAAACTCTCGAAAAGAAGGCAGCTGAGGGAAAAAACAACTTGATTTTTTTGTGTATTCCAAAATGTTTTTCTTCTTATAAAATTTTTTCTGCATGTTTTTTTTTTCCAGTTGGCAATAAATAACTTTTAGGAAAATAAATGTGAGCAGACTTGGTCAAGTGTCTGGGATGAAGAGAAGGCTTTGCCATCTGTGAGGAGTACGTTAGAATAGAATCGCTCCAGGAAAAGGTTATTTGTGTTGCCTGCCTTTATGAGATGACATTTAAATAAAAGTACTGTTTCACTTTTAATTGATCCTTGTACATTAAAAGGCATCTCAAAGAGAAGTGTGGTGTGAATAACTGAATCATGGGCTGTTTGTGCAGATGGAGAACCTTGCAGGCTCTGTGTGTGGAGATCCATGGTGACTATAAGCTATTTGAGGAAATTTGTATCCTGGGGCTTCTCATCACACTATCTCACAAAATGTCAACACATTGATGCATAGACATTTTCATAGTCTCTCAAAAACAAGCTTCTGAAATAGTTTCCTATACATACGATACAGTGAGGTTTTACTTATACCTTGATAACCTACAGGCTGAGCTTAATTAGAATGGGTGTGGGTGTGGATAGGGGGTGAAGAGGGAGAGGGAGAAGAAGCAGATGAGGGAGAAGGAACTTACAACTTAGGGCAACAAAATTTCCTTTGCCTGAAGATGGTGCTGGTCTTGGTTACCCAATTTCGTTGCATATTACCATGTCCGGAATACATGGGCTCTTCAGAAAGAAAACTAGAATTCATTCTCCAGCTGAGAGATATATCTGAAAAATTATGCGATCTGGAACTGCTCAAACTCCAAAATTTTAAATTCTCCTGGGAAGAGTCTCCCACTCCCCCTCTTTAGTAAGTACTATTTTCAGATTTTAAAATCTGACCTATTCACTTGAAACTTTTATTTCTCTCTAGGTTTTCCTTCCTTATCCAGCTTGTAGTCAAACTTCCATATCTCTTGTGTTGATCTAAAGCAAATAGACTACTAGCTATTCCTCCAGCAAAAATGGGGTTTTTGGGGGATCAGCTGAGGATTGCAATTTGGGGTCTATAACCACGGTGAGCCACGGTGCAACTCTCTGCATGACAAGGTAAACAGAGCACTTTTTAATTAAACCAACAATTGCTGAATTTCCAATCTTGTTCTTCCTTTTCTGGTGCCAAAGGTTGGGCTTCTTTAGCCAGTTTTTCTAAGTTATCATTTGGGGACAGACTCCTTTAGACTATGACAGAGGTGTGGTTGCCGCTAGTTCCTTTAAGGGAGCATTCCTTGCAGAAATGTCAGCAAGGTGATTTCCCTTAGCTCCAGAGAGTCAAGTTTAGAGTGCCCTGGAATATTAAGAGTAGCTAAGGCGGCAGGTAAAATTATTACACTAATAATTCCTGAACATAGAGGTCATTTTAAGTTTTATTTTTGCTGGAAGTAAGGAAGTCATGTTGCTTCCATGACATTCCAAAATCATTAGCTACTCTGAAAGCATATATACTATCAGTGTAAATATTGGCAGTTTTGTCCTTGGTTAAAGAAAAAGTTTATTTAAGAGCGTGTAATTCAGCCTCTTGGGCTATAGTAGCCACAGAGATGCTGCCTGAACAACATCAAAAGGAGTTGCAATAGTATCCCCAGCGCTATATTTGCTATTGTTACCTTTTAAATAAGAACCATCAGTGAACCATTGGAAGTCAATGTTACCCAAAGCAATTTCCTACAGATTACCAGAGGAGTCAGGTGGTGATCCAACACCATTAAGCAGTCATGAGGGACTTTGTCAGTGATGGAGGGGAGAAGAGTCAGCAGGATTAAGGTTATTACAAAATAAGAGTTATATGAGGAGCAATTAACAAAAGGACTTCACAGGAGGTAAGGCAGCTGACTGAGAAACATTGAGTGTGACGAGAATTCAGGAGGACTTCTATTGCATGAGGTACAAAATGGTTAAAGGAATCCCACAGCCATTTTCTTGGTGGCCTTAACCAAAAAGGCAGTGGCCATAATGGCTCTAAGGCAAAGGGGGTATCTGCATGCCACAGGGTCCAGTTGCTGTCTATAATACCCTATGAGTCAACGGTAATCCCCATGTTTTGGGGTGAGTACCCCAAGGGCATTCCCTTTGTTTTCATAGGCAAAAAGGAAAAAGGGAATCTGATTTGGGACGCCCATGTTCAGGTAGGTCTATCAAACTTTCCTTTAAGGCCTTGAAGACTATGTCATCCACTCCTTCTCATAAAAATGGATTGGGGTTGTTATTGTTGAGTAAAACATACCAAAGATTTGCCCAGAAGAGAGAAATTTGGAAGGCAATTTCGGTAATAACCAACTAGCATGAGAAAACCTCACAGTTGGCACTTAGTTTTGGATTCCGAGAATCTTAGGACACCGTGAAATCTATCTGGACCTAGGTGAAGTCCTAAATATCGAACCTGGGTTTGGGCAAACTGCAATTTTCCTTTGGCAATCTTAAATCCCTTTAAGGCTGAAAGTTTTAGCAAGCGAATGCTGTCTTCCTGTGAGGAGGCTTGAGAAGCAGAGCAAAGAAGCAAATCATCCACATATTGCAACAAAGTTGAACCTCTAGGGAACCTTATATCCTCCAGATCAGCCTTCAGGATTGGTGAGAAAATAAGGAGTCTCAGTAAAACCTGGACTCATTACTATCCAGGTGAATTGTTTGTTTCTTCCCAAGTGAAGGCAAAAAGGCATAGGGTAGCTTCATCAACTGGAATACCAAGGAATGAAATGCATAAATGAATTGCAGTAAAGAATTTAGTCCCAGAAGGAATGAATGTTAGTAATGTATGAGTGTTAGGAAAAACAGGATGTTGTTTATTGCTCGGAGGTCCTGGACAAAGCCCTTAGGTTTTCTCACTGGTAAAATGGGAGTGTTACAAGGGCTAGTACAAGGGACAATGAGGCCTGAAGCCTTGTAATCTTCTATTATGGGCTTTATGCCTTGGAGGGCTTCTTCACTTAAAGTGTATTGATTAATTCTGGGAAGAGGTTTGGAAGTACCTATCTGAATCTTGATGGGAGGTGCCCTGTGAACTTTGCCGACACCAGATGGAGATCTTGCCCATAAGGAAAGTGATAGCTGACTCAGTAGGGACAAATGATCAGTGTTTCCAGAATCAGCTCTAGTACCATCAGAAACAGAACAAATAAAAGATGTCAAAGGGTCATTTAATTCACCTGGTTAGCTTTTTTGATGATTGCCATCAAGTTCTAGAATTATTTCTCCCTTTTGGGAGAAAAAAAATTCTGGCATGATACTTCTTTAAGAAATCTCAGCCTAATAAATGGATCGAGGGAGGAACTAAAGAGAAAAGGGTATGTATCTCTCAAAGGGCCTAAACAAAAGGAAATAGGTTCAGAGACAGGAACCTCTTGAGGTTCCTTGGAGATCCCCACTATTTGAACTGTTTTAGTACTCTCTGAGGCAGGGGCTGCTTTATAGTAGTGGGATTGAACACTGGGAGTGTGGCTCGTGTCAATTAGGACTGGAAGAGATTCATCCCCCATCTGGAAAAATGTTTCTCTGAGCTGATTAAGAGGGAGGATTGGGAAGGGCCCCCGTAGTTCCTTGGAGCTCTGTCATTGAGAATTGGGAGGACACTGGAAAGGCTGGTTAGAGGTCTGAAGGCACTGAAGCACTTAAATGGATAACAATCTCTTTTCCAGTGCCCTGGCTCTTTGCAATAATAGCAGAAACTAGAAGCATTTTGGTTTCCTTTAGAAGCCTTCGTTTGCTGGAGTTGAAGATTAAGAATTCTGGTTATCTTGCTTTGAGATGACTTCGTCTAGAGTTTGAGAAAGCCGGTTTGCCAGATCAACTAAATCTGGAGTGGACACAGTTTCCCATCCCATCTGCACATGAGGAACGACCTCAGTCTTTAAACATAATCTCCAGAGTCCCTGAAATCCCTCAAAAAATATTTGGAAAACTGGGATCCCATTTCTCAGATGTTATTCTATAGAAAAAAAGAATAATTTTCAAACAGCTAATACAGCTCAAACAATTAAACTCAAGCAGCTTAAACTGTTCAAGTATCTCAAACAGCTTGCGACTCAAACAAACAACATGCAGGCTTAATACCAGCCAGTTCTAAAGGAACAGCTTGGTCCTGGAGGAGCCAGGCTGAAGCCTTCTAAGCCAGTTCCCATAGAACAGCCTCTATTCCCAAGTATTGTACAATTTAGGCACAGTTTCAGTGAAGCAATCCCTGTTCCCAAAGGAATGGGCCAAAGTCTTATCAGCCAGTTTAAGTTGAAAGAGTCTGATCTCAAAATCAGACCAAAGTGTCAAACTTCGGTACTTGCATGCAGAACAAGGCCTTAATCAGCAAGGACGAAATCTTAAAATAAATCCAGAATAAAACCTAGAGATCTTCAAACACAAAGACGGTGGAGGCTCAGATCGAGGAGAAAAGACATAGCTTCAAGCACCAGGGTCAGCAAGAAAAGCGGTGAGAGAGACAATGAGCTCCATGTGGGTACCTCACTTCTTTGCTCACCAGCCCCAGAGCCTTCAGGGGTCTTCTCTGGTCCTCATATGGGCCACCAAAATGTTGACCTAAAACAGACTGCCAGTTATTTCCCCAGAAAAAAAAAAGGGGAGGGGGTGTTTATTTGGGACCAGCTGAGAATTGCAACCTGGGGTCTGCAACCATGGCAAGCCATGTGCAAGTTCCTGCATGGCAAGGGAAGGAGACCCCTTTTACAGAGGGGAAAAGGAAGTCAGGAGACCTGTATTAAACAGGGAGTCCATGGCTTTTTATTGGCCAAGTCCTTGCCAGGAAAGAAGAGGAGTCTTTCTTCTTGTTGGGCTCTGCAATCATTGCAGGATGTGAGTGCTCCCCCTTTTGGTCTCCTGACTCTATGTAATTGAGGTTTCTGTTTATTGATTTGTTACACTTGTTATACTCTTCCTTTGAGCTCACAGTTCACCTACCCCAGCACACTTTGCGTAACAACTTTTTAAACAGAAGTAAACCATTTGCAAGAGGGATAATATTTTGCAAATATTAAACTATTTAACTTTCTTCTTAAATCTTATTGCCTTGTAGCCTTCTACCCTCTGAGGCCAAATCTTGAGGTTTATGTCCCAGGACAAAACTGTAAGCTTAAATAGCAGACTAGAGAGAAGACTTTCCAAATTCCTTTAGCTTGATAAGAGTCTAAAGCACATGAGGTGCTTTAGCTCATTGAGTACTAAGCCTTGATAATTGAGTTGTCTCTTCTAAGAACCTTGAGCCTTCCTCCCATGCAAGCTGGACCCTGAGGCTTCCTGTCCTATGGAAAGATGAGGACATCAATTAAGGGAAGAAAAAGAGAACCCTGGTCCAGCCAGCCTGTAGGAAGAAGAGAGACAGAGAAAGGGAAATAGAAGTGGTAGAGGTAGTCAGTCATGTATGTTCCCATTCACCCTTTTCAGATTTCAACCAAGAAAAAAAGGAGAGGGCTTCCCTGGTGGCACAGTGGTTAAGAGTCCACCTGCCAATGCAGGGGACACAGGTTCAAGCCATGGTCCGGGAAGCTATGCCACGGAGCAACTAAGCCCGTGTGCCACAGCTGCTGAGCCTGCGCTCTGGAACCCGCGAGCCACAACTACTGAGCCCACATGCCACAACTACTGAAGCCCGCGTGCCTAGAGCCCGTGCTCTGCAACAAGAGAAGCCATCGCAATGAGAAGCCCGTGCACAGCAATGAAGAGTAGCCCCCGCTCGCCGCAACCAGAGAAAAGCCCACATGGAGCAACGGAGACCCAACGCAGCCAGAAACAATAAATAAAAATAAAATAAAATAATAAAATAAATTTTTTTTAAAAAAGGAGAATGTTAGATACATTGAAAAAGATCTTGAAAGCATTTTGTCCTATTTCGTGTTTGGACTCATGGAAGACTTTATCTCACACACTATCCATGCCTACTCATCTCCATTCTCCCTACTGGCAAGTGAGGGATCAGCCATGATTGAGAGTCACTGCTTTAGACTCTTATCGAGCCAAGAGAGACTGGGCAATATCACACATGTTGCACACTCCGCCATGAGGGCTACCAGGATGAGCAGCAGCCAGGCAGACAAGGAACATCACCATGGAAACAGAGAAACCACAGTATTTGAGGACCACATCTTCCCAGTCGCCAGGAGATCATGCAAGCCACACCACTGCCCACACCCCCAGATGCCATCTTGGAGAGGAGAAGGTGGTGACCAAGATGGCCCTCAGCCTGACTAAACTTTAGACCAGCTTCTCCCCAGCTCTAGACTCTGACCCCCTTTTCTTATAGCATTTACTCCAGTAAATATATCGTTGTAAATTCTTTCTCTGCCTCTTTGAGATATATATACATATTTTTCTAATTTTTTTACTTATTTATTTATTTTTGGCTGTGTTGGGTCTTCATTGCTGCGCGCAGGCTTTCTCTAGTTGCGGCTAGCAGGGCCTACTCTTCCTTATGGTGTGCAGGCTTCTCATTGCGGTGACTTCTCTTGTTGTGGAGCATGGGCTCTAGGCATGTGGACTTCAGTAGTTGTGGCACACGGGCTTAGTTGCTCCGCGGCATGTGGGATCTTCCCAGACTAGGGATTGAACCCGTGTCCCCTGCACTGGCAGGAGGATTATTAACCACTGTGCCACCAGGGAAGTCCGGATATACATTTTTTTTTAAGCCTCTTGCCAGTATTACAACCTAGAAATGTCTTTCTCAAGGATTTGGAGCCATCTCTTTGAAATGTAAGCCTCAAGGGAAATAGCACCCTTATCTCCCAGTTTCTGTGAGCCTAACTTCAGCAGGCACTTTGCTCCAATTTGTAAAACTACCTCCTGTCATAAAGACACACAAAAAAGTTTGCTTTTCCTTTGGGTAAAACCAAATGCGCATACACTGATGTCCGGTGCTCTCTCTCCCCCAGGTGCTTAAAAATCCTCCTACTCTTTGTTTCAGCAGAATTGCGTTCAGACTGAGTTCTAACCTCTTTCCTCTATTGCAATAGCCTTAAGTCTTGCTTGCCTGTTTACCTTTGTCCAATGCAATTTTTGCTTTGACAGTGGAGAGAGCAAAAGGAAAAAAAAATCTCCAAAACACTAGTGTTTTTTTTTCCTTAACGATATTGAGAGTTGCCCAAAGGAAATATTAAAAGTTTTTCACATCAAATTAAGATTACCATATTGGAATAAAAGTTTTTATTTTTGCATTTGTTTCATTTTGCTTTCACTTGGTATCCAGCAAGTAAAGCCTGGGAGTATAAACAGAGCAGCTTTATGTGAAATAATCAACATTTTCTCTGCTTATCTGACCATTAGAGTCCACTTTTACCATTTATCTCATTCTCTGTAACAAACTCTCAACATTCTGCCCTGTAACATCGGTGTCTACCAGAATACTGGAAGGTCCTAGAGAACAAGAACCATATCTTAGCATCCCTTCTCCCACCCTTATCTATCACACATCTAGGCATAAACTAGACACTCACATATTTGTTTAATCCACCCATCAGTTAATACTAATGAGCAAATTCTGTGTCCCCAGCAATGTGCTAACTGCTAAGACTGAAAAGAAATGTGAATCATGGTCCTGATTTTCAGGTACTTACAAATTAATTGAGAAGAAAAGACACACAACAGGATGATGGATAAATTACAAAATCCAGGCACTTTTTGACTGAATTATTCAAAAACTAAGGTATTTTGGAAGTTCAGAGAAACAACTAGAATAAGAAGGGGAAATACAAAACTTGAACGGAACTTTTTAAAATTTTGTTTTAAAAACTACTGAACTCTCTCACTTCGTCCCAGCTTACACTTCCCCCTTCCTGTGTCCTCAAGTCCATTCTCTACGTCTGCGTCTTTATTCCTGTCCTGCCCCTAGGATCTTCAGAACCATATTTTTTTCTTTTTAGATTCCATATATATGTATTAGCATACAGTATTTGTTTTTCTCTTTCTGACTTACTTCACTCTGTATGACAGTCTCTTGGTCCATCCACCTCACTACAAATAACTCAGTTTCGTTTCCTTTTATGGCTGAGTAATATCCCATTGTATATATGTGCCACATCTTCTTTATCCATTCATCTATCGATGGACACTTAGGTTGCTTCCATATCCTGGCGATTGTAAATAGAGCTGCAATGAACATTGTGGTACATGACTCTTTTTGAATTATGGTTTTCTCAGGGTATATGAGTAGTGGGATTGCTGGGTTGTATGGTAGTTCTATTTTTAGTTTTTAAGGAACCTTCATACTGTTCTCCATAGTGGTTGTATGGACATATGTAAATTACCAAATGTAAAATAGATAGCTAGTTGGAAGCAGCCGCATAGCACAGGGAGATCAGCTCTGTGCTTTGTGTCCACAAGAGGGGTGGGATAGGGAGGGTGGGAGGGACAGGCAAGAGGGAGGGGATATGGGGATATATGTATGCATACAGCTGATGCACTTTGTTATACAGCAGAAACTAACACACCATTGTAAAGCAATTATACTCTAATAAAGATGTTTAAAAAAATAAAATAAAAACCACTGAACTTACACAAAAGTAGAAGCTACAACAAACCCCCTGGGAACCCATCCACCCGTCACTTAGCTCCAATGACTATCAATATTTTTCCCTATTGTTTCCCTATTGTTTATCCCCATTTGGAAGGATGGGCAGCATTTAACAGCAGCCCCACCTGGCCCCATGTGATACAAAGTCTTGCTGCTTCTGAGACTCTGACTCGCCTGTTGAAACTTCCCTTTTGCTCATTTTGCTTCTGCCATCCTGGCCTCTTTCCTCCAGATACAACACAGCAAAGTACCCTCGTGCCTCAGGGCCTCTGCACTCAGCCTGGGGCTTCTCCTCTCCCCTACCCCACCCCTCCCACTACACAGTGTGCCCCCTACTCTGTGTGGCTCTCTGTTCCAACAGAGTCTACTCAGAGAGACCTTTGCCAGTGACATTTAAAACAGCGCCCTCTACCCTCCTCTGTGCCCTTTAACTAAACTTCTATTTTCCACAACATTTATCGCTACCTGAATGGTGTGTCACACAGTCTCTTTTCCTATCTTGTCACCTGCCTCCCCAACTAGAGTATAAGTTTCATGAAGGCTGGTACCACGTCACAGGACCGAGCAGAGCGCAGGCACTTGACAGATAGATGTTAAATGGATGAAAAAAGAATGAATGCCTTTCCCTTTGCTCAAAAAATCTTCCTTGGCTTCTCATCAGGGAGCAGAAGTGTGCCTGGGTGGCCCATGGGCTAAATTCAAGCGATAGAAACGTGTCGCCTGAACTGCACAAAGTTTTAAAAATTTAAATTAGTTGACGGCATTTAGAAATGGAGAGATTTCATACAAAATCTTCTCTAAACAACTTTTTCAAGTGAGAATAAAATAATTCTTTGAATAATTTCTTTAAAATCTTGCAAGATCTTGCACTGCTGGGTTCATAACCTCACATGGCAAAAATGGAGAGTAAGAAGCAACTGTCTCTTCACACAAGGCCCGAGCTTTCTGATGGTCTCCACTTTTCCCGTTGTCTTTTTTTTTTTTTGAGCCCCACGGCGTGGCCTGTGGGATCTTAGTTCCCTGATCAGGGATCAAACCCGGGCAGAGAAAGCGTGGAGTCCTAATCACTGGATCACCAGGGAATTCCCTTCCCACTGTCTTTTTCTTTTTAATTTTTATTTACTTTATTTATTTACTTATTTTATTTTTTGGCTGCATTGGGTCTTCGTTGCGGTGTGCGGGCTTCTCATTGAGGTGGCTTCTCTTGTTGTAGAACACAGGCTCTAGGTGCGCGGGCTTCAGTAGGTATGGCACACGGGCTTCAGTAGTTGTGGCTCACGGGCTCAGTAGTTGTGGTTCATGGGCTCTAGAGCACAGGCCCAGTAGTTGTGGCTCGCGGGCCCAGTTGCTCCATGGCATGTGGGATCTTCCCAGACCAGGGCTCGAACCCGTGTCCCCTGCATTGGCAGGCGGATTCTTAACCACTGCGCCACCAGGGAAGCCCCCCATTGTCTTTTGATGTCTGCAGCTGCGCTTGCCTTTCTCATTCATTTCTCATTCATTTCCAAACCCTGCCTGGATCCTGAGGGCATTCGAGTTCACACATCTAACATCTAGGGTCTTCTTACATTAATCATTTCTGAGAATGGTCTGTACTTTTCAGCTCTGCGACTTTTACCTTACTCCATTTGCCGAGGTGAACAAAGAATCATCTTCTATTTCTGACACCACAATCACCCATGACTTTTTATCAACCACATGGAGTGGGCGCAGGTGCTTCTACTGATCCTCAATTCAGTCTTTCCTCCCCAATTTATCTATTTCTAATTCCAAAAGGCCAGGTCCTAGGTTATTTCATACTTACTGATTTTCTTTGGATAACTGAAGAGTAGAACTAAAAATGTAACCACTAGGTAAGGAGATAGCATACTGTTTATATGCTAATCGGAAGTCCTGCCTTCAAACATAGCACAGAACAATTTCTATGAATCTTTCCAACCTTCCGTAACCTCCCTCGCCCTCCCCTCCCAAATTTTGCATTAAACAATCAGATCAGTGATGTGAGATCAGCCGGGTAGGAATTAACTACCTACCCAGCCGCTCAGGAATGGTGCCTCCCACTGTTCACCCATAATTTTGACATTGACACTTTAGATGAAATCTTTTCTATCCCGCTTATTCCCCATGCAGGGAAAGAAAGCTCATCCTTCAGATTTACAACAGAGAATAATAAATTTTCAGGGGAAGGGTTTGTTCTGAAAAAGGGTAATTCATTCCAGATGAGGAAATATTTCTAATAATTTAAATAGAAGTCATCATCCTTTCAGGAAATTAAAGACAAAAGCAATCAGAATGACAAATGAAATCATTTCACTGGTAAAAATAAATGAATAAATAAATCTAGCACATGAAACGACAAGGTCCTGTGCTCTTATAGCAATGTCATCAACAGCACCTGTAACTGAAATAGGATGATTCTGTCACCAAGTCAAGGCAAGGCGCTGCAGAGACCAGAGAGAGACAGCCCCGGTGCTAGGTGGGGGGGGGGGGGGATCCGGTGGTCTCGTGGCAAATGGAATAGGTCACTGGCTGCAATGGGCAGTGAAGCTCACAATTAATATAAACGGACATAGGTACAGGGTGACCAAGGAGACACAGACATAGAGACAGAGAGATAAGGAAGAACACACCTCTAAAAATATGAGGTCTGTTTGAACCTCTTCTGAAGGTGTACTAATCGTCTCCCTGATGCCTAAAGACCTCTTGGGATCTTCTGAGTGAGATTTAGGGTCATGTGTCTATTAACAGACCAAAAAACAAACAACAAAAATTATGACAATGAAAATAGGTAAGTATAAGGGTAATCGTCTTCCCTTCCCCGAGATCCTGCCTGGATCCTAAAAATAGGAGCTTCCAGCACTTAAACTCTCTTGAGGAAGTACTGCGAATATACCTGGTGTGCTATTTCCTGTCCATATTGAAGGGGTGACAGATTCACCTAGGGAAACCACTGAGAGGTTGACACCGATGGGTTGGCATTTTTCCTGTGGGCAGGCATGCATCAGCAATCGCTGCTCACATGTAACTCCATCTCTTATGATCTATCTTGTGTTTCTTGTCTTATGGATCAACACAGCCAGAGCTCTTCAATGCCTTCCATTGCCCATATAATAACCAGAGCCCCCTCCCCAATTAGAGTCCAATTTCAGCTTCTTGTCTATTACATCCACAACATTAATAGAACTGATAAGTCGGTCCTATTCAGCCCCTTGTGTCTGCTATCAATTGATTCAGAATCCAAAAGAGAGATCTTATTAATTAGACTCTCAAATCCCCAAAGTGTAGAGCTAAATCTCTACTTTTTTCTTCTGGCAAACAACTGAAACACTTCTCGCTTCTTAAGGCCTGCTTCCAGTGTTCTGATTTCCTCTGACTGCTCTGCAGATGTGAAATCAGATAGGTTAAGCCTCTCATTCATTCATTCATTCATTCAGCCTATGTCAAACCCTGTACTAGATGTTCTTACTCTGGGAGGTCCACAGATGAGCTGCAAGGGCCCATGAATCTCTTAAATGCAGGAGCATATGCAATTTTTTTTCTAGAAAATGGGACAAAAAGTTTCCACTGATTCCAAAAAAGTTTCATAACATAAAAGATGTTCTATTGAGACACCCAGACAAGTAAAGAGGAAATTGCAATAGGGCAGAGGTTTCCAAACTTTGTCTTTTATGTCTCATAAATGTTTTCATGTGCCCCAGGTTAAAAGGAATACCTAACAGTTCAATTTATTAAGTAGCTAGGTCCAAGTAACTTAATACAGTGGTCCATGTGATGTGCAACAGCTCTCTGGGTCTAAATTTCAAAATTTTAAAATATCCTGTGAATTTGCTGAAGCATCCCAGGACACCTCAATGAACACATTGTGAAGCTCAGATACAGTGCAATAAACATGATGATAGAAGGAACACCAGGATACTAAAGGCCCTAGGAGAGCCTGCCCTAATCTTGGGTGCCAGGGAAGGCGGCCTGGAGGATGTGTTGTCTAAGGTAAGTGTATGATGCTCAGTATTTAAGGTGCAGATGGGCTTGTGAATGGGGCAGGTATTTCATGAGCAGGAATGTATGTGGTCCTGGGGTGGGAAGGGTTTGGTCTGACAGGAGTGACAAGCACAAAGGTGGGAGGTGAGCGAGTGGTGAGACAGGAGGCTGCAGGGTAGGCACAACCCAGTGTACCCCAGACCTTTTAACTGTGCTGAACTATACAAACCTCATCTCTTACTCAAGGTAGGCTTTGCCGTGGTCTACAAAGTGAAGTGACAGTGACATGATCAGATGTGAGCATTAGCAAGCTTTCCCTGGCTGCAAACAGAAAACAGGTTCGGGGCAGCAAAACTGAAGGCAGCTTAATTTTGTGGACTGTTTATCTCAATGGACAGAAGAATTGATCATGTGAAATCTTTGTATATGCACTTCAGGTAGAAGCAGCTGGCTCTCTGGAAAGTTCCTAATGATTCGCAGAGAAGGGCTTATCTAAAACAGGAGTTTTAAACTGCGCTGGGGGACCCTGGTGCTCTACGGAGGCACCCAATATGTTGCACAGGTTTAAACTGAAGGGTGAGCCTGCTTTACTTGGTGGGGTTTCTAGTTTGCAGAGAGTGCGCCCCTAAAAGTGTCCATAACGCACGGCTTTCAATCAAGGTGACACTGTCCCTGCGGTGCTCCGTCAGGTGGGGAGGTGGTGGAGACTGCGCCCCTGTTCTTCGTGACTTATTTTGAAAGTGGGAGGGTGAGGTGTGAAGCTTTGGGAATGAATGAACTAAATAAAGCATTTATTCATCTCTCAAAACAAAACAAAACAAAACAAAACAAAACTGATGGTAGCAAGCCTAGTTCATTTCCAAGTACTCCAAGCAAAAAGTAGGAATAAACAGGGCAATGCAGAGAGGAGTTGGGGAAACGTTGAGTACTAACTCTTCTTCCTCTCTGTCTTTAAACAATTCTATCTGCCAACAATAACATTAAAATACCCCAGGTGGAGACTCACTTCTGCAACAGACCAAGGCCCAAAACTTCCTATATTATTGTGAATTCTTACAACCATGCAAAACAGTATTATTATCCCCATTTTACTGTTTAGGAAATGACTAGCTATATTTCCTATTCCTTTCTGGGCCATATTATCATGTTGTGCTTCTTACAAAGCAACCTATTATCATGTTAGCTAATTCTGTTAAGGGATACGAGCACCCAGTCCACCTGCACGTACCCTTATCCTACATGGGTGCAGAGAATCACGATGCTGGCTTTGTATCGAAATCACCTACTCTTTCTTTTTTTTAAGCATCTTTATTGGACTATAATTGCTTTACAATGGTGTGTTAGTTTCTGCTGTATGACAAAGTGAATCAGCTACACATATACATATATCCCCATGTCCCCTCCCTCTTGCTTCTCCCTCCCACTCTCCTTATCCCACCCCTCTACGTGGTCACAAAGCACCAAGCTGATCTTCCTGTGCTATGCGGCTGCTTCCCACTAGCTATCTATTTTATATTTGATAGTGTATATATGTCCATGCCACTCTCTCACTTCATCCCAGCTTACCCTTCCCCCGCCCGTGTCCTCAAGTCCATTCTCTACGTCTGCGTCTTTATTCCTGTCCTGCCCCTAGGTTCTTCAGAACCTTTTTTTTTCTTAGATTCCATATATATGTGTTAGCATACGGTATTTGTTTTACTCTTTCTGACTTATTTCACTCTGTATGACAGACTCTAGGTCCATCCACCTCACTAAAAATAACTCAGTTTCATTTCTTTTTATGGCTGAGTAATATTCCATTGTATATATGTGCCACATCTTCTTTATCCATTCATCCGATAATGGACACTTAGGTTGCTTCCATGTCCTGGCGACTGTAAATAGAGCTGAAATGAACATTGTGGTACATGACTCTTTTTTAATTATGGTTTTCTCCAGGTATATGCCCAGTTGTGGGATTGCTAGGTCAACTGTTAGTTCTATTTTTAGCTTTTTAAGGAACCTCCATGCTGTTCTCCATAGTGACTGTATCAATTTACATTCCCACCAACAGTGCAAGAGGGTTCCCTTTTCTCCACACCCTCTCCAGCATTTATTGTTTGTAGATTTTTTGTGATACCTCATTGTAGTTTTGGTTTGCCTTTCTCTAATGATTAGTGATGCTGAGCATCCTTTCATGTGTTTGTTGGCAATCTGTATATCTTCTTCGGAGAAATGTCTATTTAGATCTTTAGCCCATTTTTGGATTGGGTTGTTTGTTTTTTTGTTATCGAGCTGCATGAGCTGCTTGTATATTTTGGAAATTAATCCTTTGTCAGTTGCTTCATTTGCAAATATTTTCTCCCATTCTGAGGGCTGTCTTTTCGTCTTGCTTATGGTTTCCTTTGCTGTGCAAAAGCTCATTAGGTCCCATTTGTTTATTTTTGTTTTTATTTACCTTTCTCTAGGAGGTGGGTCAAAAAGGATCTTGCTGTGATTTATGTCATAGAGTGTTCTGCCTATGTTTTCCTCTAAGAGTTTGATAGTGTCTGGCCTTACATGTAGGTCTTTAATCCATTTTGAGTTTATTTTTGTGTATGGTGTTAGGAAGTGTTCTAATTTCATTCTTTTACATGTAGCTGTCCAGTTTTCCCAGCACCACTTATTGAAGAGACTGTCTTTTCTCCATTGTATATTCTTGCCTCCTTTATCAAAGATAAGGTGACCATATGTGCGTGGGTTTATCTCTGGGCTTTCTATCCTGTTCCATTGATCTCTATTTCTGTTTTTGTGCCAGTACCATACTGTCTTGATTACTGTAGCTTTGTGGTATAGTCTGAAGTCTGGGAGCCTGATTGTTCCAGCTCCGTCTTTCTTTCTCAAGATTGCTTTGGTTATTCGGGGTCTTTTGTGTTTCCATACAAATTGTAAAACTTCTTGTTCTAGTTCTGTGAAAAATGCCATTGGTAATTTGATAGGAATTGCATTGAACCTGTAGATTGCTTTGGGTAGTAATAGTCATTTTCACAGTACTGATTCTTCCAATCCAGGAGCATGGTATATCTCTCCATCTGTTTATGTTATCTTTGATTTCTTTCATCGGTGTTTTATAGTTTTCTGAGTACAGGTCTTTTGCCTCCTTAGGCAGGTTTATTCCTAGGTATTTTATTCTTTTTGTTGCAATGGTAAATGGGAGTATCTCCTTAATTTCTGTTTCAGATTTTTCATCATTAGTGTATAGGAATGTAAGAGATTTCTGTGCATTAATTTTGTATCCTGCTACTTTACCAAATTCATTGATTAGCTCTAGTAGTTTTCTGGTAGCATCTTTAGGATTCTCTATGTATAGTATCATGTCATCTGCAAACAGTGACAGCCTTACTTCTTCTTTTCCCATTTGGATTCCTTTTATTTCTTTACCTTCTCTGATTGCTGTGGCTAAAACTTCCAAAACTATGTTGAATAATAGTGGTGAGACTGGGCAACCTTGTTTTGTTCCTGATCTTAGTGGAAATGGTTTCAGTTTTTCGCTATTGAGAACGATGTTGGCTGTGGGTTTGTCATATATGATAGCCTTTATTATGTTGAGGTAGATTCCCTCTATGCTTACTTTCTGAAGAGTTTTTATCATAAATGGGTGTTGAATTTTGTCAGTAGCTTTTTGTGCATCTATTGAGATGATCGTATGGTTTTTATCCTTTAATTTGTTAATACGGTGTATCACACTGATTGATTTGTGTATACTGAGGAATCCTTCCATTGCTGGGATAAACCCCACTTGATCATGGTGTATAATCCTTTTAATGTGCTGTTGGATTCTGTTTGCTAGTATTTTCTTGAGGATTTTTGCATCTATGTTCATCAGTGATATTGGCCTGTAGTTTTCTTTTTTGTGACATCTTTGTCTGGTTTTGGTATCAGGGTGATGGTGGCCTCATAGAATGAGTTTGGGAATGTTCCTCCCTCTGCTATATTTTGGAAGAGTTTGAGAAGGATAGGTGTTAGCTGTTCTCTAAATGTTTGATAGAATTCACCTGTGAAGCCATCCAGTCCTGGGCTTTTGTTTGTTGGAAGATTTTTAATCACAGTTTCAATTTCAGTGCTTGTGAATGGTCTGTTCATATTTTCTATTTCTTCCTGGTTCAGTCTCAGAAAGTTGTGCATTTCTAAGAATTTGTCCATTTCTTCCAGGTTGCCCATTTTATTGGCATATAGTTGCTTGTAGTAATGTCTCATGATCCTTTGTATTTCTGCAGTGTCAGTTGTTACTTCTTTTTCATTTCTAATTCTACTGATTTGAGTCTTCTTCCTTTTTTTCTTTATGAGTCTGGCTAGTGGTTTATTAATTATGTTTATCTTCTCAAAGTACCAACTTTTAGTTTTATTGATCTTTATTAGCATTTCCTTCATTTCTTTTTCATTTATTTCTAACCTGATCTTTATGATTTCTTTCCTTCTGCTAACTTTGGGTTTTTTGGTTCTTCTTTCTCTAATTGCTTTAGGTGTAAGTTTAGTTTGTTTATTTGAGATTTTTCTCGTTTCTTGAGGTAGGCTTGTATTGCTATAAACTTCCCTCTTAGAACTGCTTTTGCTGCATCCCATAGTTTTTAGGTAGTTGTGTTTTCATTGTCATTTGCTTCTAGGTATTTTTTGATTCCTTATTTGATTTCATCAATGATCTCTTGGTTATTTAGTAGTGCATTGTTTAGCCTCCATGTGTTTGTATTTTTTACAGATTTTTTCCTGTAATCGATATCTAGTCTTATAGCGCTGTGGTCGGAAAAGATACTTGATACGATTTCAATTTTCTTAAATTTACCAAGGCTTGATTTGTGACCCAAGATATGGTCTATCCTGGAGAATGTCCCATGAGCACTTGAGAAGCAAGTGTATTCTGTTCTTTTTGGATGGAATGTCCTATAAATATCAATTAAGTCCATCTTGTTTAATGTGTCATTTAAAGCTTGTGTTTTCATTTTTTTTCATTTTGGTTGATCTGTCCATTGGTGAAAGTGGGGTGTTAAAGTTCACTACTATTATTGTGTTACTGTCAATTTCCCCTTTTATGGCTGTTAGCATTTGCCTTATGCATTGATGTGCTCCCATGTTGGGTTCATAAATATTTACAATTGTTATATCTTCTTCTTGGATTGATCCCTTGATCATTATGTAGTGTCCTTCTTTGTCTCTTGTAATAGTCTTTGTTTTAAAGTCTATTTTCTCTGATATGAGCATTGCTACTCCAGCTTTCTTTTGATTTCCATTTGCATGGAATATCTTTTTCCATCCCCTCACTTTCAGTCTGTATGTATCCCTAGGTCTGAAGTGGGTCTCTTGTAGACAGCATATATTATGGGTCTTGTTTTTGTATCCATTCAGCCAGTCTATGTCTTCCGGTTGGAGCATTTAATCCATTTACATTTAAGGTAGTTATCGATATGTATGTTCCTATTACCATTTTCTTAATTGTTTTGGGTTTGTTTTTGTAGGTCTTTTCCTTCTCTTGTGTTTCCTGCCTAGAGAAGTTCCTTTAGCATTTGTTGTAAAGCTGGTTTGGTGGTGCTGAATTCTCTTAGCTTTTGCTTATCTGTAAAGGTTTTAATTCTCCGTCAAATCTGAATGAGATCCTTGCTGGGTAATCTTGGTTGTAGGTTTTCCCTTTCAGCACTTTAAATATGTCCTGCCACTCCCTTCAGGCTTGCAGAGTTTCTGCTGAAAAATCAGTTGTTAACCTTATGGGAATTCCCTTGTATATTATTTGTTGCTTTTCCCTTGTTGCTTTTAATATTTTTTCTTTGTATTTAATTTTTGATAGTTTGATTAATATTTGTCTTGGTGTGTTTCTCCTTGGATTTATCCTGTATGGGACTCTCTGGGCTTCCTGGACTTGATTAACCATTTCCTTTCCCATATTAGGGAAGTTTTCAACTATAATCTCTTCAAATACTTTCTCAGTCCCTCTCTTTTTTCTCTTCTTCTTCTGGGACCCCTATAATTCAAATGTTGGTGTGTTTAATGTTGTCCCAGTGGTCTCTGAGACTATCCTCAATTCTTTTCATTCTTTTTTCTTTATTCTGCTCTGCAGTAGTTATTTTCACTATTTTATCTTCCAGGTCACTTATCCATGCTTCTGCCTCAGTTATTCTGCTATTGATTCCTTCTAGAGAATTTTTAATTTCATTTATTGTGTTGTTCATCACTGTTTGCTCTTTAGTTCTTCTAGATCCTTGTTAAATGTTTCTTGTATTTTCTCCATTCTGTTTCCGAGATTTTGGATCATCTTTACTATCATTACTCTGAATTCTTTTTCAGGTAGGTTGCCTATTTCTTCCTTATTTGTGGTCTTGTAGGTTTTTACCTTGCTCCTTCTTCTGTAACATATTTTTTTGTCTTTTGTTTTTTGTTTTTGATAGGTTGTGCTATATTTCTGTCTTACTGGTTGTTTGGCTTGAGAGGTCCAGTACTGGAGTTTGCAGGCAGTTGGATAGAACTGGGTCTTGGTGCTGAGATGAGGATCTCTGGGAGGTGTCACTCCAATTGAAATTCCTTGGGGTCTGAGGTTCTCTGTTAGTCCAGCGGTTGGGACTCAGAGCTCCCAGCACAGGAGTTTGCGCCTGTCCTCTAGCCTGGGAACCAAGATCCCACAAGCTTCATGGCTCAGTTATAAAAAGAAAGAAAAAAAAGAGAAAAAAAAAAGAAAGAAAGAAAAAAAGGAGCAATACTATATCAAAGAATAAAAAATAAAATAGATTAGAAAGATAAAAATTATATTAGGAAAAATAAAACTATAATTGAAACAACCACTCTCTGGGGGTTCCTCCCATCCCCTTAGGTGTCTGTGGTCCCCCTCCTGTGCCTGGTAGGTGCCCTAGTTGTGAGGAGACGTGAATTCTGCATCCTCCTAGTATGCCGTCTTGACTCCGCCCTGGTTACACTTAAATGCAACAGAGGGTTTCATCCAGCAGCCCAAGATGTCACCAAGCTACACATGAGCTTCTATGTCTTAGTCTCCGTCAGTCACACTTCTTCCTGCTCCCATTTCTTCCTGCTGCTCAGAGAGCACATAGCCCTCTTTGTCTTTTTGAAGAACGATTTTGAGATCCCTCCAGCTCCTTCTTGACTTTCTAAGCAAATCTGATCCTTGGAAACAGAGAATACCTAGAAAGGACCTTTTTCATTATCTTCCTAGCTTCTGAGTCCACAACAAATTTATTAATTTATTTATATCCATTGAAAAATATGGCATATTTTTTATTGTAATAAGAGCTTCCAAACTCTCTTTATTATTTTATTAATAAAGTCTACCACACTTCTATGGTTAGACTTAGAGCTTGGCTCTCTGAAAACCAAAGCTAAGGATAGAGATACTGTCAGTAAGAAATCCAGAGTCAGTTTTAAATAACACAACAGGGAATAACCCAAGCTTATGAATAAGCCACATGCACCCAAACTTAGCCTAGAGCCTCCTTCGTCTTCCTTGGTCTAGAGTGCAAAATGGAATTTAGACCGCCTCCTTAGACCTGGCAGGAAAAACTGAAATCTTGAGCCTCATGAGTGCTCTGTAAGGTGTGCAGAACTTAGATCCCATGAAAGTTAAAGCTCCTGCCTATCAACCCGGCTGAAAAATACCGTTGATGCAGTACATGCTGATTGTTTAACCAACACATGAAGGATCTAATCCCATCCCAGCCTTCTTGTAATAGCAAGCCAAATTGAAGCAGGCCAAACTTTAAAACCTAAACTCACTTGCCCTGGCCACACAAGTTAAAAGCCCATCTTACCAACCCCCAACTCCATCCACAATTGTAGTAACTAGCAGCATCGCACAATACAGACACCTGCAGATGCCAAACTTGACCCAATAACAACATGCCTGACCCATTCCAAAGTCTCAATCTCTGTGAGTGTTACTTTTCTCCAAAAGTTCAACTCCTTGTTTATTTCTCAAGATCCTCAGCCCATATACCAGATGTTGGGATCTGGGGAGGCTCACTTAAGGACACCTCTGTTCACCATCTCCCTACAAAGGTTGACCCTGCCCCCTGAAATTTAGACAGCTTAGAGGAGCAGAGCAGAATGTGTGCTTTCTGCAGCTGGACACATTGCAACAAGAAAGGGCAGAGGAAAGGACTGAGCCGGGGGTCACAGTCAGATTCTACCCTCAAACTCTAGAATCAGAAAACTCAAATCTCTTGCCCTGGGTAGGGCAGAGTAAGGGATGTTAAGGAAAATATCTCTCTTTGTGGAAACTAAAAGTGGGTAATAAATACTCTTCCAACTTTGATCATGAATTAATATAGGACCCAACCTGAACTATTTAGTGTTTTTTTTCCTAGGAACAGAGAAAGCAGAGAGTTGGTTTCATACAAGATTTTGACTTTCTTAGGAACCATGAATCCAGGGAGAGGTTGGTTTTAGCTGCCATATTTTAGTTATGAGAGCTATGTGATAGAAAAATAAATACAGGTTGCTGGTCATATTACCAAAACAATATAAAAGTGATGCTCAAGGGTGACTTAACAACAGCAAAACCATGTGAAATTTGGGATGCTGTGAAATGAATAGCAGTTAATGATTATTTCCACTGTTATGAATTATTTATGACATTTGAAATAATAAAAATTTAATGATTGTAATAATGTAATAAACATAAGAATTTAAAGATAATTCTTATAATATTAAAGATAATTCAATAATATTGAACTTGGAATTTATTTTATATTAATAAATCAATGAGTAAACAGATTAGAGTAGACGGGAGTCTGCATTTATGAGTGTATTGATGGAAATTTTCTGCCAAAGAATTTAAACAGGATTGTTTTTCTAAGGACATTTCCTCATAGAAAGGTTTTTGTAGGTTACCAAATATCCTGAGAACTACAAAACATTGCTTGACACAGATCCCTGGCCAAAAGGACATCAACTGATAACCTCAAGAGATTCTAGCAAAACTAAGATAGATGTAAAACATCAACAGAGAAAACAGACCTTCAAGTCACTCTAGTCCTGCATAAACAGAACCCACACGGGCATTCCACCAAAACCACAAGTGTCTCTCATTCTCTTCTTACTAAGTCTGGTCCCTCAGGTAAGGTCTCTAGCCAGTGCTAACTCTGGTGGCTCACAACTAAACCATGTGCCTGTCTGTAGTTGGTGATGAGATTTTGTGACGATTCTATTAAAAGTAGGAATTTCCCGTCACACTGCAAAACACTATATTGTTTAATTTGACAGAATGTCTTCTTGACAGGCAGCTGTCACTGATTTTTGAGCTATCCTTCTGGAATACTTACCAGAACAATAAAAGGAAAGAAGAAATACTTCTTATATGGGCATCACATTTTCTCCAGTGGAGACTTTCTTACTAGATAGCATAGAAACATCCTTGTAATTAAAAAGCTTTGAGAAGTTAAAATATGTGTTGGCCATGAGAAAGGGCTGTTATGGACATCAGGGGCATCAGGACACAGTTTACGATGTTAAATTGTGTAGCTGTGTGCTGCCCTGGTTTAAGTGCAGGTTAGGATTAAGCCAATGTAGTTTTTCCAACAAAAAGTAATTTTCCAAGCCCTATGTTTACCTTGCCCATTCCCTTGTTATTTAATCTTACAGAAAACCTAATAAGAATGTACTTTGAAGGGTAAAGGAAGAAAACCAAACATTCCTTTTGGTACTTACCTAAAAACATATATATATACACACATATATATATTTCTATAAATTTATATTTATATATTTACATATATATATGTATTTCCTCAGCAAACATTCTATGAAGTTATCAATGTTCTTCCTTCCAAATTCTCAATGTCCTCCATTGTGCCTTTTTCTACAGGTAATAAGTCCATCCAGGAAAAGAGTCACCTCTTTTCAAATAAGAACAAAAATAAGAACTTAAAAATCTGAGGAGCTTGGGGGATGGATGAAAATGGCCTTCCTTTCTATTCATTTAACGACCCAAATCTGCACATCAGAACACTCTCCTTTCCCAGCACAGAAGCAGTCTCTTTAAAAATAATGTCAATTGAGACAAGTATATTATAAAACAAAGAAAAAAAGAGAAGGAAAACAAAACAAAACACCGCTTCACTGCTTTCCTTACCCTAGAATATCTCCCTCCCGTTCACCTTTCTATTTTTGGGCAAATCAAGCATCTGCTTTACTGGGTCTTCACTAGCAGTAAACTGACAACTGAAGATTTTCTGCTGCCCGGCAAGCCTTCACATGGAGTGACGGGCGCTCCTCCTCTGCCCACCCCTCCCCACGCCCTCTCTTACCACCAGGCTGAGTGTCCTTTCCATCTTCCCCATTCCCAGCACTCCTAGCTTTGGCTGCCAGGCCCAGAGGATAACATACAGCCCAGGGGCTCTAGGGGCTCCCTGGGGAGTTCAGGCTTAGCACCTAGCTAATCTCCAGTCCTGCCAGATCTCTCAGAGTAGCTACAAAATGGATTAAATACGTTCGAGGTCTCATCTGGAAGTCTATCCACCAGTTATAGCCTTCCTTTCCTAAAAGAAACAGGAGATATGCCCTTGAATTCTCACAGAGATTTTCCACCCTCACTCTGGATGCACGTATCTACAAGTCATAGGACATTCTTCTTGAGGTCTGCTATTGATCTGCCTGGATCCCTCCTGTCAAATATTCCCCATTGGTCAAAGTTTTCACCATGAGGAATTAACTTTCCCCTACTTAGAGTTTGCAACATCCAGCCCTTTCTCTTTGTTCTTCTCTCACAAAGTTAGATCCCACTCCCTGAAGTAGGGTTAAATATGAGTTTGGAGGTGGCCATGTCTGTAGCTACCAAACAGGTGTCAGAGAATTTGTGTATTTATGCTGGTGAAAATATTATATCTAGGGAAGAAAATATAATTCAAGCCACCAGCTAATTAAACTTGGAATAATTCATTGCTAATCCCACATCTTCTGCACAGGTCAAACAAGTGGATAAAATGAAAATGTGATGGTATTCACCACCCTTCCGCCTTCCTCCCATGTCTTTGCAATTTTGGTACAGGAGGGTGGAGAGAGGAGACTTTCATTCCTCTCTTGCTACCACAGTATCCTAAACTCCACCCTTTAAGGAGCTAAAATAGGAGCATAATTATTTACTGTACACCCAGGAACTGGAGAAATAACCACAGGATGGTTTGATGGATCCATTCTGTCTACTCTAGGATGCATCTCACCTTACAGATGAGAAAACTGGGTGAAGTAACTAAGTGCAAAGTGCCCCCCAGGACAGTGCTATTAAAAACCACCCCAAAGTGATTTCTGTAATGGAAACTAGCCATTCTGTCAAAGTAGTTATGGACTCTGCTGTTTCTGACTGTTTCAAGGTCTTTGTCCTGTCCCTAATAAATACATTCTCTTCACAACTGGGGCTCGTAGAAACAAGAATAGTTCAGAACAGAATATCCCTATCGTTTATGATGTACTGGAAAAACAATTTCACATTGTCACTAAAGTCACCTGTGATTTGTTTAGACTGCATCACTTCAGCGCTTCTGAAGTTCATGCATTCTTCTTTGTCACTTCTCCACTCCAACACATAGTCATTCCAGTCATCATGGGGGCAACTGAATGTGATCTACCTTCTCCCATGATCTTGGTACAACTAATACATGGTCAGACTTTGGAAGTCTTGAGTTTGATGGCGCATGTCAAAGCTTAGATTAAGCCTGTTCCTAGAGCTGAATGCCATTTTAAGCTTCTGAGAAGGCAACATATTCTGTTCTTTATCTTGGTGTGCTTTAGGCATTTTGCAGAGCCCTTTTCTTTTACGGGCCCGAGTCATCTTTACAACTTCCATCAAATGTTATTACTATTTGTCCATAGATTTCTGGATCCATATCAAATTTTCACCCCAGTAAATCCGTCCTAACAAAATGGATGAGAGGCTGAAAAGGCAAGAGCCACAGCCAGCCCCCAAAATTCATGCCTTGAGCAAAACACAGTTCCTGAGGCTTAATAGAGATGTCACAATGATTCGGTCTCTTGCTCCTTGCCTGGAGCTGCCCAGCTCCCAACCAAGCCTTGGTACCATGTGACCCTGACTTTGTGCGTCTCTTCTCTGACCTAGAAGTTGGAGAGTTTAGCTCAGTCTTTATTAAAGCCATACTCACCAGCTCCTTGTATCCCAGGAATAACGAGTTTCTGAAGATGCCAGAGATCAAGTTTGTTATTTTTTGTTTATTTTGTTATCTTAGTTGTTCTCAAAATAGCTTTACTCACTTTACAACCTTTTAAGTACCTTTAAGTGTCCCATGTACATACAGGATAGCAGTAGAAATATGAAGTGAAGTGGAAAAACATCAGAGAGTCACGATTAGTAATTAGGCATAGTTCCCAGCAGGTATAAACTTCAGGACAAAGAGAAACATGAATGTATGGCTCCACAATCTTGTGATGAACCATTGGAATTTTTGGCACTTTTGTTTTATGCCTTATGCTATTTCTTTGCTGTTACTCCCTCTACAGTCCTCCTGCCAATGGAAAAAGTTCTAAGAGTTAGCCTTGGCCAAACTTTAACGTGTGTGTAACTGACCTGGGGATCTTGTTAGAAAGTAGCGTCTCACTCGGTAATGCCGGTGGGGCCCGAGATGCTGCACAAGGTGCCAGGCGATGCTGACGTTGCCGGCCCACAGACCTCAGGTCACCCCTTGAACAGCGAGGCAGATGACAAGCTCCTGGAGAGAGGGAAGAAGCCTTACCACCGCTGCACCCACTTCCCCGACCACCCCTGACCCCAGGCCCCCATACCAACAAATCACTCAGTTAGGATTTGTTAACCCAACAATCAAGGACAGGCAAGGCTCATCACCCTCTCCTGTGAGGATCACGTCCCATTCCCAAGCCCCGTGACCGTGTTGGCTTATTGGGTCTGTGCAGCAGGACATCAAGCCCTCCCAATTTGGCCTCCTGTATCTCTCTCACATGTGCCCCCTCCTTCGCCTCTATACGACCGATCTAAGTTTCTCTAGCCTGTCTTCCCTCTAATCCATCCTTTCTATTTTCCGTCACATCTTATTGAAAAACCCGAACGAACTTTTTGGCCAACTCAGTGTTTCTGCCAGAACGATCATCCAAAAGCAGGGTTCTCATTGCCTTGAGAAAAAAATCCAACCCCCCAGCCTGGTAGAATACAAGCCCCCTTCACCTTCTGGCTGCTGTTCAAACTGTCAGGCTAATATCACAACTCTTCCACACGTAAACCCTGGGCGTCTGCCATGCAAAGGAGGGAGGGCCAGGCTCCCAGGAGAGACCATGTTCTTTCACCTCCCTGCCTTGAACATGCCTTAGTCTGTCTCTAGAAGATTTTTCTCCTCGCCTATCCCTTCTCTTTGGGTGAAACTCTTCCCTCAAAACGCAGTTCAAATGTCATCGGCTCTCTGAGGCTTTTCGGAATTCCCTTCTCTCAGGCAGCCTTCTGTCCTCTGCTGTATGCCTGACCCCTTTATGTTCTCCAAGCACACATTTTGCAATGTTTCCTTAGATGCCTTTACCTAGCTGTCTCTCTCACTAAAACTGAGGGTTCCTTGAGACAAAACTGTGTCCTTTTTTTATTGAAGTATAGTTCATTTACAAGGTTGCATTAGTTTCAGGGGTACAACACAGTGATTTGATATTTTTATAGATTATACTCCATTTAAAGTTATTATAAAATATTGGCTATATTCCTTGTGCTGTATGTTACACCCTTGTATCTTATCTATTTTAAACCTAGTAGTTTTTGTCTCTTAATCCCCTTTCCCTATCTTGCCCATCCCCCTGCCCCTCTCCCCACTGGTAACCACTAGTTAAATGGTATCTTATTCGTCTTCCCGCTCCTGCCTCCACTAATGTGTAGAACAGTGCCTGATACCTAAGGGCTGCTCAGTAAAGTTTTGCCGCATAAATAAATGGGGAGTAACACAGCTGTAGAAATACATCCCAACGACTTGCATGCCTGGGTGCTCACGGCCCTAGGGAAACCTGCTTCCCCACCACAGATTTCTCTCACAGCACTTTGCCTGACCTCCAGTATGAGAAGACCTCCAGTACCTGGAAGGGGAAGAAGTATAAAGAGTAGACGGGACCCCAGAAGCCCCAGTCTTGGCCTGACTATTTGGGCCTTGCCTATAAATGTCAGAGAGGAGCAATTTTAAAGATGTCATGCCAAAATTTCTTTCAGGAGATTAAATCTGGTAATAAACAAGCAAACACATTTAAAGCTTAAAAGGTGAAGATCTCTTTTGTTTTTGTTCTTCCTCTTTTTTTTGTCTTGGCTAAGCACGATGTTTGAAATATTCACATGGAACGTGGGAGGCATTTCACAGGACTTATTTACGACTAACGAGTATGCACTCCTCTGGGAAAGGCACGATGCATGTGGAGCGGGTTCAGTGCCTCTGAAACCTTCACTTATTAGCTGGGGATCAACTCCCACCCTCCTGATGGAGCCTCCTCCTATCTTCAGGCTCAGAGACTGGAGTGTGTGCCGGGTACACAACCACAGCTGCTTCCTCTTCGGGCCCGCCGTGAATTCCAAATGCCCGGTGGGATTTCTTCTCCTGCAGGACTTATGCTGGGTGAGAAAATTTGCCTGGACTAGTCCTGGCACTTGCTTGGCTGTTCCTACTTGCCCTCCTCCTCCCATAAGCCAAACAAAAAACACATTTTCTGAAATAGACAGCATCGAAGTCATTTCTTTTCAATGCTGTTCAATTGCATTTTTTTTTTCTTCACACCGATCAAGTGATGAGGGAACAGGAGACGACTCCGGGGTGCTCCACTGAGCCTCTTCATTTTGCCGATGAAGAAACTGAGACCTAGTGAAAGGGAGGGACTGAGGTAACTCTACGTGGTGACAGAGATGGAACCAGCATCCCTGAGTGCTGGGCTAGTTCCGTCTCTAGTCACAGTATCTGACTATTAACTGTACTTTTTATTAAACTTCACGGATGTTGGAGTGAAAAGACCTGGGTTCAAGTTGCGGTCCTGCCAATTTTTAGTTCTTCTTGATAAGATACTGAGCCCAGTATTGTTACCGATAAAACAGGTAAATAATAATTACTACTCCCACAAGGTTACTGTGAGAAACAAATGCATTATGATTAAAGAAGTGCTTTGTAAAGACTAAGACATGTTACAAACATTAATTACTGTTACCTCTTTCTAACAATCAGTTTGTCAAATTTTTCGCTATGGAATTTAATAGAATTTTGTGCCACCTACAGAATGAAGACAGACTGATTTTAAAAGTATTTACAATTCTAAAAGAACACATGTGAACTGCATAAGGTGAAGGGATTTCTTTGAGTTGTAAATTTGTCTTTAGTATTTCTTTTTTGCTACTGGCCATGTCCCAACACACCTCTTAATCAGTTTCAAGTATGTCAGTCTTGGGTATGTCAAATTTGTTTTGAGAATTAGCCAGGATGTTCCAGCCACTGGCCCTCATCCTTTCTCCTCGGTCATTTTTTTGCCTTTGGGACATCTAATGCCAAGCAGAGGTTACGACAATCAGAGTAATGACTCAGGGGACTTCTTCACCAGGTTTCCTTGAAGATTCAACAATTCAACAGAAATTTAAGTACCAACTGTAATAACGATAACTAACACTTGCATAGACCCCACCACTAACAAAGCCATACCCACACAATCTACAGAGGAAGGGAACTTCTTTCCCCATTTGATAGAGGAGGCTCACTGATGTAAAATAACTTTTTCAGGTGCCCTAGTGGCAAGTTCTGATACTAAATGCAGTGTATTTCCTACTCAGCACACTATTGCCTTGGTTACTCCCAAGGTTTAAAAAGAGTGTATCTTCCCAAAGGAGTATCCAACGTGTGGGTACAAATATGGGTGGGGAGAAGAAGTTCTGAGACTTCTTGAGTCGTTATTTAAATTTGGCGAAAATCCTTATATGGTGCGTATTTATTATCGTAGGCTGTTAGCATTGTTAGTGAAGCTCAACAAGAGGCAAATGAAAGATGTTAAGGACAGTTTGCCATAACGGTTGGTTTTGCATGGATATACATCCCTCTCCCTGTCGGTGATGTGACAGCACGAAGGAAGGAGGGAAAGTGTCCATGGGGACAGGCTCCAAGTCAGAAGCTGAGGGTGGGAAGCAAGGAGCATTCTGTCCGGGAAAGCCTATGAGTTTCGCCCTACTTGCCAGATGCAAACAGAGAGAACTGTGAGGTTTAGATGCATTTAGCGTTCATGCTTGCCAGCTGCTGCCCACATGGGGTTCAGATCCAATCTCCAGCAACAGCTTTGCTTTCCTGTCTCACTGCACCCATGTACCCTGGGGTTGGCGGTTCAGATCCAATCTCCAGCAACAGCTTTGCTTTCCTGTCTCACTGCACCCATGTACCCTGGGGTTGGCGGTTCAGATCCAATCTCCAGCAACAGCTTTGCTTTCCTGTCTAACTGCACCCATGTACCCTGGGGTTGGTGGTTCAGATCCAATCTCCAGCAACAGCTTTGCTTTCCTGTCTCACTGCACTCATGTACCCTGGGGTTGGCAGAGCCAAAGCTTTCATGATGTTTTATTGCTTAGACATCTGGTACAAGGAGAACCGTTTCCTTGGGCTACTTGAAAACTCACAAAACATGATTTGGCTGACCTCAGGTGTTCGGTGCTCAAGTGTAGCAATAATGTTTAGTACGAGAAGTTGACAGGTTGTCAGAAACACCCCGACTCAGACACTGCACCTCACAGCCACCTGGTTCTTGGAGCTGCTAGCAGCCGCCGTTTCCTCTTCCTGGGCCCGTTCCCTCCAGGGTGCTCACAGAAGCCACCCAAAGGCCAGAAAATGACTAGGAAGCCTCATTGGGTACTACACGCCTCTGCAGCCAGTTAGGGTCTGTATCAAGGTGACTTGACTGTCCCCCAGGCTCCAGATGCACTTGCCTGGGCCTCCTTTAATGAATATCCTCTAGTTTGACCCAAACACAAAATCACTGACTCTTGAGCTCTCCCTGATCTTTTCAGGCCTTCCAGGGTGCTGAAGATTTCTCTACCCTGTGTGGGAGGACCAGGCCTGGCTACATCATTTGTGGAACCCAGTGCAAAGTGAAAATGCAGGAACCTTATTCCAAAAGCAGGAGAAAACGTGCTCTAAAAGTGCTTGTATGTGGGCTTCCCTGGTGGTGCAGTGGTTGAGAGTCTGCCTGCCAATGCAGGAGACACGGGTTCGAGCCCTGGTCTGGGAAGATCCCACGTGCCGCGGAGCAACTAGGCCCGTGAGCCACAACTACTGAGCCTGCGCGTCTGGAGCCTGTGCTCCACAACAAGAGAGGCCGCGATAGTGAGAGGCCCGCGCACCGCAATGAGGAGTGGCCCCTGCTTGCCACAACTAGAGAAAGCCCTCGCACAGAAACGAAGACCCAACACAGCCAAAAAAAATAATAAATAAATATATAAAAATGTAAATGCTATGTGACCTAATTTTTAAAAAAAAAGTGCTTGTATACAAACTTTGCCTTTCTTCCATGGCTTCTCTCTTCACTCGTCATGGAATTTTTTAAAATTTAGTATTTAATATTATTATAAATTTAAAACATTTTAAATTTTAATTTATAGCCTGAATTTGACCATTCATCTTGATATTGTGCAACGCCAGTTTTAAATGAAAATACAAGAGCACTTACTTCATATGCAACATCACCAAAATTACACGATTTGTATATCAGAACTGGTACAAGCATATGTATGTTTTTCTAACCAGAAGAGTGGGAAAAACTGCACAAAACAAAATCACCTGTTTTTCTTTCACTTGTTTATATATGCACATATGATCTAACTATCTTTTTGACTTGCTGATGAGAAAGGAAGGAGTGAAATGATAAGAAACTCTGGGTTACCCCATCTTTCCCTTTCCTTCTATGTCATCATTTCAGCATAAGTGGTTGGCTAATGCAGGGAGGTACAGGAGTGGGAAAGAAGGTGATAGAGATCCTTGGTCTTTGTGTTTCTTAGGACGCTATTGCCTTCTTTCTGTGCTTGAAGCAAGTTCTGGTTAGAATGGAAAGCATGGATTATCAGGATTGTCACCATCTCCTGTCACTCAATCCTAGAGGTAACACGCTTACCTTGTCCCCGCCTTGAGTCTCACTGATCTCCCATGCACCCTCTAATCATGGGTACCCTGTGCTGATAGCACCCTGTACTCATGGGCACCCTGGGCTCGTAGAATCCTGTGTTCGTGGGCACCCTCTGCTCATTGTATCCTGTGCTCACAGGGTGCCCTGTGCTCAAGGGCATCCAGTGTTTTGGCATCCTGTGCTAATGGACACCTTGTGCTCATGGACACCCTGTTTTCAGAGACATCCTGTGCCCACAGGCATCTTGTGCTCACGGGCCATGGTGAGTTCTATAAGCAAGTGAGGAGGGAAATGATTGACCACAAGCATATTTCACATATCTCCTTCCTCTGCATCTTTCATCGCCCCATTGTACTAAATGTATAAAGATGTAATTATCAAGAATTTCAAGATAGCAACAGCAGAAGGTTAAACCCAGTTTGGGGCTCTTTTGATCACAGGCCCCTTTTAAGCGCTATTCCTCAAGGGAGGGACTGCACAGGTCACAGGCCCACGAAGCCAGCCTGAGGCCCAGTCTTGTTGGTTTTTGTCCTCCTGCTGGTTAACTCTCACTGTAACGAGCCCTGGGATTCTTGACACCTTTTCTTACCGTCTCCCAGATTTAACCCACTTGATGTCATGGAACTCTGAGTGCTGCAGGTATGTTAGGGCCCTCGCTCCTGCAGTCTCCTAATAGTCTCCTGTCCTGCCCCCTCTTGCTGACCTCCAGCCACTACTAGTGTTGCAAGGGAATCAAAAACAGGCAGCTTCTAGGAAACCACTTGGCAAACGCATCCCTGTGTTTGAATATTTCGGTGTGCCACCTGCAGTGTAATTCCTGAAAACAGCCGAGATAAAATATAATCAGTCTCTGTAATGATTTACTAAAGTAACACAAGCTGTGATTGTTAACATTTTCCTAGAGCAATAGGTGGTCTATGAAGCATCACTGAGGCAAAGTCAGGTTTAAATCTAGAATATGCCCGTAACCATTATAAATCAGACAGAAGAGTTCAAGGTTCAGCCCTACCACTAATGATACAAGTAGCTTAGCTTCCAGGAGCCTTGGTTTTCTCCTCCATAAAATGGATCATTCATCTCACAGTATTGTTTTGAGTCTAAGGTGGTAATGACTGTAAAAGGACTTTGCAAACTCTAAAATGCTATACAATTTGTAAGATGACACTATGATGTGAATTGTAACTTAAGTTTGGAAATAAAAAAAATCTTTAACATTAAATTGAAAAGTGAGTACTCTACCCCCAAAAGTACAAGGTTCGGAGAACATAGGAAAAGTGTCACCTCCTCTGTTCCTCGTCTACTCCCTTACCCCTAGTTTCCATATGCCCAGACAGAGAGGGGGGAAAAGATGTAGAGTTTGGAGGTGAATGACAGCGAGATGGGGTAGACACAGTTAGACACTTCATTGTAATTTGGTTAGTTAACAGCGTGTCTTCTCTGCTTACTACTAATCTCCACAAAGGTAGACCTTTTGTCTTGCTCTCTGCTGTATCCTTAGAAGCTAGCACATTGCTGGGCATGCAGTAAGTGTTCAGTCGTTATTTTTGGAATGAATGCATGAATAAGGAGTAAGGGGAAGAACAACAGACTGAGCGCGTGGCTGAGGGTGCAATGAGGAGAGGAGAGGGCGGGCGGAGGCCTCGAGATGCTGTTGTGCTAAGCCCATCCTCTGACTCCTAGTTCTCATCCCAACTACTGATTTATCCAGATGCCAAGGTGAGAATGCTAATGTACAATGTGTACAATATATCCTTGCAGCTTACTTATTTTATACATAGTAGTTTGTACCTCTTAACCCCCTACTTGTACCTTGCCCCTCCGCCCTTCATCTCCCCACTGGTAACCAGTAGTTTGTTCCCTTTATCTGTGAGCATGTTTCTTTTTTGTTATATTCACTAGTTTGTTTCATTTTATAGGTTCCACATATAAGTGATAACATACAGTATTTATCTTTCTCTGTCTGACTTATTTCACTAAGCATAATGTCCTCCAAGTCCATCCATGTTGTTACAAGTGGCAAATTTTTATCCTTTTTTATGGCTGAGTAGTATTCCATTGTGTATATATGTGTGTGTGTTGTGTATATATAATGCTGCACCTTCTTCATCCCACTTAGGTTGCTTCCATGTCTTGGCTATTGTAAATAATGCTGCTGTGACGTTGGGATGCATGTATCTTTTTGAATTACATTTTCTTTTTTTTTTTTTCAGATGTATACCCAGGATTGGAGTTGTGAGATCAAAAGGGGATCATATGTGAACCTCCATACTGTTTTCCACAGTGGCTGTACCCTGCTTAAAATTTATATATGATTGCTGGAACTACAGCAGCCACCCTGTCACCATGAGGCACTTGAGGCTCGAAGCCAGCACTAAAGTTTTCACAGCAGAATGATGGAGAGAATTTGGTGTATTTATGATATTGTACCACCACTGCTACAGTGCTGACTGCTTCCTCCAACCTTCATGTTACGTGAGAGAGAAATAAAATCCTGTCTTGTTTAAACAACTATTATTTGGGTTTTCTTTTACAGGCAGCCAGATTAAAGCCCAACTGAATCTCAGCTTAGTAGAGCAGACTGAAAAATCTAAAAAAAAGATGAAAATATTACAATATTTAGTTAAGAAGATATGTGATAAAAATGATAATAGTGATGTTTTCATATCAGGAAATAAAAGATAGACAACTCAATCAATGTTATTGGGAAATGGGATGGGATAACCATCTGAAAAAAATGAGATCCCTACTTCACATGTTCACGCTAAATTTCATATGTATCAAAGACTTAACTGTAAAAAATAACAGCATAAAAGTGCAAGAAGAAATCATAGAATTTAAAAAATTTTTTCAGAGGGAAGAAGATCTTTCTTAACACAAAAGGTAAAAGCCATGAAACAGACGATTGAATATTATGTAAACTCAGTTACAGAAAAATAAAGAAAATGTATACAACATTGCAAATATTCATTGGCAGAATCAAAAGAAGACTAACAGACTGAGAAAAATATTTGCAACTCATATCACAACAAAGGAATTTTTTTTGATATATAATGAGCTCTACAACCAATAAGTAGAAGACCATCGATGCAGTAGAAGAGTAGAGGGTGTGAATAGATGGGTCACAGAAAAAAAGCAAATGACCTCTCAGCATAAGAAAAGATGCTTAGTTTCATTCTGGGCAATACAAATTAAAATTAAACGGCATAGCATTTTAACTCATCAGATTGACATATGGTGGCAAGGAGAAATAGGACTTTACTCGTATATATTGCTGGTGAGAGTATAAATTGCTTCAAACATAAATTGAGAAAATTTAGCAATATCTTTTTTTTTTTTTGGAAAACCCATTTTTTGTTTATTTATTTATTTTATTTATGGCTGTGTTGGGCCTTCGTTTCTGTGCGAGGGCTTTCTCTAGTTGTGGCAAGCGGGGACCACTCTTCATCGCGGTGCGCGGGCCTCTCACTATCGCGGCCTCTCTTGTTGCGGAGCACAGGCTCCAGACGCGCAGGCTCAGTAATTGTGGCTCACGGGCCCAGTTGCTCCGCGGCATGTGGGATCTTCCCAGACCAGGGCTCGAACCCGTGTCCCCTGCATTAGCAGGCAGATTCTCAACCACTGCGCCACCAGGGAAGCCCCTAGCAATATCTTTTGAAATTTAAAATGCACGTACCCTTTGACTTATGGATTCAACCTCTAGTCATTTATCCCCAAATATACCCCTACATGTGTGAAAGGATTTATCCATTCATTCAACAAATGAGTGCCTACTCTATTGAAAGCTCTCTTCCAGGCACTCTATATACAAGGATAGCCACTAGATAGGAGATTAGACACAAACTAAGTATCCACAAATAAAGGTCTGGTAAAATAAATTATGTCACATCCATGCAAAAATAGATTATGAAACTATTATAAAGAAGCAGGAACAAATGTAGTGATATGGAAAGATATTTTGAAATATAAGCTTCCTGAGGACATGGATTTTTCTTTTGCTTACTGTTGTATTCCTAACACATAAAACAATGTATAGCACACATTAGACTTGCAACAAATATTTGATGAGGTAATAAAGTGAGAAAAAGCAAGGCACAGAATGGTGTGCTACAATTATTATATGTGGGGAAATATGAATATATATGAATATAAGATATATGAATATAAATATGAATATATATATACATACACTCATACACACTTCTAAATGCATAGACTAGACCATCCTTGGGTGCATAAGAAACTGGTAACATGGACTGCCTCCAAAGAGAGTACTAGGGAATGGGGGGCCAGGGAAGGAATTAGACTCCCTTCATACCATACCACCTTTTTTTTGAATGTTGTGCCACATGCATTAATTACGTCTTTAGAAAAGAAGTACACAAGTTCACCACATCTGCATCTCTTCAGATCCTATTTTGCTTCCCCAGAGGTGCTGGCTCAGGTAGGAATCAGCACAGTTTGGTGGTTTCTGAGGCAATTCCAGCAAAATGCTAGGCATTTTTCATAAATGTATTCCTCTTGCTAACATTTAATAGAGGCATGGCTATTAACCCTGCACCTACTCACAAGCAATTCAACTGAGATGACAAGGGACTGAAATGACTCATTCCCAAATACAAAAATGTGTGTGGATCTTCCAGCCCCTTGTAAGAAGACAGTAATCTTCATGGCTGCTCAAAAATTTCAGCAGGTATTATTTGTTAGTTCAGCTCTGCTCAGAAATCTTTCCTGAGACCGCATCCTACTGTCACTCCCCCAACACACATGCTCTCAGTATGGATCAACATTCCACAGCTGTATTTGCAAAGTGCCCTGCGATTATATCTCTCAAAACTTTAACTCAGGACAATGAACTTTCTTATATTCTTATCTGTCTCCCACACTAGACCGAGAACTGACTCCTTGCGGAAGGGACCATGTTTCAATGTTTCTATAACTCTGACAACTAGCACAGTGCCCAGTTTAGTAATTTCTCAGCAAATGATTGAAAAGTTAAAAAAGGAAGGATTGAATGAATAGTTCAGATGCCTTTTGCAAGGAAATCCCAGCCCCACAGGTAAGCATTTTTGTGACAGGCTAGAGGCTTGACTGAGTTAGATGTTACCCTCAGTGGAGAGATAACCTAATACAATGGGTGGATATAAAATATATCCACTAAAATGGCCACCATTAGTACCAGAGGAATAGTACTGAGACTCCAGCAGAAGGGCAAGTCAGAGGTCCAGTCGGGAGAAGAGGTGAAAGGCCAGGGCTCTGCAGAACCAAGCAAGATGCAGAGTTCGAGACAGAACAAGTTCAAACTCTTTAAAAGGTTGACCTTGAATGTGGCAAAAGAGCTCAGGCCTTGGTTATCAGGGTGGGCCAGAAGTTCAAGGGAACACAGAATGGCTAAAACATATAAGGCTGGGCTGGGCAAAGAGTTAGTTCTGAGTTTACATCAGGGATCTTATCCCACTGTGCCAAGAATTGTTCCCATACAACACCATCCTACCTGTGCAAGAGCTGCTGACATTTCCCCATTTTGCTTATTGATCACATTCAGCTGAAGTTGCGATTGTACTGATGGCGGGGGAAGGCGGTGGGAGAGGAGGTCTCAACATCCAGATTTCATCTGTTGAACTCTGGGTCGATAATTTTCAGTGTTGTATTTAATTGTTCCTAATTATTCTGTGGGTGTTAATTGGGCCTCCCAACTACATTAGAAGCGCCCCATAGGCAGGAAACCTTCTTGGCATCCTGCATGAGGCCTTGCAGAGTGCTGGGCACATACAGTGATCACTTGCTGATTGACTAATTGAAATATGCATCTTGCCCACAGGCAAGACTCAAAATAGTGCGCTATGTTCTTGTTCAGACAATGAACCTGTTTGAACTCTGTCATTTGCAAATCCTTTTCACCTTGCTGAGGAATGTACCTTTTTAGGATAATGTACATATGTATCAGTAGTAATGTTAGGTTAGCTCTTCTTGGCAGGCACTGGTTTTTATTAGCATCCTTATTATTCTGAAATTCTATTTGTACAAGCACCTCACAGGGTAGAAAATTTGTTCTGGATTTAGGTACAAATGTGTCAGTTGAGAGTCTTCTGATGAAACATACGAAGGGAGACCCACGCCCTAGCCTCAACTCTCCTGCCAGCTAATCACAGGATCTGGGCAGGCTCTCCATCCCACCCCCACGCCCCACCTGCAGCCTCATCTTCCTTGACCCTAGGTGAGGCTCTGGGCTGGATGGCTGTTAAGGTCTCTCCTAGCACTGGCCTTCTGTGACTTTACCTGTGACCTCTCTCTGCAGTTAATAGTGCACCCTGACACCACAGGTGTTGAGGAAGGTGGACAGACCACATTTAGCCTTTTATTTACAATCTCAGGAATAACTCAATTTTAAATGCTGGGGCTAAGGAGACTTCTTCCACTCAGTTATAACTGGAAATGACATTACTATGCAAGTGGTCTAGAAATCTTATTGCTAATCATTTCTTTTACGTAAAGA
Organism: Balaenoptera acutorostrata; assembly: GCF_949987535.1. Lineage (NCBI taxonomy): Eukaryota > Metazoa > Chordata > Mammalia > Artiodactyla > Balaenopteridae > Balaenoptera > Balaenoptera acutorostrata. The sequence continues at coordinate 71,910,861 of NC_080077.1, forward strand.
TATCAATATTCCTGCGAAATATGCAAATTTGGGGCATGAGGGATAACACATTATCTGATGTGCTGGATGTTTCAGATTGACCACAGCATGGAAAAGATTCTGAAGGACCAAGCAAAGGATTTAGCATGAAAAAATGGAAGGAGCAATGGATTTAAAATTTACTCATCTGTGTAACATGTGGGGCTTAGTTTCTTCATCTACAAGATGTAATAATAAAATCTCTTCTATTAGCTTTTGGGGAAAGAATTAATAATACGTTTGTAAATCATTTACATGTAAAATACAATAAAGAATTTTTAACATTTGTATTGAGCATTCCTATTGTTATTTTTGGACAAAGACCGTTCAGCAGAAGTGAAGGATCATGAAAGGAGAGAAGCATCAGGATGGAGAAAAATAATGTTGGTGGCTGCACTAGTACCTCAAAGCCACAAAAACAACAAGCATTACAAATAGGTGTATTGTTTTCCAAAAGCAATGTTTTGATATTTTTCAAATTATTACAACATCAGCTATGTAAGAGTAATTTTTCTATAGAAAAATTACTATTATCAACAGGATACCAACCAGTGAAGATCTCACCGAGGAGACACACCTACATGTAATCTGTAGATGACTGTGATCTAGGCACAATCATCAGACCACACAATTGGACAAGCAATGAGGAATGAGGGGGACAAGCCTTTCCAGTAAGAGCACGGCCATGTGTCATAGTTGCCCCGCAGAAGTAGGATGCATCCCTATCCAAACTTGGCTCCATTGTCAAGACTGATGAGCCCACACGCACTCCAAGAAGGTAACAAGAGATTCATTTCTCAAACACTTTCTGGGGAGAGCAGGACAGGCACTTGAGCTGGTCTGAAAATGGCGTGAGCAGCTTGAGAGAGAATGGGAGCTGGTAGTCTTGGTTTTTGTAATGGGCAGAGGTGCAGGCTGGGGCTTGCATGATTTGAACTTTCATCCATGCTATGAAAGGGAGCACACTGGCTCTCGTGTTGGCTTACCCAGATGTGGGGCAGAAGGGGAAGGTGGAGATGGGGCTTGAACATTATTGGCCATCAAGCGTCAAACATGGAGCCAGACTCTTTATTATAGTATCTGTTGTTATGTCTTTATCATAGATCCTATTTAGACTTTTTATATTTATTATATACTCACTGACCAAGTAAAGAAAATGCTGAAAGCCTTCACGACAGGCTCAATCTCCTTAATTTTCACTGCATAATACCAACCCTGCCCCTAACTCCCTCCAGGATCTAAAACATTTGAGTCTCTTTTCTCAGCCAATATCCCAGAACATCTGCATACCTCAGATATTCCAAAGAGAGCTAAGTCATCCTATAAATGCAGTTTTGCAATTTGCTGTCTCCTCCAATCAGTAAATAATAGACAACCTTCTTTATTGGTAGTACAGATCTACCTCATTCTTTAATTGGCTGTGTCATATTATTTAACTATTCACCTATGTGTGTCCACTTAACATACACACATTAGTTGTTTGCTATTGTGAATAATGCTCCAATAAACATCCTTGAATATAAATCCATTCCAACTGTGCCAGTATTACTGTAGGCTCAATTTCTAGAAGTAGAATTTCTGGGTCAAAAAGAATGCACATTTAAAATTTTGATCAAGATTTGATCAAATTGCCTTTAAACACTGTACCAATTTGTACTGTTTGCCTTTTTTACTAAAACTATTCTGCACAAAGTCAACTGTACTTCAATTTTAAAAAAGGGTGCGTGAGTGTTTTACGTTATAAATAGTCTTTAATACTTTTAAAAATATAGGTTATAAAGTTTTAAATAAGTAGCTGGCTAAAGGTGGTAGCACCATAAACAATCAGGTAGCAGATAAAACCTGCCTTTTTCACGCTGGTGGCAGAAGTCATAGCAATACTTTTCTCTTCCAACTGGATTGCCAAAGTCAGTCCCCTGCCTTATCTCAAGATCAGAGAGGAATATCTAGGCAGACTGATTTCAAAAATGGGGTTTTCAGTTCTGCACTGTTCAAAGATACATAATTCAGGACCACAGGGAGACTAATTTTGCTTTACATCCTTCTGTACTGCCTAGCATATGGGGAAAAAATAGCAGCAACTTTGGGCTGTCCAACTGAATGCTGTTTATATTGTAGTACATTTTCTGTAGAGCACAGGAAGATATGGAGGCTAAATAGAGATATCAGAGTGGAGAAAAATGATACTCCACACTCTTCAGCATCTTTCTAGGTCAAGGCTCAGATTTTATATCTTGGGAGCAGTGATATGTGGTCATTTAGATGTAGAATTGTCAGGTAGAGTGAGAATAGGACACCTTCAAAACCCAGATATCTGAATTTTCACCACAGTTTCCATATACAGCTCAATTCACCAGGGATATTTTATTTTACTTGCAAGCTCCCTGTCAAATGGGGCTCCTGTAAATAGTAAGACAACATAACAAAAAGTGATTCAATGTAAGGTTTTTATTTTCTAATAATTACTGGAAAGCAGGAATTGTAACAGGTTAAATGGGGTAAGCAGACACAAGATGGGAATGTACGTTTTTTAAAAGTTGGTTCTGGAGAAAGGGTAAAAGAAGGGCTGCTGAAAGACACCAGTCTTTACAAGAAAGGACTAGTACATGCCTTGACCATATTTTGAACTATGAAGTTGTGGACCTGGGAATGAGGAACAGTCAACAAGGTAGTGAGGGTAATGGTCTTGTAGACTAGAATTTTTTTTTAAATCAATTGAGCATTATAATAAAAGATTCCTTTTAGGAAGCTGTGAGCAGGCAGAAGAAAGAATCAGTGAACTTGAAGATAGGACAGTTGAAATTATCAAGGCTGAGAAACAGAAATAAATATGATTACAGAAAAGTGAACAGAGCTTAAGGGACCTGTGGGACACCATCAAGCAGACCAACACATACATTATAAACCTCCCGGAAGGATAAGGGAGAAAGAAGTAGAGAGATTATCGGAAGAAATAATGGCCTAAAACTTCCAAAGTTTCATGAAAAACATGAATATAAATATTGAAGAAGCTCAATGAACCTCAAGTAGGATGAACTCAAAAGACCCAACTGAGACACATTGTAATCAAACCATTGAAAGACAAAGACAAAGGGAGAATTTGAAAGTGGCAAGAGAAAAGCATCTCATCACATACAAAGGATCCTCAATAAAATTATCTGCATATTTCTCATTAGAAACTTTGGAGAGCAGAAGGTAGTGAGATGATATACTCAAAATGGCAACCAAAAATCCTGTCCAGCAAAACTGTCCTTCAAGAGTGAGAAGGAAATTAAGACATTCCTAGAGAAACAAAAGTTGAGGGAACTAATTACCACTAGACCTGCCCTGCAAGAAATGCTAAAGGGAGCCCTGCAGATTGAAATGAAAGGACACTAGACAGTAACTCAAAGCCATATGAATAAATAAAGAAAAATAACCTGTGAAATGGGAGAAAATATTTACAAGTCTTATATCTGATAAGGGGATAGCATTCTAAAATACGTATGAAATTCATACAACTAAATAGCAAAAAAAAATTTTTTTAACCTGATTTAAAAATAAAGAAAATAATGCTGTATAGCATATTTGGAAGTTACTAAGAGAATAAATCTTAAAAGTTATCACAAGAAAAAAATTTTGCAAGTTTGTATGGTGACACATGTTAAAGACATTTTAGTGATCATTTTGCAATACATACAAATATAGAGTTAAAAAACTGAACTTATTTATAAAACAGAAGTAGAGTCACAGATGTAGAAAACAAACGTATGGTTACTAGGGGATGGGGGGTAGGAATAAACTGGGAGATTGGGATTGACATATATACACTACTATGTATAAAATAGATAACTAATAAGAACTTACTGTATAGCACAGGGAACTCTACTCAATACTCTGTAATGGCCTATATGGGAAAAGAATCTTAAAAAAGAGTCAACATATGTATATGTATAACTGATTCACTTTGCTGTACACCTGAAACTAACACAACATTGTAAATCAACTATACTCCAATAAAAATTTAAAAAAGCAAATCCCCATTTAAATTACATATTAGTCAATTTCTCCTTGCAATTCATTCAGTTTTTACTCTCTATATTTTTGAGGATTATTTTCTTAAAAGAATACATGTTTCTGATTATATCTTCCTAGCAAATTATTTTCTATGTAATGACATTTTTTCTTTTTGGTAATAATGCTTCTTGTCTTAAGGGTTATTTAATTTAAATTAATATCATTATATCAGCTATATTTTGATTTATAACTGCATGGTATATATTTTTCTATCCCTTTATGTTAAAAAAATCCTTATAAATATGTCTTAGGGAAAAAAAAATATGTCCTAGGTATACCTTTTACAAAAAAAAAAAAAATTACTGAAAAAAAATAGGCAAAAGACCTGAATAGACATTTCTCCAAAGGAACCATAAAAATAGCCAACAGATATATAAAAAGGTGGTCAACATCATTAATCATTAGAGAAATACAAATCAAAACCACAGTGAGATATCACCCCACACATGTCAGAATGACTATCATCAAGAACGACAAGAAATAACAAGTGTTGGTGAGGATGTGAAGAAAAGGGAACCCTATTCCACAATAATAGTTGGAGATTTCAATGCCCCATTCCCAATAATGGATAGAACAACCAGACATATGATATGTTTTAAAAAAAAGGACTTGAACAACACCATAAAACAACTACACCTAACAGACATACAGAGAACAATTTTACTCAACAAAAACAGAATACATGTTCTTCTCAAGTGCACGTGGGATATTCTCCAGGATAGATCACAGAAGTGTTGGCAAGTATGTGAAGAAACTGGAACATTTTTGCACTGTTGGTGGGAATGTAAAATAGCCCAGCCACTGTGGAAAACAGTATGGTGGTACCTCAAAAAATTAAAAATAGATTTACCGTGTGATCCAGCAATTCCACTTCTGGGATATACCCAAAAGTATTGCAAGTAGGGTCTCGAAGAAATATTTGTACACCCACGTCGATAGCAGACTTATTCTCAATAACTATAATAACGAGGCAACTCATATGTCCATTGATAGATGAATAGACAAGCAAAATGTTTTACATCACACAATGGAATATTATTCAGCCTTATTTTTAAGAAAATTCTTACATATACTACAACATGGATGGACCTTAAGGACATTAAGCTAAGTGAAATAATCCATTCACAAAAAGGAACCACTTACATGAGGTACCTAGAGTAGTCTAATTCATACAGACAGAAAGCAGAATGGTGGTTGCCAGGGGATGGGGGGAGTGGTAAATAGGGAGTTATTGTTTAACAGGTACAGAGTTTCAGATTTGCAAGATGAAGAGAGTTCTAGAGATGGATTGTGGTGAGGTCTGCACAACAATATGAAGGTACTTAATACTATTAAACTGTACACTTAAAAATGGTGAAGATCAGGCGAATTCTATCAAACATTTAGAGAAGAGCTAACACCTATCTTCTCAGACTCTTCCAAATTATAGCAGAGGGAGGAACACTCACAAACTCATTCTACGAGGCCACCATCACCCTGATACCAAAACCAGACAAAGATGTCACAAAGAAAGAAAACTACAGGCCAATATCACTGATGAACATAGATGCAAAAATCCTCAAGAAAATACTAGCAAACAGAACCCAACAGCACATTAAAAGGATCATACACCATGATCAAGTGGGGTTTACCCCAGGAATGCAAGGATTCTTCAATATATGCAAATCAAACAATGTGATAAACCATATTAACAAACTGTAGGAGAAAAATCATATGATCATCTCAATAGATGCAGAAAAAGCTTTTGACAAAATTCAACACCCATTTATGATAAAAACTCTCCAGAAAGTAAGCATAGAGGGAATCTACCTCAACATAATAAAGGCTATCATATATGACAAACCCACAGCGAACATCGTTCTCAATGGTGAAAAACTCAAACCATTTCCTCTAAGATCAGGAACAAGACAAGGTTGTCCACTCTCACCATTATTATTCAACATAGTTTTGGAAGTTTCAGCCACAGAACTCAAAAAAGATAAAGAAATAAAAGGAATCCAAATCGGAAAAGAAGAAGTAAAACTGTCACTGTTTGAAGATGACATGATACTATATGTAGAGAATCCTAAAGATGCTACCAGAAAACTACTAGAGCTAATCAATGAATTTGGTAAAGTAGCAGGATACAAAATTAATGCACAGAAATCTCTTGCATTCCTATACACTAATGATGAAAAATCCGAAACAGAAATTAAGGAAACACTCCCATGTACCATTGCAACAAAAAGAATAAAATACCTAGGAATAAACCTGCCTAAGGAGAAAAAAGACCTGTATGCAGAAAACTATAAGGCACTGATGAAAGAAATTAAAGATGATACAAACAGATGGAGAGATATACCATGTTCTTGGATTGGAAGAATCAACATTGTGAAAATGACTATGCTACCCAAAGCAATCTACAGATTCAATGCAATCCGTATCAAACTACCACTGGCATTTTTCACAGAAGTAGAACAAAAAATTTCACAATTTGTATGGAAACACAAAAGGCCCCGAATAGCCAAAGCAATCTTGAGAAAGAAAAATGGAGCTGGAGGAATCAGGCTCCCGGACTTCAGACTATACTATAAAGCTATAGTAATCAAGACAGTATGGTACTGGCACAAAAACAGAAATATAGATCAATGGAATAGGATAGAAAGCCCAGAGATAAACCCACGCACATATGGTCATCTTATTTTTGATAAAGGAAGCAAAAATATACAATGGAGGAAAGACAGCCTCTTCAACAAGTGGTGCTGGGAAAACTGGACAGCTACATGTAAAAGAATGAAATTAGAACACTCCCTAACACCATACACAAAAATAAACTCAAAATGGATTAAAGACCTAAATGTAAGGCCAGACACTATCAAACTCTTAGAGAAGAACATAGGCAGAACACTCTATGACATAAATCACAGCAAGATCCTTTTTGACCTACCTCCTAGAGAAATGGAAATAAAAACAAAAATAAACAAATGGGACCTAAAGAGCTTTTGCACAGCAAAGGAAACCATAAGCAAGACGAAAAGACAACCCTCAGAATGGGAGAAAATATTTGCAAATGAAGCAACTGACAAAGGATTAATCTCCAAAAGTTACAAGCAGCACATGCAGCTCAATATCACAAAAACAAACAACCCAATCCAAAAATGGGCAGAAGACCTAAATAGACATTTCTCCAAAGAAGATATACAGATTGCCAACAGACACATGAAAGGATGCTCAACATCACTAATCATTAGAGAAATGCAAATCAAAACTACATTGAGGTATCACCTCACACTGGTCAGAATGGCCATCATCAAAAAATCTACAAACAATAAATGCTGGAGAGGGTGTGGAGAAAAGGGAACACTCTTGCACTGTTGGTGGGAATGTAAATTGATACAGTCACTATGGAGAACAGTATGGAGGTTCCTTAGAAAACTAAAAATAGAACTACCATATGACCCAGCAATCCCACTACTGGGCATATACCCTGAGAAAACCATAATTCAAAAAGAGTCATGTACCACAATGTTCATTGCAGCTCTATTTACAATAGCCAGGACATGGAAGCAACCTAAGTGTCCATCAATAGATGAATGGGTAAAGAAGATGTGGCACATATATACAATGGAATATTACTCAGCCATAAAAGGAAACGAAACTGAGTTATTTGTAGTGAGGTGGATGGACCTCGAGTCTGTCATACAGAGTGAAGTCAAAAAGAGAAAAACAAATACCGTATGCTAACACATATACATGGAATCTAAAAAAAAAATGGTCATGAAGAACCTAGGGGCAAGATGGGAATAAAGACACAGACCTACTAGAGAATGGACTTGAGGGCACGGGGAAGGGGAAGGGTAAGCTGGGACAAAGTGAGAGAGTGGCATGGACATATATACACTACCAAATGTAAAACAGATAGCTAGTGGGAAGCAGTCGCATAGCACAGGGAGATCAGCTCGGTGCTTTGTGACCAGCTAGAAGGGTGGGATAGGGAGGGTGGGAGGGAGCAAGATGCAAGAGGGAAGAGATATGAGGATATATGTATATGTATAACTGATTCACTTTGTTATAAAGCAGAAACTAACACACCATTGTAAAGCAATTATACTCCAATAAAGATGTTAAGAAAAAAAAAACAAGACTCTGCACTTCCACTGCAGGGGGCGGAGGTTTAATCCCTGGTCCTGGAAGATCCACATGCCATGCAGTGCAGCCAAAAGAAAAAAAATAAACAAACAAAAACACTAACCTGATCCTGGGTAGGAGCAGACAAGATGAGAAATCTGGAGACTCCAGTGTGTGCAAGGAACCCAATCAAAATCTCTAGGGCTGGTTGAGCACCTGCTCAGAGTATGAACCTAATGAATAGGGAGAATGGAAAATCTGACCTCAGGATCCTACAGGGAGGTTGCTTGTGCTGCAGAAGAGGGTTCCTGCTGGATGCTGGAGATGAGAGCAGACAAGCAAGGCAAGCCTGGTGTGCAGTTCTGAAGGCCAGGGTTAGAAGTTTTCATTGGATATCTAGAGTAAAACTCAGAAGCTACTCAAGGATTCTGAGCAACACAGTGACAAGAATAGATAATTACATCTACTTTCTCTTCTCAATTTTCCTAATATGACAATGAGAGCTATTGCCCACATATATATAGAAGATTTGGATGAAACCAGTCACTTGAATTTTCCCTGGGGCTGTCAGCTCCCCTTATCTAATATTTAGCCAAATTAGTGGTATCTTGTCTAAGAAGTGTGCATAATGCCATTTGTTGTTATTCCTCTTTTTAAATTATTTAAAAGAATTCACCTCTTACAATCAAATGATTTAAAGGCTGCTGTAGAGACTATACTTCTGTTAATTCATCCCTATTTTGTTTGTTTCTCCACTCACATATCATTATTGATCACACCCAAGTCCAAGGCTACTATCAATAAATAAATAAATAAATAAAATAAAGGTCTCTGTAGGGCTAAAGTCAGGCCATCCCCATCACTTCCTGTTTCCTCCCTCAGTGGGGGGAGGAAAGGAGCCTTTATCTTGCTGCCTGAATCCCCAGGGCCATGGCCTTGCTCTTCCCCTTCTCCCTCTCGCTATGCTTCTGATACACAGATAAGTCACCTAAGACTCAGAAAGGAAAACCACAAAAGAAATGCTCTAGAAAAAAGACAAGTGATTAAGATTCAAGTACATTTCCCCTATTTTCTTATTTAAAAAAAAAAAAATATATATATATTATATATATACATATCTATGTATGGCAATGATAAGGTGTTCCATTTCTCCAGTTAGTATATAACTTTACAAAAGAAAGAATTCAAAGTCAGGAAATGGAATAACAAGAGGGTTGTAATTTGATAAGGGAAAAGAGACAATTGTACCTGCCACTTTACTAAACACCAGTAATCTTGCTTTTGCCCTCTGCCCATTACAGGCATGGAAAATCTTCCCAGACCATACAGCCTACTCTCATTACTGCACATCCTATTTCTGTCTGCCTATCTAATTACCTTCTCAGAAACAATTCTCTAAAGGGAGACATTTCACAGAATAGAAATAATATACCTAAAGTAGTAGACCTGAAAGGGAAGGGCTGCAAATCAACACTAACAGAGGAAAAATGCTGGTTCATAATGGTACCCCCCATTTTCAGGCCTCTGTTCAGGCTTGGGGCAAGGCAGGGGTAAGGCTGAGGTGCTTCACTTGCACCCCAAAGGTTGGTGGATGGCTGTTTGAATACATACAGATTGGCAAAGAAAGGTCTTTATGGGGATGAAAAGAAATAAAGATGTAGGGCTTCCCTGGTGGCGCAGTGGTTGAGAGTCTGCCTGCCGATGCAGGGAACACGGGTTCGAGCCCTGGTCTGGGAAGATCCCACATGCCGCGGAGCAACTGGGCCTGTGAGCCACAACTACTGAGCCTGCGCGTCTGGAGCCTGTGCTCCGCAACAAGAGAGGCCGCGATAGTGAGAGGCCCGCACACCGCGATGAAGAGTGGCCCCCGCTTGCCGCAACTGGAGAAAGCCCTCGCACAGAAACGAAGACCCAACACAGCCATAAATAAATAAAAATTAAAATAAATAAATAAAGATGGAGAAGTGGCAGCCCTCTGCCCAGGAGGCCACAGTAGAATTAAGTTCTGCTCTCTGTATGCCCCTGTGTGTGACTTGTCTAAAATCAGGGTCTATTTCCCTTTCCCTTTCTGGACAGAGGTACCTCTTCTCCAGAGGTTCCTTCACACCAGGCTTTTAGGCAGCACTACTGCTAAACAATAGGGAGAAACTGTTACCAGTAATGTGCTTCTAGAAGGAGGCCATCTGCTCTCTCTGAGAAGGGGAACCCACTGCTGAAGGTAAACTTTAGGCAGGCGAAGAGGCAGCTGGCTACCTCTTGTTAACTTCAGAGTTCTAAAAGCAGCAGCCCACACCAAACACACAAACACATACTCGTGCTTGTCATAAACCGAAAATGTCCCCACCACAGTACCACCTTACTGTCACTATCTCGCTTTAAGACAGTGAATTTTGGGGGGCCTGAAGGTGGAGTAGAGAGGTTCATGAAGCAGAGAGCATGAGAAGGGGAGTGAGAAAACTTGGGGACAGCATCCCTGCTACGTACCTTCCGAGCTTTAAGAACCTAGGCAAACCCTCCCAGGCCTCAGATGCCTCAAGTGTGCGATAAGAGAGGAGTACAGGTTATCCCTAAGGCTCTTTCCAATCGAGTGTTTCACTATTCCATTCGATCTCATCAGATACTCCTCGGGCCGACTGAGAAGCAGAAGGGGTGCGTTGGAGAACGCAGGTGCACAGGAGTTGAGAGCTACCCAGCTCCTGTTCCTGGCTCTGCCACTTACAAGTTAAGCATCTTAGCCCTGTTCTCACTGTAGGGCAATCATGGGGATCAAATGAGATAACATGTATCCATCCGTCAGCTTTGGTGCATAACAAACCACGCCAAAATGGCAAGAAATAACAAGCATTGGTGAGGATGTGGAGAAAAGGGAATCGTCATGCACTGTTGGTGGGGATGTAAACTGGTGCAGCCGCTATGGAAAACAGTATGCGGGTTCCTCAAAAAATTGAAAATAGAACAACCATATGTTCCTGCAATTCCACTTCTGGGTATTTATCCAAAGAAAATCCAAAAGAATATTTATCAAAAAGATATATGCACCCTTATGTTCATTGCAGCATTATTCACAATAGCCAAGATATGGAAACAACCCAAGTGTCCATCGATAAATGAATGGATAAAGATGTAAGATGTATATTTATATATTATATATATAAAATGGACTACTACTCAGCCAAAAAAAGAATGAAGTCTTGCCATTTGCAGCAACATGGATGGACTTAGTGGGTATTATGCTGAGTGAAATAAGTCAGAGAGAGAAATACCACATGATTTCACTAGAATGTGGAATCTAAAAAACTAAACAAATGAACAAACATAACAAAACAGAAACAGAGTCATAGATACAGAAAGCAAACAGGTGGTTGCCAGAGGAGAGGGGGTGAGGGGATGAGGGAAACAGGTGAGGGAGATTAAGAGGCACAAACTTCCAGGTGCAAAATAAGTAAGTCATGGATATGAAATGTACAGTGTGGGGAATATAGTCAATAATATTTTGTATGGTGATGAAAGTGGTCAAAACATACAAACGAACAAAAATGATATATTATAAATTTAAAGGAATACTGCTAATGTTCGTTTCCTTGCAAACATTTGGTTTGATTTTTTTTCTAACTTTAAAAATGCTTTTGTTGCTGCATTATCCACTGAGTCCTTCATAACCCTCTGCATTGTCTCTGAGCGGTTTACCTGAATAACTCATTGTCACTAATGTTACCAGCTGGGCCCTAACATATGAGAAAGAGGAGGTAAGGAAAGGGTGAGAGAGTGAGGGTATCTGGGTAATGTGAGGGCACCAGGTGGCATCCAAGACCTCTGGTTTCACAGTCTTCCAGGCTGGTCCTGGTTGTGGAACTTGATTGAGTAGCTGCACAGAACTGACAGTACCTCTGCCCGGGGGTTCTGTATAAAGGGAATTATCCTCATTCAAGCAAGTCAGAGCATGAGGCAAGCTGTGACAAAAGCTGATAGGAAAGAGGGGGCACAGGCAGTTGCAAGTGGACTGGAAAATCTAACCTCAGCTACAGGAGGGCCTCCTATACTAGCATTCATCTGTAAGACATTGTCAGAGCAAGTTAACTGATCCATCAACAGGGCCAAATGGCTATGGTAGGTTGTGAGCAGCCAGGATAATTAAAGGCTAACATTGGTTCCAATCTATTCATAGCAGAATCCCAGTCAGTGGCTGAGCACATTGAGAGAAAGATCTGATTTTTCTCACCTTCCATCCTGAGAAGACTTGCAAAAGCTAGGCCAAACCCAGAGCTGCAGAGAAGCTGGTTGGAATTCAGAGCGGTCCCAGTCTCAGGGATATAAAATTCGGGTTGGAGAAGTGAGCTGAAGCCTCATCCAGCTGCCAAGGCCAATAGAGCAAAGATTAGGGAAAGCTCAAATTGTGACTGGTGGCAGGGGACAGTCAGGATTCACTCCAGGGACACTGGGTCTGTGCCAGCACAAATAATTCTGTATTCACCTACTGCAGCTGAGTTGCTAATAGGCTTCTTGCTCTCCTCAGAACTGACTCAGTTGCCACATGGGTCTGAGTCTGCAAAGGAGTCTTCAGTTACCCAAGCTAATGGGAGCAGAGAGCCCCTCTAACTGCCTTGATCGCAGATCTGCTCACCTATTACAAAGGAGACAAAGCAGTGGTTCTGAGCACCAGCTATAGAGACAGGCCCTGGGTGGAAAGTCTAGCTTTGCCAGTTACTGCCTATGTGACGTGGGCATGCTTCTTCACTTCTCCATTAATCAGCTTCCATAAAATACAGATCATAATTGTCCCTACCTTGAAGGATGTTGAGAGAATTACTGAATTGAGTTCATGGATATAGGAGGTGTAGAAGTACTAGCACCTTGCAAATGGTAAGTGCTAGTTTTACCATTTTGAGTCTTTCTTCCCTCTGCTAAAATTGTCCATCTACCATGGTGTTTAAGAAAAGAGTAAGATCAGATGTCTTATGCTCAGAGCTCTTAAAAACTTCATCTTTTAAAATTGTGTGACCATCCACTTTTAATTAATATTAAGCAGGTTTGGTCAGAGACTCAGATTACTTCATTCTTGCTGAAGTTTTTTCTCTGTATTTGGCAGTTCTAGCTGAGTCTATCTATCACAGCAAAAGGAAGAGAAGAAGCTTATAAGTATGAAGTTATAAACACATTTAGAGGTACCTTCTGGTGCTCCTTCTGGAAGATGGTTAGCCAAGGGCAAAGCACCTTTGAACCACGGGAATATAATAGCCATTAAAATACAGTATATAGGTGACCCTTGAGCAATACAGGTTTGAACTGCGCAGGTACACTAATACATAGATTTTTTTTTCAATAAATATGTACTACAGTACTACATGATCTGAGGTTGGTTGAATCCATATGCAAAACCACAGATAGAAAGGCCAATTGTAAAGTTACAGGTGGATTTTTAACAGGGTGGGAAATGGGGTTAGCACTCCCAACCCCCATGTTGTTCAAGGGTCAACTATACAACTGCTGGTGAGCATGCAAAATGGTGTAGCTGTATGAAAAAGAGTATGGAAGTTCTTCAAGACATTAAAAATAGAACTACCATATGACAGAGCAATCCCACTTCTGCATATTTATCAAAAAAATTGAAATCAGGATCTTGAAGAGATATTAGCATTTCTGTGTTCATTGCAGCTCTATTCACAATAACCAAGATATGGTAACAACCTAAATATCCATCAGTGGATAAATGCATAAAGAAAATGTGGTGTACACATACAATGGAATATTACCCTGCCTTTCAAAAGAAGGAAATTCTGCAATATGTGACAATGTGGATGAAGCTGGAGGACGTTTTGCCAAGTGAAATAAACCAGTAATGAAAGGACGAATATTGCATGATTCCACTTATATGAGGTTTCAAGAATAGTTAAATGTCTGGAATCAAAGAGTAGAATGGTGGTTGCCAGGGCTGAAGGAAAGGGGAAATGAGAAGTTACTAATCAATGGGCATTAAGTTTCAGTTAAGCGAGGAAAATAAGCTCTTGAGATCAGCTACACAACGTTGTACCTACAGTCAACAATAATGTACACTTAAAAACCTGTTACATGGGTTAAAAAATAGTGTACAAACATGTCAAATTATATACAGCTAGCCCTCCTTATCTGCAGGTTCTGCATCTATGTTTGGTTGAATCCGTGAATGTGGAGGGATGACTGTACCATTCCACTTTACATGAGGGACTTGAGCATCAGCGGATTTGGTGTTCATGGAGGTCCTGGAACAAATGCCCCTTGTATAACAAGGGATGACCGTAATGTTGCTCAATTATTAAGAGGCAAATGGTGACATAATCTCATAAGGTTTTGTCTCCTAGCTGTCTTCTGAAGATTGTACATCCTTCAGCTGTGTTTGCCCCTAAAGAGAACTGTGTCCTGAGCAGCTGTATACAAGTGACCAAATAAAGCAAAATATCTAAGGCTCCCAACGAAAGAGAGTATATGCTGTGTGTCTGGCTCTAAATCCCACATCAGAAAGTCTCTGTCTTTTCTAAGTTTCCCTACAGCCTAATGGTCCTACTTTCAAAGCATTTCCATTTAGCCATGTATTCTTAAAATAAGATTTTTCAGTGGTCAGCTGTGGCAAATGGCTGCAGCAAGCCCTGTGAGGAGTTAAGAGGGGACACCAAATTTAGGTTTTAGCACCTATCTGGATGCATATGACAGTTTAGTTGTATAATTTCTGCTCTCTGTCCCACAGCATCTCTAGAACGAAAGATGTGTCAGGGAAAGACAAAATGAGAAGCTACGGCCTCTTCCTTGGAGAAATACATGAAATCAGAGAACAGTACAAGATGGGATAACAGCTCAGAGCCATGTCCCACTTTAAAATGTGTAAAGAACTTGCCTGTACATTATATCATGTAACCCTCAAGATCTGGGCTTTCTGAACTAATGTCCACATTTGACAAGTGAGGGCCTTGAGACTTATGAGGGATAACTGACTTGCGCAAGATGACAATGCTAGTTTAGAGTTGATGTTTGGCCTCTTAGCAGGTCTGTGAGGTTTCTTTCTGATTCCCCAACCCATGGTTCTATCACTGAATCACCTTGATGTTCAGTCTGCCATCTAGGTTTAGGGAAACAGAGGGTCCAGTTAGAAGTCCATTTGGTCTGGGATAGACACTTCATGTGGACAATTCCAGGGAAAAAAATTCATAGAAATATGGTGCTGCTGGGTAGAGGCCAGACACATTTGGTCCCTGAACCCCAGTTCCCCAGATGGAATTAGCTCTAGGGGCCTAAAGATGAACCAAACAAAAATGAGGACCACTATAATACAGAAACTTAAAGAGTGGCCACTCATATTTCCCATCTTTAGTGGGTAATATTTCAGGATGAACCACAAAATGTCCTTTTGATTCTAAATTCCTCTGTGCTCTCTTTCCTTCACTGGAAACTATGTGGCATGGCATTAGGAAAGCTCTATCAGATTTAATTCAAATATAAATCACAGAAAACTTACATAAGATAAATAACCTACAAGGACCCACTATATAGCACAGGGAGCTATACTCAATAGTCTGTGATAACGTATATGGGAAAAGAATCTAAAAAAGAATGAATACATGTATATGTTTAACTGAATCACTTTGCTGTACACCTAAAACTAACACAACATTGTAAATTAACTATACTCCAATAAAATAAAAAACAATAAACAAATAAAATAAATATCACAGAAAACTTTACCTATTTCGTATTCTTGTGTATACTTTTCTGTAACTTAAAAATTATTAGCCAACACCATAGGGGTGAGTGAAGACTACTTACTCCCTACTTATAAAATGCAAAGTATAACTATTTGAAATTACAATGCAACACTCAAATTGTGTGCCTTGTTAATTAAATAGTGGCTAGCTGCATCCTTGTTAGCTTTCTCAGCCATAGGCTAAAGCAGGCTGGTTTTCCTCAGATGCTTGTTGACACCCACGCCTATTAGTGCCATCTGCCGCCTCCACAGGGCCACCACCTGCCCTGGGGAGCTTCCTGTGTTCTTCTAGTGGGCCACTGGGTCAAAACCACAGATGCTTCTGTATCTGTTCTCCTATTCCCCAATGACCCATGCCTTTTCAAAGAGAAGTGCATCAGACCATATGCCCCAATTCTCTCACTCAAGATGATCACCCAGACACTTTCAAGGGTCCCAAACCTCTTCCTTCTGAAAAAAATCATAAAGAGAAGTAGAACTATGTGGGTGTTAATGCAAGATTGGATTTTTGTAGATGATCTTGTTTAATTCCCCCATTAAATGAGGGAAGTAAGCCCAATTAAGAAGTTAGATCAGTTTAGATGATAAGAGGTAAGTGAAGAGGAGTCATTCTGTGTGCAGGACAATATTATGATTTAAATAGTGTTTAGGGGGCTTCCCTGGTGGCACAGTGCCTAAGAATCCACCTGCCAATGCAAGGGACACGGGTTCAAGCCCTGGTCCGGGAAGATCCCACATGCAGCAGAGCAACTAAGCCCGTGCGCCACAACTACTGAGCCTGCGCTCTGG
This sequence comes from Balaenoptera acutorostrata, assembly GCF_949987535.1. NCBI lineage: Eukaryota > Metazoa > Chordata > Mammalia > Artiodactyla > Balaenopteridae > Balaenoptera > Balaenoptera acutorostrata. Next base: position 71,927,560 of record NC_080077.1, read on the forward strand.
AGCCCGCATGTCGCAACTACTGAGCCCGATTACCACAACTACTGAAGCCCGGGCGCCTAGAGCCCGTGCTCCACAACGAGAGAAGCAACCGCAATAAGAAGCCTGTGCACCGCAACGAAGAGTAGCCCCCGCTCGTCGCAACTAGAGAAAGCCCGCGTGCAGCAACGAAGACCCAACGCAGCCAAAAATAAATAAATAAAATAAGTTAAAAAAAATAGTGCTTAGGAAAAATTATTAAGGCAATAAAACATCAATTTGCTAGAAAAGACCAGAAGGGAGAGGAATAGCTAAAAAGCAATGGCAATAATCCAAGGTTGAGGTAATGAAGGTATTGGAAACCAGGGTAGGGGAGTGGGAAGGAAGCAGGAAAATACAGCAAGGTGTGAATCAATGACACACATCAGAGACCACCCCCTAGCTTTGTGCGGGTAACTGGAAGGGAGGTTTGTGATACTATGAAGTTATTCAGCGGATATTAGTAAAGTGTCTCATATGTGTCACTCTGCCAGATGCCAGCAATGTTACTGAGAACAAGAGAGACAAAGCCCTGGCCTCATGGTGTTTATGAAAAACGTTAGGGAGAACTGGTTAAGTGATAGAAAAAGGAAAACAAGTTGTTATGAATGTTGGAGTGGGACCCAGGGTTCAGCTGGAAAACAAGAGTCGATGTGGAGAATCAAAGGGACCTGGAGAGAGAAGGAACTAAAAGGTCCACACTCACCAACACTCGTCAGTTTTCTCTGCTCACTGCCTCTTCCAACCTTTTTTATCCAGTATGAGGCAAAACTAGGAAGCTGTTTTTTTCTCTCTCTGAAATCCCTGCTCTCCCCTCTACAGGTGTCCTTTCCTTGTAATTGTCTCTCAGGTGCATCTCTGAAAGGTCACGTTACATCTTCCAGCGCAAATAGAGTGATACCTGGAAGACAAACCTTTCTCTGCCTGGCCACATCCCCCTTGGTTTCACTGCACCCATGACCCATCTGGTTGGCTTCTTCAGGTTTTCTTTAGTTCTGCCATTTCTACCAAAGGTAGAAAAGGTTTTTTTTATAAAAAACCTGGATGATAGAGTTGTTTGATCACCAGGACAGAGAGTCCCATGTCTTAAGAATTAACCTGTTTGGGGCTTCCCTGGTGGCGCAGTGGTTGAGAGTCTGCCTGCCAATGCAGGGGACACGGGTTCGAGCCCTGGTCTGGGAAGATCCCACATGCCGCAGAGCAACAAAGCCCGTGAGCCACAACTACTGAGCCTGCGCGTCTGGAGCCTGTGCTCCGCAACAAGAGAGGCCGCGACAGTGAGAGGCCCGCGCACCGCGATGAAGAGTGGTCCCCGCTCGCCGCAACTGGAGAAAGCCCTCGCACAGAAACGAAGACCCAACACAGCAATCAATCAATCAATCAATCAATCAATCAATAGAATTAACCTGTTTGTCTTTCCCTCAACCTTGACCCGGATTTTCTATTTATTTTAATGGTGCAAGCCCCCAACACACCCAGACCGTGATGCCCTAGCTTTCTCTCTTCCTTGCCTTAAGAATATGTTTTTGTCCAGATCAGAAGCAAAAGTGTGGAAAAGTTAGGTTGCTTCTCCAGACAGTGAAATGGCTCCTTAGGTAGCTAGTGAAGTGTCTGGCTTGACATCCACATACTGAGAAGGAGCGTGCAAACATATTTTAGTACCTTTAATGAGACCTTTGTACCCTTGACACTTGGGGCCAGATGTATCTACCAAACTAGGGGAACAACAAAGATGGATACTCTGTCCCTGAAAAGTTGGATCCAGAACAAAATCCCCAATCAAGTTTTCAGTAGCATTAGAATAAGAGAACCCGACTCTGAAAATATAGCCCCAAAGGGTGCAGCATAAATAGAGTATTTGTCTTTCTTGATTTCTCTTGCTCAACACTAAATGTATCAGTTCCCCAAATCCGTCCCCAAAATAAAAATAAAAATAAAATAAATAAATGTCAATAACTCTTTAATTATGAAATAAGGACAAAGCTTAGTTTTGACAATACAATGCTTCCAACCCAAAAAGAAACTCTATGATTTTACCAGGTATAAAATGAAGATTCTACTGAAAAGCACAGATATATTTTTCAGACTGATGAAGAGAAAAGGAAACTAATATTTATAAAATACTCTGTTTTAGGCACTGTGCTAGAAATTTTCCACAAAGCAGAGTTCTAGTAGGATGAATTAGACATATGACAAGCCAAAATGCTAATTTTTAAAAACTTGAAAAAGAGTATCATTTAATGGGCTGCCTTTTTCATGAGTTATTGATTACAAAGCTAAAAAGAAATAAAACGTGATTTGAACTGGTTGCAGTAAGTGAGATTACTGGAGATGAGATTGCAGTTGATTTTCAGCACTTGGAGGATTTATCGTCATCAGAATCAGAAATCTTGATTGGAAGCCAAGATTAAATATAAGATTGCACTTACAAAGCTGTAGCTTGTCGTTTCATCCAAACTGTTATATTACTAGCTATTAATTTTCAGTTTATGTCTTTGTAGGACATAGTGGGGGAAAAATTACTCCCATTTTATATCAAAGGAAGTGGAGCTAAAGAGAAGTTAAATGATTTTTTATTTAACCTTCAACAGAACATCAGTAACTGATACCAAATTAAACCTAACTTGCAGCTATAAGAATTTATGCCCTGGATGTTACCATTTTTCAACAATGAAAATGAATTCTTATTAGACCATCTGTACAGCTTTAGCTCTCAATTACTGAGGATTAATTTGTTAATAAATACACCCATTACTCTCAACCCCTCCTTTCTTGCTTCTACCCACAATGTAATCTTTAGAGAAGTTGGAGACTGACCTTTGGAAGTAATAGCACATTGTTATCCAGCTGCAATGAAATGAGTCAGCCCTGGGGAGACCGAGTCCCAGCATTCCATCCAGAAAGCAGTCCACTCAGGTATTACAAATCACTCCTGAAATAGGTCTCCCTGCAATTATCAGAGAAGAAAATCTGAGAGAGGAGAAAAAGAGAATTGAGGAAAGCAAAATCAATTGTTTTAAAATTTAAATCAGTTCTTTCAAAGTTTTGTTAGTGTCCCTCTCATAAAGGACAATTCATTATCTAGTCCTCCTGGATTTACTGGAGCAAAGGGTGATGATTTCAATACGAATTTCATCTGTGGGAGATCAGAAAAAAATCAGACATCAAATCTACATACATACGACTGGGGAGCAATATACACTTGGCATGGAGGCATGGAGACAGCGGGAGCGCTGGAAGAGCACAGGGTCGGGAATCAGGAGATGTGTGCTCTGACCTCGGCTCCACCCTTCTCTCATTACGTAGGCCTTGGCAGTGCATGACTTCTCAGAGTCTCGATGCCCTTCCTCATCAGTAAAATGGGTATATTTTTCTTCACTTCTTCCCAGGGTCGCTGTCAGTGTCTCATAACTAAGGAATGGACACGCACATGTAGCTGCACTGCATCAACTTAGCTAGAATGCAACTACATTTCCCAGAATTCCCTTCCCTGCGTAGTTCTGGGGTTAGTCTGGGCTGCAGGAGGCATTAGGAAGGATGTGGAAGGTGGAAGTGAAGCAGCAGCCATCTTTTCAGAGGCTCGGTGCATAACATGACGCAGTGCTGCATCTCACACTCAGTGTTGCTTTTCTGCAGAGCCCCCTGGAGGGGCTGGGGCAGCAGCCGGGCCTCAGCGCCCGCAGCGCTCACGGTCGTGCTGGCTTCTTCTTCAGCTTCTCTGAGTCCTAGGCCAGGAGCTTGTTAAACTTCATGATATAGAGCCCCAGCTTCACCAAAAGACACTCCACCATCAAGGCTTAAAGGTAGGGAGACACTGACAAGAAGTCCAGTCCATCCTTGTGGGTTACAGGTCATCCATTCCTTGCTGCCCCACTTCACATCCATCTGCCCCTCTCAAATGCCTGAACTGCCGCCTCCAGAATGAAGCTTCGGATACAGAAGAAATAATCTCCCATAGACTGTTTAGCTTCCACGATTGCATAAGGTCAAATCTCTAGAATATATCCACTACCATATAGAGAGAAATATGGATATAGATATAGAAGTAGATAGATATAGATACTGATAGATAAAAATGTGTCCTATTGATTCCGCTTCTCTAATGGAACCCTGACTGATACAGCATCCTCTTCTTAAAAACATGAACTGTTTATCTCAACTTTCTCAGCATCAAGCACATCACTCAACGTAGCAAGTTCTCAACAAGTTATTAAATTCAAAATATTTCTTTGGCAAATTTTCAAGCATTCAACAAAAGTAAGGTATTATTTTAAATGCAATGATCACCAAAACAAAATGGCAATTAGCTAATGCACAGAGTTTCTTGATAACATATTAGTAAGATGAATTGTTGTCTAGAAACATTTTCTGCCATAATCAGATAAATTTATATATAAGAATTTGCTATGTCTGATCCCTTTGCATAAAATTAAAATTAAACCTTGAAAAATTTAAATTTGAAAACATTTTCATGCACTGTATTTTTAATGACACAAAGAGGAAGCTGTTTGCACCCGACTAGTGGTGATTATTCCAGATTGTAAATAGAGAATATTTATGATGAAAAATATACTAGTGAACACATTTGAAATGGGTCATATTATTATGTATAAGTGGGATGTTTTTATCCTTTCATTCTCTAAGATAGTAAAAAACACATATTTACTGGTTTTAAGGATGATCACAAGGTTAAAATTATCTAAACAAGGTTTTTAAAAAAATTTTTATTGGAGTATAGTTGCTTTACAATGTTGTGTTAGTTTCTGCTATACAGCAAAGTGAATCAGCTGTACACATACATATATCCCCTCTTTTTTGGATTTCCTTCCCCTTTAGGTCACCACAGAGCACTGAGTAGAGTTCCCTGTGCTCTACAGCAGGTTCTCATTAGTTATCTATTTTATACATAGTCACAATAGTGTATATATGTCAATCTCAATAAGGTTTTTATTTACCAAATGTTTACCAAAAAGAAGATATATGCATATTTTGGGGACTTCCTTGGTGGTTCAGTGGTTAAGACTTAGCTTTCCAATGCAGGGGGTGGTTAGATCCCTGGTCAGGAAGCTAAGATCCCGCAAGGCTTGCAGCCAAAAAACCAAAACATAAAACAGAAGCAATATTATAACAAATTCAATAAAGACTTTCAAAATGGTCCACATCAAAAAAAAAAATCTTTAAAAAAAGAAGATATGTGCATATTTTTTAAAAAATTGTAGAGAACTCTATAGGCATCAAAAATCTCTCAGCTGTAATAATCATGTTCCAAAATAAGACTCAGCAAAGGAAGTAATGGCAGCAAAATACCAAAGACTTAGAAAGCCGGGGAATTGAAACTAGATGCAATCGCGGCCAGTGGGGCAGCCACTGGGACTTTGAGGTGCAGAAAGTCAAAACACCGACAGCCAGGCAGGAAAGACATTGTACCAAGAATGTCTGTTCACAGGAAGTGGGGTCCCAGTCCTCGGAGGGATGGTAGAAGAGGAAGAAGTATAAACAATGCAATTCCTGCACCAAGGTTATGGGCCATGAATTCAAGGACTGGATTATTCATTCATCTATTCCCCTAGATTTCTCTTCTTCTTGTTTCTCAGTCTACACAGCCCTCCTGAGCCATGTTTATATCTACACCTTTGGCTTAAACCACCAGTCATATTGTCATGTTTCCTAAGTTTACATTCCAGCCCCAAGTTCTCTCTGTAGTTAGAGCCATAGAGCCCTATGAATCCATTACACAGCATCTCATGGGTGTATCACAGCATCTCAAATTCAACAGAACCTGGTCCTCTTTCCTATATTCCTTAATTTATCTATGAACTCTGTTAAACATACACTGAATGCCAAACATTTGCCAGGTTCTCAGGATTCAATGACAAATTAGATGTTCCCACAAGAAATTTAAAGTCTAGTGCAACAGTTCTCAGCCCTAGCCACAAATGAAATCACCTGGTTTCTTGAAAATGTACCAAAGCATGGTCCCTCCCCTTAGATATTCCAATTTAACTGATCTTTATTGAAGGGGAAAGCACACTGTTATTTTTTTTTAAAGTCCTCTAAGTGATGTGTGCAGCCAGGGTTGGAAAAGCCTGGTATATTGGAATACCAGCCTATGGTCCATGTAAAAAGAAACTTGGAAGTTACATTGGACCTCGTACTTTCTGCTACTTCCAATATCCAATTAGTCACCAGATCTTATGGGAATGCCACAAGATCAGTTCTTAAATTTCAGGCCCTATTGTCACGGTTATTTCCACTGCCTTTGATCTGGCCACCCTAATTTCTCCAAAATTTTGGCAATCATCTCCTGACTTGTCTCCCTGCCACTGGTTTTTCCTCCTCAAATCCATTCTCTACACAACAGCAAGAATGATTTTTCTAAAACACAGTTATGGTCGTACTAAACTCTAGTTGCATGTATCAACATATGAAATAAATATATAAACATATAAATGCAAAATAAGAATGTTAAATGAAAAAGCAAATCATGTAAGAATATGTTCAGTCTGATTCCATTTTAAGATCAAAAAAAGGCAAAACCAAATATGTATATATATTTTTTAAATAAATTTCTTATTAAAGAAAGACTTACATGGAGAAAAGTGCTCAAATCAAAGTCATACAAGCTGAAGCATTTTCACAAAGTGAAGGCAGCCCCTACTCAGGTTAAGAAATGAAATATTACCAGCATCTCAGAAGTCTCTGCTTGTGTCCCATGCCCCATCTCTTCTCTCAGATCAGATAGTTGTATCTGATTTCAAATACAGATTTTCCTGTTTTGAACTTTATGTAAATAGAGTCATATGGTATATATTCTTTTATATCTGGCTTCTTTCAACATTACTTTTGTGAAATTCATCCATGCCATAGTATATAGCAGTGGTTTGTTCTTTTCATTGCTATGCAGGATTCCATGTATGAATATTCTAATTTATTCATCTATTCTATTAACGGCCATTTGGGGCTTTTTCCACTATGGGAAATAATAGTGCTATGAACATTCCTGAACATGTATTTTAGGGCACTGAGGCATGCATTTCCCTTGGGATATTTCTAGAAGTGGAATGGCTGTGTCATGGGGTATGCAAATGTTCAGCTTTAGTAGAAACAGTCAAATAGTTCTTCAAAATGATTGTACCAGTTTATTCTCCCAGCAGGGGTATCTAAGAGCTCCAGATACTCCATCACTGACAATTGTAATTTTCAGTCTTTAATTCTAACCCTTTGGAAGGTTGAGTAGTGCTATCCTATTTTGTTTTTGGTTTTTTGCTTTTTGTGTTTTTTTAAATTTAATTTTTATTTTATATTACAGTATAGTTGATTTATAATGTGGTGTTAGTTTCAGGTGTACAACAAAGTAATTCAGTTATACACATACATATTTTTCATAATTTTCACTTCCCTGATGGCTAATAAGAATGAGCATCTTCCATGTGTTTGTTAACTGTTTGGATATACAGTTGAGTCTTGAACAATTCGGGGGCAGGGATGCCCTACCCTACAGTCGAAAATCCACATGTAACTTTACAGTTGGCCCTCCGTGTCCTTGATTCCACATCCACAGATACAAGCAGCTATGCATCCTGTAGTACCATAGTATTTACTCTTTTTTTTTTATTGGAGTATAATTGCTTTACAATGTGGTGTTAGTTTCTGCTGTACAATGAAGTGAATCAGCTGTATGTATACATATATCCCCTCCCTCTTGGACCTCCCTCCCATCCCCCCACCCATCCCGCCCATCTAGGTCATCACAGAGCACCAAGCTGAGCTCGCTGTGCTATACTGCAGATCCCCGCTACCTATCTGTTTTACGCATTGTAGTGTATTTATGTCAAACCTAATCTCCCAAGTCATCCCACCCTCCTCTTCCTCCCCGTGACTGTAGTATTTACTCTTGAAAAAAATTCATGTATAAGTGAACCTGCACAGTTCAAAACCATGTTGTTCAAGGGTCAACTGTACACTTTTGTGGAGCATCAGCCAACTATCTCCTTCAAATTGCCTTTGTTTAAAATCTATTGACCATATATAGGTCATTTTCTGGACTCTATTTTGTTGATTTGTATGTATATCCTTTAGTCAACCCCACAATACTTTGATTACTGTAGCTTTTTAGTAAGTCTCAAAATAGAGTAGTGAGAGTCTTTTGACTCTGTTGTTCTTTTTCCAAATTATTTTGGGTATTCTACTTCTTTGCCTTTCTGTATAGATTTTAGAATCAGTTTGTTGATTTTTACACACACACACACACACACACACACACTCACACACGAATTCTGCTGGATTGCAGCATTATTCACAATAGCCAAGATGTAGAAACAACCTAAGTGTCTGTCAGTGGATGAATGGATAAAGAAGATGTGAGATTATGTATATGTGTGTGTGTATACATATACACATATACGTATATAAACACAAACACACAAACCAATATTATTCAGCCATTCAAAAGAAAGAAATCTTGCCATTTGCTACAACATAGACGGACCTTGAGGGCATCGCGCTAGGTAAGGTAAGTCAGACAGAGAAAGACAAATGCCGTATGATATCACTTATATGTGAAATCTAAAAAAGCCTAACTTGTAAAGCAGAGAGTAGAATGGTGGTTATCAGGGACTACGGGGTGGGGGAACTGGAGAGATGTTGTTTAAGGGTACAGACTTACAACTAGTAGACAATTAAGTTCTGGAGAGCTAATGCACAGCATAGTGATTATAAGCAACCGTACTGTATGATAGGGGAGTTTGGGGGAGAATGGATACATGTATATGTATGGCTGAGTCGCTTTGCTGTGCACCTGAAGCTATCACAACATTGTTAATCCATTATACTCCAAAATAAACAGTTAAAAAATAAATGCTGTATGATAAACTTAATAGTTGCTAAGAGACTAGATCTTAATTATTCTCACCACAAAAAAGAAATGATAATTATGTAACATGATAGAGGTGTTAGCTAATGCTAGGGTGGTAATCATATTGCAATATATAAATGTATCAAACCTTAAATTGTACACCTTAAACAAACACAATGTTATATGTCAATTATATCTCAATAAATACATACATGCATATATACATACATACATATAAAAACAAACAAAAATATATGAACTGGAAAAAAAGGGGAAAAAAAATTCCTCTCATAGCCTCCAGAAGGAAGCAACAGTGAATTAGGAAGGAACAACAGCAGTCTGTGAAAATTGATAGTTTGAGCAGTACCATTTCATCTTATTCAAGAAGGTATCCTGTTTTCTTCAGACAAGGAGACAAGGTCTGTCTCCACAGAAAAGGGGAAGGAAGGTAGTTTTGCCTGAAGGGATCTTATCCAGCCTTCGCAGGACCTGGAACAGGAGATATTATCAAGTCTTCAGCTAGATTTTTTTTTTTTTTTTTCCCACACCCCATGGCATGCATGATCTTAGTTCCTTGACCAGGAATCGAAACTGTGCCCCCTGCAGTGGAAGCATGGAGTCCCAACCACTGGACTGCCAGGGAATTCTCTAGACTTTTCAAATTGTTATAATTTAGGCTTAAATGAAGAGCTCTGCCCCTGGGCATAAGAGAGGTGTGTGAGTATATTTTTCTATGTCTGTGCCCGTCTGTGTTTGCATGTGTGTTTCTGTATATGTCTGTGTGTGTCTGCTGGGAGCTAAAACAGTGTGTATCCCACCTTAATGATGCCTGTGGATTCTGTTCAAAGTCTGGACACCCAGGACAGCCTGCTGACACAGCTCTTCCTAGGGTGTGGCCGGGGGGTGTCCTAGGATGTCCACTGTACCCACCACCCCACAGTTCCTGCATATTCCCCACAGTTCCTGCATATTCTCAAGTCTGATTGTCCAGATCCCTGTGAATTCTGTGAGCTACAGGATTACCTCATTGAGTTAATTCTGCTTGGTTAGAGTTTGCTTCTGGTATTTATAGTCAATAACCCTGATTGGTCCAGATGCTTATAAGGAAAAATTACCGTCACAGTACCTGCACCCAGAACTCTGAAAAATTTTCACACAGTGAATGCAGCCCCTGCTCAGGTTAAGAAATATATGAATCAGGGACTTCCATGGCAGTCCACCAGTTAAGACTTCACCTTCCAATGCAGGGGGTGCGGGTTCGATGCCTGGTCGGGGAGCTAGGATCCCACATGCCTTGCGGCCAAAAAGCTAACACATAAAACAGAAGCAATAGTGTAACAAATTCAATAAAGACTTTAAAAATGGTCCACATCAAAAAAATCTTCAAAAAAAAAAAAAAGAAAGAAAAAGAAATGTATGAATCAGCTTCTCAGTGCCTTGGGGCTAGATCTGTTAAACAGAAGGACAAAGAGAAGTAAAGTGTGAAGTGAGATAGAAAACCCAGGGAAGGTGTGTTGAGAGACTACAAAACTCATCTGACCCCAAACAACTGAAAACAGGGATTCAAACAAGCCCACAGACATGCATGTTCATTGCAGCACTGTTCACAATAGCCAAGAGGTGGGAACAGTCCAAATGCCCATCAACTGACAAACTGATAAACAAATTGTGGTTCATCTATACGATGGAATATTATTCAGCCATAAAAGGAATGAAGCTCTTTTACTTGCTATAGTGTGGATGAACCTCAAAAACTTGCTAAGTGAAAGAAATCAGACACAAAGGGCCATATATTGTATGATCCCACCTATATGAATGTTCAGAATAGGCAAACCCACAGAGACAGAGCAGGCTGGTGGTTGTCAGGGGCTGAGGAGAAGGTAGGGAAGGGGAGTGACTGTTTAGCAGGTACAGGGTCTCCTTTGGGGATGATGAAAACGAGATAGAGGTGATTGCACAGCATTGTGAATGTACTAAATGCCACTGAATTGTTCACTTTAAGATGGTTAATTTTGTTTTGTGAATTTCACCTCCAATAAAAGATTAAGATAAAAAAATCCTGGTGGAATTTTGGTTGGACTTGCAATTAAATCTATAGATCAATTTGGAGAGAATTAATATCTTAACAATATTGAGTCTTCCAATCCATGAACATGATATATCTCTTATTCAAGTCTTTGATTTCTTTCATCAGTGTCTTTTAGTTTCCGCATACAGATCTTGCATATATTTTGTTAGATTTATACCTAAGTATTTCATGGTTTTGGTGCTACTAAAACTGATACTTTTTATTTCAATTTCTAATTATTTATTCATAGTGTATGAAAATATGATTGATTTTTGCATAGTGACCTTGAATCCTGCAACCTTGTTAGATTCACTTATTCTAGTGGTGGGAGTTTTTTATATACAGGAAGTCACATTGTCTGTAAATGCCAACAGTTTTAGTTATTCCTTTCTCATTCCTTTTTTTATATACAGGAAGTCACATTGTCTGTAAATGGGGACAGTTTTAGTTATTCCTTTAGTGTGACTTTCATTTATTTTTCTTGCCCACTGCAAAGGCCTATAATACAATGTTGCATAAGAGTGAGGAGAGGGGACATCCTTACCTTGTTACACATCCAACATTCATAAAGGTTTTCAGGAAGACATCCTGTAGATGATTTTGAACAACCAATTGAATGTTTGTGGATGGTACTCCACATGATAGAGTGAAAAGAGACTGGGCGCTGGAGTCAGCTACATTGGGTTTAAAAGCTGTCTCTCGCATTAACCAGATTCCAAGTCTTAGTTTACTCACCTATAAAACAGAGGAACTAATATGTACGTCATGAGTCAGGTTGTACGAGAATTAAGAGACGATCTATGGAAAGGACCTGAGACAGTACCTAGCACCTAAGAGGTGTTCACGTAGTCCCACCTCTACCACTTACTTTGTGACTTTGGACTTTGTAACCTTTCTGGGTCTCAAGTTTCTCATCTCTTAAAATGAACATCAGTTATCATACCTACCTCATAGGGCCATTTAAATTAAATTAGTAATTTAAGCAGAGTATTTAGAAGAGTGCTGGCAAATATGAGGTATTATATAAACGTTAACTGCTGTCATCACCATCATTGATATTTATTACTATTACACTGCTAGTTTACTTAGGTATTGGTTATTTATTGCTACAAATTGCTCCCAAAAAATGTGGCTGAAAATAATAAAAAGCATTTATTTGCTGATGATTCTGCAGTGGGAGCAAAGCTGCACCTCACAAGATGTCAGCTGGAGGAGCTTAGATGGGCTGGAGAACCCACGATGGATTCACACCCACTTCTCCCAGTGGGATTGCCACCGGGGTGGCTGGAACGCCCAGGGAAAGGCTGAGTTTCTCTTTCTTTGTAATCCCGCATCATTCAAGGCCTTTTTCGACATGGCCACCCACTTCAGGAAGGTAGTCAGACTTGTTTAAATTGTTGCTCTGGGCTCTGAGAGGGCAAAAGCAAAAGCTGCAAGGTCTCTTAAGGCTTAGGCCTGGAAATTCTAGAATGTCATTTCTACCACATTCTGTTATTCAAAATGAGCCTTTGAAGCCAGGCAGATTTAAGGGAAAGGAAATAAACTCCATCTCTTGATGGGAAAGGACAAAGTCACATTATAAAATTGCATGCTGGATGGGAGGAATTGTGAGGCCGCCTTTGGAAACAATCTACCACAGTTTCTGTACACTTTCTCAGAAATAGCCTCAGGTAACTACACCCAGACCCATCTTCACATTGTACAAGAAAATCTAGAAAATACCTTCTAAATCAGCTATTGACTCAGCTAGTTATGTGTTCAGTAGCAGTGTCTGGGCAGGAGCCTCTCTTTGTGCTATAGCAGGGTCCTGCCGGGTGGGCTGGCTGCATCTTGTCAGGAGTAGCTCTGGATGTGGATTTGAGAATCTTTTCATAATGAGCACAATTTCAGCCTCATTTAGTTAATGGCGATCAAAGCTAACGTACAGCATCTGCTTATTGGCTAGCTTTGCCGGCCAGGAGTAAAGGACTCACACCTGGAGAGAAGCAGACCTAGTGTGTGCAGGCAGGTACTTCTTGTGAAAGGAGAATGCCCATTAAAGGAAGATGCGTGGAAAAGGAGGGCACAGGCTTGTTAAAATATATCTAGTTGCCGCTGTGGTCTCTCAGTACCATTATAAGTTTGTTGTTTATATTTAAAGTATATTGTATTTAGAGATTATCTGTATTTGCATAGGCCTCTTTGACTACTAAGGTAATCATTTAAGGTCTGTCCATAGTTTCCATTTTGATAAGCAAAATTTAGCATGCGTATCTACTCCCAGGCTCAAAATATAATTCCCACTGGGAAGCAAAAATAAAGTTTCCACCTGCCCACTTTAAAAATTAAATGATTTTTTGAAGTTTTTCTGCAGTGTCCAGGCAGATCTTGACATAACTCAGAATTCCAGCTGTTCTTTTCACCATGGCAATGTTACTTAATTAATCGATGAAGGTTAGACTTCCTGTGGTTGCCACTGACCCTACCCAGTACCCTCTGTGAGGCCAGAGTCAGCATTTGCAGTATTACCCTCTTCCCTCCCCTCCTAATAAATCCAACTTCTAAAGTGTTGGCAACGTCAGGGGATACAGAGTTACTTAACACACCTCAGCAAAACTTTCAAATTCTCCTCCTTAGATCTCTAATATTTTCTCTGCAAAAGTTCTTCTCCCACTACAGAACCCTCATGTCTCCCCTGCAGCCCCCCTTTAATCCCTGTCTATTCTCATAAGCATCTTCAACTTCAATACTCCACTCAACAAAACAAAGCCTTCTGTGGCCGACCTTCCTTATCCCCTCGCTCCAAAGAAAGCAGTTCTCGAATTATCGATGTTGATGAGGGTGGGTCCAGTGAGAAGTTTCCTGCTCTTCTGTCTCCAAACAATGTATTTCACCAGACAAAGCATATCTCTTGGGGATAGAGGGAGAGAAGTGAGGTAGGGCGTGCTTAGAGCAGGGAGAGACTCTGCTTATAAGAAAATTAAGAGCGGGCTTCCCAGGTGGCACAGTGGCTGAGAATCTGCCTGCCAGTGCAGGGGACACGGGTTCGAGCCCTGGTCTGGGAAGATCCCACATGCCGTAGAGCAGCTGGGCCCATGAGCCACAACTGCTGAGCCTGCGCATCTGGAGCTTGTGCTCCGCAACAAGAGAGGCCGCGATAGTGGGAGGTCCGCGCACCGCGATGAAGAGTGGCCTCCGCTTGCCACAACTAGAGAAAGCCCTTGCACAGAAACGAAGACCCAACACAGCCAAAAACAAATAAATAAATAAATAAATAAGAAAATAAAGAGCAACATTGGCATAGAAAAAGTAACTGCCTTGTCTGTCCTCTCTTTTTCTATTTTGTCTATCAGATAGACTCCTTGCCCCTATTACATGAGAAAAATCTATTATAATACATGAGAAAAATATGCCATCTTCTAGCAAAAGCAACCAATGAAAAAGCTTGATTTAAATGTGTCACCTTCCTACCATGAGCCCAGCACTGAGCTAGGGACAGGAAAGTGCAGCAGAATTTTCTCTCCTTCTGAAAACTATCAACTTTCTGGAGACTTCCAGACATGTGATTCCTAAAGAACAGACACTATAGGAAAGAATCAAACACCTAACAGATTCGAAGATCAGAGCTATAGAAATTCAGAGAAGGGTGTGGTCAGAATTGACTGGAGCAGTCAGGAAAGATTTCAAAATCTGTCTATGCAGGCATGGTGACATCATGACCAACGCTGAAGACAATCTTGCTGGGTATAGATTTTGGGTTGACAGGTTTTTGGTGGTTGTTGTTGGGTTTTTTTCCCCCAGTATTTTAAAGATGTTGATTCATTGTCTTCTGGCTTGCAGAGTTTCTGAAGGAAGTCTGCTGTAATTATAATGTTTCCTTTGTTCCTCTGAATATAAGGTGTCTCTCTGTGTTTTTAAATTTTCTGGATGTTTTCAAGATTGTCTCTTTATATTTGGTTACTAGATGTTTGAATATGATGTGTCTGAGTGATTTTTTTCTATATTCATCCTCAGTGTGGTTCTCTAATATTCTTAGATCTATGGTTTGATATCTTTCATAATTCTTAGAAAATTATCAACATTATATCTTCATATTTTATCACACCACATTCTCTCAATTTTCCCCTTTGGAGAGTCCAGTTATACCTATGTTAGACTGTTTGATATTATCCCAAGCTCTTGGGTGCTCTGTTTTTACAGGCATACCTTGTTTTATTGCAGTTTGTGGCAATCCTGCATTGTCAGATGATGGTTAGCAATTTTAGCAATAAAGTATTTTTAATTAAGGTACGTATGTTGTTTTTTAGACATAATGCTATTGCACACATAATAGACTACAGCATAGCATAAACATAACTTTTATATGCACTGAGAAATCAAAACTTTGTGTGGCACACTTATTGCAATATTTGCTGTATTGCAGTGGTCTGGAACCAAACTGCAATATCTCTGAGGTATGCTTATATTCATTTCACTTTTTTTCTTTGAATTTCAGTTTGAGCAATTTCTTCAAGTTTACTAATTCTTGTCTCAGCTGTATGGAAACTACTCATAAGCCTACTGAAGGCATTATTCATCTTTGTATTTTTTATTTCTAGCATTTTCATTTGACTCTTTCTTATACCTTCCATCTCTTTGTTAAAATTCTCAACCTGCTATCGCATGTTTTTACTTTTTCCATATTGAAGCATCTAACATATTAATCGGACTTATTTTAAAATCCCTGTCTGATTTCAATATCTGGATTATCTCTGAGTCTAGATTTGTTCACTGTTTTGTCTCTTCACAGTGGGCTTTTTTCTCTATTTTTATGTATTTCATAATTTCATGATTTTCAGACATAGAATATCTAAAATATATACTGAGGTAAATAATATTTATGCTTGGAAATTTAAGTCAATTTAGCCAGGGGCTAGATTTGTTTTTTGTTGTTGCTATGGTTACTGCCAGTGTACCATCAGCTTCAAAGCCCTCTGGCATTAGCTTTCCATTTTTTTAAATAGAATTGGGTCACTTGCCATTTCTAAATGACTTATTGGCAAGGGGGATGGAATTGCCATAACTGATTTAGACTAGCAAGCAGGAGTCATTCCTTGAGTCTGGATGTGATCAGTTTCCCAGAATAATCTATCTATCCAATTTATGAAGAAAATCAGAGTCTGTTAGTAGGGGAAAAGTAGGAAATGACTGTTAGATATACATCAACTTTTAGATTAATGCACCAAGACTAAATTTTGGTGAGTTTTGTAACCTACCTTAACCCTATGTCTACAGTTCCACCCCGGGCTTTGAGAACTTGCTACTCTGATGATAAAATGTACAGAGAGCTAAACTTAAGCTAACAAGAATTTCTCCAGAATCCAGGCCCATTTATATTTCTTGCTTTTTCACTGTATGCCACCCTCTATTACTGTGGTCCAGCGGTGTCCCTGAGTCTGTGTGGATGTTGGAGGTTCTCCTACTCTGTATTGGACTGGGTGATATTGTTTGTCCTTTCACTGGAATAGTAGCTCTCAAATTCTAGTGAGCCATCTGTGCAATCATTTTCTTCCTAGCATCTTCTCAAAAATAAAAATACCTAACATTTACATTAATTCTTTACTAATTATGAAACTCTCTTGCATATAACATTCCCCAAAACCTTACAACAGTAATTGAGATAGCTCTGACTCAACCACCCACATTATTCATACTACAACTTCTTGCCTCTAATTTGCTGCACCTTTACCATCTAGGTGATGCCAACCTCTTGTCTTTTGGTCTTGCTCTCCAAGATTTCCCTAGGATGTACCCAGTACCTACTTGATGTCCGTGGTTATCCACTCAGAAAGTCTTCCTTAAAGTCACCCAAATTATTGCTTCCCTAATTCTAATTAAAGTTCCTATCCTCTAAGTGCCCTGACTTCAAGCTAATTGTAGTGGGGGAAATTCTTCTTACCAGCTCACCCTAGGGTGTAAAGTATTGACAGAAACTTACTGAGAGGATCAAATATGAATTAGGCATCAAAAAAGTGTCTTCATAAAAATTATGTAAGTCTGAATTAGGTATTATTTCACTACAAAAGTTTGTGAGATGACATCAAATCCTACTGTACACAAGTAAAATGAAGTTACTATCTTCTTCAGGTTTTAAAGTCAAACATTATTGTTAACTGATGGTGATTAAGGAAAATGTATGTTGTTATTATAAGAGCTGTCTTGATTTATATCAAGCTTACATTAGCTTAAAATAAAAGATTTCAAAGAAAAGAAAATACAACGAGGTTTAGACTTCCATTGATCTACTTCCTTGCTGAATGTGTCTTGCAATTATCCGAATGCTCTGTGGCTCTGGGAGAGCAGCAGAGGAAAACTGAAGCCATGCCTTTGTCAAGTGACATTATGCAGTCCATAAATACTCATAGTTGCTTACATTTCTTCTAATATTTTGTGGCACGTCACGGAGAAGCGGCTGTCACACAATGTCCCTTCAGCATGGATCTAGATGAAACTCTGCTCTATCTATGAAGGCAGTGCCTGGTTTTCAATCATTATTTGCACATTGATAACATCAAAGAAAATTTTCAATTTTATGAGCCCTTTTCAGAAACTTCAAAGGCTATCAGTGTCTTTTAAAAGTTGGGGAGTAGGGCTTCCCTGGTGGCGCAGTGGTTGAGAATCCGCCTGCCAATGCAGGGGACACGGGTTCGAGCCCTGGTCTGGGAAGATCCCACATGCCGCAGAGCAACTGGGCCCGTGAGCCACAACTACTGAGCCTGCGCATCTGGAGCCTGTGCTCCGCAACAAGAGAGGCCGCGACAGTGAGAGGCCTGCACACCGCGATGAAGAGTGGCCCCCGCTCGCCGCAACTAGAGGAAGCCCTCGCACAGAAGCGAAGACCCAACACAGCCATAAATAAATAGATAAATAAATAAATAAAAATTTAAAAAAAAAAAAAAAAGTTGGGGAGTAAAAAGAAGCACTTTGCATCCGGAAGCATTGCTGCACAAATGCTTGTGTTCCAAGTGATCGGCAGCTCGTCACTCTTTATACCATCATATCTCATAGATTTTTGCATAAGTCTTCATTGGCATGAATAATTCGGTTCTGAGTCCATCCTCTTCTCATAACCTCTTAGGCAACCATATACGTCCAAGACAATACTATCTCTCATATGATGCAGTGATCTCCAGCTGGTCTTGATTTCATTCTTGAGCCTCTAGGTTCACTCTCTACACAGCAGTCAGTGAGGTTTTAAAAATCTTTTAAAATGTTATATGAGATAATTTCTAATTTAAATCTCTTCAATGGTTTCCCATTACCCGTAAAATAAAATACAAACTTCTCACAATGCCATAAATGATCTGACCCCTGCCTACTCACCTGGCCTCAGTTCATATCATTCTCCCTTTTTCCACTATGCTCCAACTACCCTAACTTCTCTAAGTTCCTTGAGCTTATAGTAGGATTCTAAGTTCAGGAACATTGCACTCAGAATTCTATTTTTCCTGACTTTCACATAGCTAGATGTTTGTTGTTGTTTGTTTGTGTGGTTTTGGTTGGTATTTTGTTTTGATTTTGCCATTCAAACTTCAGCCTATGTACATTATCTTCCTTGATCATCCAACCATCCAATCCAATCTAAAGTAGCCATCTAGCTATACTGGTTAGTTTTTTATATTTCTCTGTACAGCACTTTTCATCACTACCTAATATTTTCTTTTCTTATTCATTGGCTTTTTATTTGTGTGCAACTACCCATAAGAATGTAAACTGTATGAGAAGAAGGACCTGGTCTATCTGGTTACTGTTGTAACCTGAGTCCACAGGGCAGTGTGTCTTACACATTGCGAGAGCTCAATAAATATTTGTGCAATGAATGAATTGATAAATGGATGAATGAGTGTCAATTGCACATTGATATGGCCTTAGCTATCTGACCTCATCATGCCTCTCCAATCCCTTTGTCTCTTCCAACTGGCTTCCTTGGCCCAAGCATTCCTTCCCTGTCTCTTTGCCTAGGGGAAGCCACTTTACCCTTTAATTCTCAACTAAAATGAACAAATGAAGTTTATTTATCCTTACTTGGTGGATTTTTTGTGGGGAACAGCATAAACATAAAGTTAATCTTTTGAAACACAGCCCTGACGCCTATAAAACCAATCATTATGAGCGTTAAATAGAAGTATGTCAGGGGCTTCCCTGGTGGCGCAGTGGTTGAGAATCTGCCTGCCAATGCAGGGGACACGGGTTCGAGCCCTGGTCTGGGAAGATCCCACATGCCGCAGAGCAGCTGGGCCCGTGAGCCACAACTACTGAGCCTGCGCATCTGGAGCCTGTGCTCCGCAACAAGAGAGGCCACGATAGTGAGAGGCCCACGCATCATGATGAAGAATGGCCCCCACTTGCCACAACTAGAGAAAGCCCTTGCACAGAAACGAAGACCCAACACAGCCATAAATAAATAAAATAAATAATAAAAATGAAGAATTTCTTTAAAAAAATATATATATATAATAAGCAAACTTGTTTATATATTAAACAGCACAATCGTAATGCTGAAGTTCAATATAAAAAAAAAAAAAGTATGTCAGTAGGTATCTAGATCTGATGGAAAGATGTTCCATAAGTATTACTTCACTTCTCTCTTTCCTTTACCACTGGACCAGGGTTGGTCCTAGAGAGCATTGCATATGGCTTAATACCTCCTCCAAATTTTTGTTGGGACAGCTCACAAATTATTTCCTTAGAAATTTGATGGGAAGGTAGTATATGAATTGGAAGAACTGATTTCCACTTCCATTTCCTTAGCTTCCTCATGTGTGTTTGATGAGGATATTTAATCTCTGTGTTGCAGTCTGTAATGAGGCAGTTATGCTAACATCATGAGAATAAACAAAATGCAATCTCTAGAACCATACTTCTTCCATTCCTGGCTTTAACTCCCTGTTCTCTCCATTGAAAAGCCTTTTTCCTCCAACTTCATCTGGTGAAACATCATCCATCCTTCAGAAGAACCAAAGTCCTTCCCTTGCATATCATCTTCAACAGCCCTACCCCCAGGACAAGAGTACATATATGTGTATACGTGTGCATGTGCACACACACACACACACACACAAACACGAACACACACAATCCATGGAGTTTTTTCCCCAGCAATTTGTTTATCTTCTTTGACACTTCTAATGTCATCTACATAACTTTCCCAACAGATTATGAGTTTTTAAGGACAGTATATACTTATTCTTTCACAACCCCATGGCATGTGTGCATTGAACACAGTAACAACAGAAAATGAATTGACTTTGGTGTCCATCTCTGTGGAGAACTGGGAATTTACAAATAGTTTATCTTTCATGTCCTCAAAATAGTACAGAGAATTTTATACCAAAGTGATGTAAAGTAAATAACCTGAAGAAAAATGAGAAAATTGGAAATAATCAAGAATTTGCTCACCACTTCACTGAAGCAACTTTAACATATGTATATGAGAGAGGAAGCAGCATCCTGGGAACCACTCAAGGACTAGCATCAGAAGAAAATACTCCCTGCCTTTTCTGCGGGGATCCTCCAAACTCGCCAACACTTCAAAAGTCCACCTAAATATCCCTTCTGATGAAATAATATTCTAAGATACAGTGGAAGTACAGTCTTTGGGCTCCACATTTTGGGCACTGTCAAAAAATATATATATATTTTGATCAATACTATCTTCTCGGCAAAAGCCTGACTCTGGTCTTGTGGAATCTGTTAATTGAGAACAGTTCCAAATGGCAGCAATATGTGTTTCTGCAAAAAGGCTGGATACCTTAACATATTGAAGAGCAAGTGGGAAGTTAGAGCTGGGTACTGCATTGTACCATAGGATTGGATGAGCCCCAGAGATCTGGACAAGTCATAATGTGAAAAGGGAAACAACCACCAAAGAGCATGTATATAAAGAATGAAGCCACATGCTGGATGAGCAGAAATTAATGAAATAGAAAATAAAGATCAACAAAGTAGGGCTTCCCTGGTGGTGCAGTGGTTGAGAATCCGCCTGCCAATGCAGGGGACACGGGTTCGAGCCCTGGTCTGGGAAGATCTCACATGCCGTGGAGCAACTGGGCCCGTGAGCCACAACTACTGAGCCTGCGCATCTGGAGCCTGTGCTCCGCAACAAGAGAGGCCGCGATAGTGAGAGGCCCGCGCACCGTGATGAAGAGTGGCCCCCGCTCGCCGCAACTAGAGAAAGCCCTCGCACAGAAACGAAGACTCAACACAGCCAAAAATAAATAAATAAATTTATTTTAAAAAACCCAAAAGACAGAGTAAAAAGTTTATTCTAGTAAAATTACTAAACGAGGTAAAAGACACAGAGTACACAGAGCTGATTAATATTTTCTAATTTAATTTTATCTCCAATATCTCAAAGAAAACACTGGCTCAGTGACTAGAAGAATAATCTATAGCTCGACATGAACATATATAGGGGTTTCAGGATGATGCAAAATATTCTCTTGCCATTTCCATCAGGATGAATTCAATTCACAGAGTCAGCCTCTGATGGGCACCTGGAATTCTCTCCCCATTGACCTTGCGGCCCCTCTGCTATTTCACAACTCAAACTTCCTTTCAGGGTTTCTACTCCATATTTCCCTTAATTTTTATAACCCAGGGGACCTATTTCCTGGTATGACCCTGGCTGGGGAGATATATTCCTGGCTTTATCCTAGAAGAGAATGTGGATCCCCACGTTCTTCAAAGCAGAGTACCAACAAGACAAGCCAATGTCTCTCTTGCTACTGTTTATTACCTTTTGTAGAGAAACTCAGATGTGTGGGTAATCAGCATATTGACCACCATCAGGAGTAGGATTGCACTGATGACAGACACACAACCTTGGCTAAATCATATAAGGTTTACTTATTGAAAATACAAAGAAGGAAGACAGTACGCAGTTCTGGAAGCTAACACCTAAAGGACTGAGCACCAAATCAGACTTGTGGAAGCTCAGCTGGCCCCCTTCAAGGTCAAAGTTATATACAACAGAACTTATGTACACATAAGACTGCAACAGTTCTGTATGGAGTCTAGCTTGGAAATGTGCAAAAGACCACCCCAGCTAAGCCAGCTACACACCATCAGTCTCAGGGTTGTACAATGGGCCACATGACCACAGAGCTTCAGGCGTGCATGATATGCTTTCCTCATTGATACCTCACAGCCTCTCCACACCTACATAGCCTGGTCCACCTATATGCCTGAAGTGAGAACCTCAGACTTAGAACAAGGGTTTCTTGCCCAACTGTGGATGTCAAGGTCACAATCATTTAAGGTATTACCAGGCAAGTCCTGCAGTGTATTGTTATGCTAAAAAATCCTTCCCCCAGTAAGGATGGGAAGAATGAAGCAGAGGAAGAAAAAAAGCCCCTCTCCCCCACTGGTTGGAGAGTATTTCATGGTATTTTCCTATCGGTTTCTGTAATTTTCAACCCATGTATAAAAGCCTAAATTTTAAAACTAGTTTTAAAAAATGAAATAAAGTGTATTGCCATAGGAGTCCTTTAAGGACAAACACCATGGTCCTACCCATCTTTTTTTCCCTCTTTAGGCATGTTGTAATAGAACTAAATTAGGAGAATTAGCCCCGCCTAACTGGTTACTTGCTCTTCTAAAAAAAAACAAAAAAGGAATTCTTAATCTCTGAATGCTAACAATTTTTATCAGCAGCCTTGGTGAGAGGCATGTTTGCAATACTGAGGCCATGGCTTCCCATTTGGGAGGGACTGCTGTCTCAGTCTAGAACGATGGCTAATTATCATGGAGTATATGACAGAAGCAGGACCTCTTTCTATCTTTTCTTCATCTCCTATCTTCCACCTACTTAATATACTTAAATATTCCAGTCCTCACTAATTTAATCTCTCCTTTTCTTTTCTTTTTAAAATTTATTTAAAAAATAAGGGGCTCCCCTGGTGGCGCAGTGGTTGAGAATCTGCCTGCCAATGCAGGGGACACGGCTTCGAGCCCTGGTCTGGGAAGATCCCACATGCCGCGGAGCAACTGGGCCCGTGAGCCACAACTACTGAGCCTGCGCGTCTGGAGCCTGTGCTCCGCAACAAGAGAGGCCGCGATAGTGAGAGGCCCACGCACCGCGATGAAGAGTGGCCCCCGCTCGCCGCAACTAGAGAAAGCCCTCGCACAGAAACGAAGACCCAACACAGCCAAAAATAAATAAATAAAAATAAAATTAAAAAATAAGGTTAATACAACCATAGAACCTTGGGTCATCACTCTTATTTCTCAGTGTTCTCATATTTCTCCACCCTGTTCTCAGCATACTTCTTAAAAAACAAAAATATTTCCCTTAAAAACAACATTTCAAAACAAAAAACAAAAAAAAACCAACAACATTTCATTCTGATAAAGAACCTGGATATGTGTGAAAGGAGTTCTTATTCACTTGGATCTCAGGAGTATAGGACTTACTTTGTGATTTGGTTTTATAGAATACCTTACGTCACTCACTAATTTAATTTTTACATGATCCACTGAAGGCTTAGAAGAAATTGTTGTATTTTAATAATCTTCCTCTCTGAACCCTTGTCTACATGTCCTAGATGTACCCACATGTAAATATATGTTCCCATTTCTGGAGATCCGTACCCTCTGATCTACACAGAGCAATGTCACGAATTCTATTTTAGAAATTCTTGCTCCTTCAAGTCTTGGTTTAACTGAACAACAAAGTTTGGAGCTCTGACCTTTCAAGGGGCTTAAGAATAGAATTTTGGAACCCTTTCTGGCACAGTCTACAGCTATTTTTCCCATTTTTGGAATCTGTCTGCTGTTTTCATCATACAGAAGAAGGCTGCACATGTCTCTGCCGTCAGTCAACCTGAGAAATTCCCCCTATTATTTATAATCTAGAAACTAGAATTTCTCATAATATAAGAATTTTGCTCTGTTTAAAAAAGAAAAAGACCAGCAATTTTGCAAAAGTTTCGCACCTTTGGAACATTTTCATAGGGGAAAAAAAGACCACCTTCTTCACTTTGTCCCCCTTTACTACACCTGAAAGCCCAACCTTGCTGGACTGAACAGGAAGACAGACTGCTATCAGTGAGGATAGGATGGAAGACAGAAATTATTCATTCATGCCAGAAGCAAAAGCAAGGCCCAGCAGAATTCTGAGATCTCAGTCTTGGATTACCTGTAAGGTTGATAGAAAGCTGAAATGGCACTTGGAGAGAGACAAAGTTCTCCAACTGCAGTCCTTGTAGGCTAACATTCTTCAGAAACTCTCATCCTTTAATTAAAGCAGGAAATTGCAGACAATGCTCGGAGAAGAGCTACACATCCATGATTATAGGGACATCTTCTGGCCTAGGGCTTATTACAATGAACTGTATTCTTCACTCTGCTGAGAATCATGCAGAGGTTTGTGGGCAGTTGCCAAAATACTTAGGATAGGCCCAAGGATTGTACGGCAGCCCACCCACTCATGGTCACAGGCAATTTCTCCTCCTGAGGAAGGGACTTGTTGTTCCTGGGATTCTATCAGGAGTATGGACCTCTTTTTCCACAGACATTAATTGAACAGCAGTGAGTTTGCAGACTGACACACAGTTCGGGTACCATTGATCTTAGGTATAGTGTTAGAAAAATCCAATGCACCGCTTTAAAGTGCCACAAAAGCATTGTGCTTAGGATACTATAATTAGAAACAAGGAGAAAATCCATTGAACCCAAAGTGATGGGAATGGAATTATTTACTGAATCAATTGAGATTCTTATGAGAAAAATTAATGGTTCAGATCAGCCCTTCAAAAACTTTTTAAAATGCTTCTCTGAAAAAATATTATTTTACCTTAATTTATTCTTTGAGATCCAAACACCTTTATGAAATAGCTGTCTTCTTCCACTGTTTCTGATACCATGTCATAAAAAGGACTATTACTGCATTATGAAGGAAAAAACTCTGATTTTACTGCAGTTCTGGCATTTACCATCTATTGTTTCTTTTTTTATTTTTATTTATTTATTTATTTTTGTTTCTTTTTTTAAAAAGGCTCTTAAATCTCTGTAACTTGATTTCCTCATTTCTAAACTGAACAATATATTCATGAAATAATATGTTCATGACCTCATGTGAAGATTTAAAAGTTCGTAAAATATTTTAAAAGTTAAAATCACTATATATGTATAAAATATTAATATTATATACATGGTACATACATCAGAAAAACATGAGATCAGACTATAAGTGATATAAGATGAAGATAAAGTAACTCATCTGCTTTTTTGAATAAATATGCCAGAATTTATACATCCAAATATGTGCTACCTTTTTCAAAGAGGATTCCCTGAGAGGCACACTAATTTAATAGGAAGCTACTACTCAAAATATGTTTGATTTTTTTTTCCTGGAACTGCTATCAGAAGCCAATTTACAAGCAATAAGAAAATCAGTCCTAATTAGTTTGCCATTAAATCTTTTTTAGCATCAAAACCAGCAGTCCTAGTTTGACCCCCATGCCACATTCATCAGACTTAGGTCTGTTCAGCTCATAGCACTTAAAAAATTAGTCACACTAAAAAAAAAAAGATAACTGGCCAGGATTTTCTAAGTGAGTGTTACAGACTCTGAAAGCAATTCCAAAGTAATAGTTCCATAAATTCTTTTTTAATAAGGCAGTATTATTGGAATAATTGTGGAGCTTCCAAGATAATGTTTTAGATATGAACAGCACTATTTGCATGACTAAGTTCTATGTTTTTCAAAAATCAGTTCCAATACATACTGGCCCTGCTTCAAACATTACAAGGTCCCTCAAGGACTCTAGTACCCCTAAAGGGAGTAGAGGATTGACTGATGAGAAGTCCATACCTGATACCACCTAAGCTGATAATTGTGAAGTTGTGATTTTTCTAAAATTCACCTTAGACAATAATACGTTTTGAAATATTAATCTATTCATGAAATTCTATTGATCAATTAAATCTGTATGTTTAAATATCAGACTTTGTCGGCTAAGACAAAATGAAGTGATACCAAATATCAGGTCAGAGGCAAGGACCGAAAACAGACCTCAGTTATTAAAGCAACAGTTGCCCTACATCATTTTTCTTGTTTGAATTAGTCAATACTTACGGTAGATTAAAGGCAACCACAAATTCTTTGCCCCTCCTGTCAATCCCCTTCCTTTGAATCTTGGCTGGCCCTGAGACAGCTATCACCAATGGAATGCAGTGGAAGTAATGCTGTCTAATTTCAAAGGCTGAACCTTAAGAAATCTGCATCTTCTGCATTCATGCTTGAAACATTTCCTTTGACCACCATACTGTTAGGACCTCAAGTCCCATGAAGCAGCCATATGGAGGAAAATCGAGACACTGTGGTTTACAGTCCCAGCTGAGCTCCTAGCAAAGCCAGCACAGACTGGGAGACCTGTAAGTGAGCCCTCTTGGTAGTTTCAGCCTCATACAGTCTCCAGATAATCACAGCCCCAGCTGACACCACTTATAGTATAATCTAACACTACCACTTACTATTTATATTTCTGGGGTAAATTATTTAATCCTCTGTGCCTCAATTTCCTCATTTTAAAACTGCAACAATAATAACACCTTCCTTATTGGTTATTGATAAAAGGGAAATAAAATATCGAAAGCATCTTCGTAACAGAATAGGTTTCATCAAACCAATATATAAATTTGCCATTGCCACATTGTTCTTACTTAATAAACCTTGCCAGCAATCTAATGTAAGCTAAGGAGCACCCTCATACCTGATATCTCATTGAGAATCTCTTTCCACTTCTTATTCTTTAGCTTTATTTCTAGGAAATGTCAAGAACATTGATTAAGGGTTTCCCTGGTGGCTCAGTGGTTAAGAATCCACCTGCCAATGCAGGAGACACGGGTTCGAGCCCTGGTCCAGGAAGATCCCACATGCCACGGAACAACTAAGCCCGTGCACCACAACTACTGAGCCTGCACTCTAAAGCCCGCAAGCCACAACTACTGAAGCCCGCGCGCCTAGAGCCCATGCTCCACAACAAGAGAAGCCACCGCAATGAGAACCTCACGCACCGCAACGAAGAGAGTAGCCCCCACTCACCACAACTAGAGAAAGCCCGCGTGCAGCAACGAAGACCCAATGCAGCCAAAAATAAATAAATGAAAAAAATAAAATTTTTTAAAAATCTGAAAAAAAAAAAAAAAAGAACATTGATTAAAGGGACTCACATGGCAACTGGACTCCTACTCGTTTCTTGATGAGGACATTGGCAACAACTCAGCAGGAGTTTGTAACAGATTTTTCTTCAATTGAACATATTCTGATTGTCACTGTCATCATCATCATCACCATCTTTTGCTTATTTGTCATGACTTCTATGAGTTTTTGATGAAAATTATCCAGTCAGATTACATTTATCATGTGCAACTACGGCTTCTCTCCTCCATTGGACAAATACCCTAGAACAGCGGTCCCCAACCTTTTTGGCACCAGGGACTGGCTTCGTGGAAAACACTCTTTCCACGAATTGGGGGGGGGGGGATGGTTTAGGCGGTAATGTGAGTGATGGAGAAATGGGGAGTGGCGGATGAAGCTTCACTCGCTCACCAGTACCAGTCTGCGGCCCGGTATTGGGGACCCCTGCCCGAGAACCAGAGGTCATGTCATGTCATGGAACACTACTGCACAATAAAAAGTAACCATCATTGATACATACAATAAATTGGATGGATCCTGAGGACATTATCCTGAGTGAAAAAAGGCAGTCTCAAAAGGTCACTACTGTATAATTCCATTCATCTTATATTCTTGAAATGACAAAATTTTAGAGATGGATGACAGGCTAGTGGGTGTCAAGAATTAGGGATGGTGGAGGAAAAAGGGTTGGCCGTGGCTGTAAAGGGATAGTAGGAGGGCGATCTCTGTGGCGATGGAATAGTTTTGAATCTTAACTGCGGTGCTGGCTACACAAATATACATAGGTAATAAGATGATATAGAACTATACACACACACTGTATCAACGTCAGTCTCCTGGTTGTGATATTGTACTATGGTTATGTAACATGTAAATACTAAGGGAAACTGGTTAAAGGGTAGGCAGGACCCCTCTGTACAATTTTTGTAACTTCCTGTAAGTCTATAATAATTTTTAAATTAAAAATCAAAAAAGGAAAATGGTAAACTTTAGTGAGAACTAGGATCAATTAAAAGTTTCAAACACTTTGTAAGCAGTAACTAGTCAACTAAACATATACCTACCTATACCGTAGCAATGCTAGTCTTGGCCATATACCCAAGAGAAGTGAATGCTTATGTCCATCCACCAAAAGATATATACATGAGTGTTCAGAGTAGGTTTACTCATAAAAGTCATAGACTGGAAACAACCCATCAACTGGAGAATAAATAAATAAAATGTGGTGGATTCATCCAGGGGAATATGGCATGGCAATAAAAAAAAATCAAACTGCTCATGGATGAAACACTTGGATAAATCTCACAGACCTGGCATTGAGCAAAAAAAAAGCCAGATGCAAAGGAAAGTGTTCTGTATGTAGAGAAGTCAGAAAAATGGTTACTTCTAGGATGGTGGCATTAACCAGCAAGGGGCATCAGGAAACCTCCTGGAAATATTCTATATCTTAATCTGTGTAGTGGTTACACAAGTGTATACATATGTAAAAACTCCTTAAAATATATGTTTCAATTAATATACCTCATTTTATGCATTTTATGCCTCAGTTAAAAAAAAGAGGGGGAAAATGCAGAATGCTGAACTTATTGGCGTATCATGGTACATCAAACAAGACAAGCCTCCTGAACCAGGTAAGCATCAGGATCGCCTCTCTTGCCTTGTTAGTTATGTGTGTGGCACTGATGATAGGAAGTAGATGAAACAGAGAAGCAAAAAAGAAGATATTCTAATATTGAAACTAATAAAATCCTGTGAAATTTGTCAGTCGGGCTTGAACCAGGGTCTTGACCAGAGTCCACAGAATGGTAGACACTCTATAGGACACTCTGTAGGTAATGTGATACACACGGGGGTCTCTGTGTCCCTTTCAACTGCCCCAAGCCCCTGGCACTGGATGAATGACCTGGTGCCTGTAACGTAATGTAGTATGTCAGATTTTTTTTTTTGTTAATCTTCAGGGAAAAAGCAAATCAAAGTAGCATAATTCTCATTACTTCAAAGTTGTGCTAGTTCCACAAAAATGGTCTGCCTTTAATTTAAAACATTAAAATGAGATTTCTTCAAAAAGCAAAATTTTTGACACGCTTCTGTCAAGAGGTCTCGGGATGAACGATAGAACAAGCTGAGGTTTGAACTTCTTAACTTTTACGTTATATTTTAATTATGCTGCTATTTTTATTTGTGGTTCTTAATATGTTTCTGTCACCATCACAGAACACTGGGGAATCCCCTTTGCATCTAACATAATATGAAATAATTCCCTTACTCAGTAACCCAGAACTGCAGAGCCTTGGGTCACAAGCTGAGGATTACCACACGTCTGCAGGGGGAATCATTTCTGTTGGTTTCACTAAAACTATTTTATTACTTTGCTGAAAAAAGCAACAGGATTCTGGCATCAAGGAGGAAACAATTCATAAACTTGCATAAAGTTTATCTGCTCTTTGCTTATGTAAACACAGCAGTTTAGGGTAAAAATCTGGTTGTGTTTAATGTAACCCAAAAAGCATTTCTATGACTCCAGCCCTTTCAGATTCCTCTAGGAATCCTTAGAGGGTGTCTTTCCTGGAATTATGAAGCAGTTCTTTAGGCCTCCATGCGACGGATACCACTTTCCTCCTTTCCGGTCTGGATTCCCAAAGGCCTCTTGCTGAAGCCAGTGAGACTGGCCCATGAAGCCCATACAGTGGCACCAATTGTACATCCTCCCCTACTTCTTTGTTATTCCACTTGCATATCAGTCTAGTTAATACAGTTCAGTTGCACTCTTTTTATCTTTATGCCACTTTACATAGGATCTGAAGCAATTAGACCTGCCACCTTAAAAACATCTGACCTTTAGGACAGTGAATACACTCTGATACCATAAAGATGGATACATGTCATTAAACTTTGTCCAAACTCACAGAATGTACAACACCAAGAGTGAAACATAAATAAATTACGGACTTTGGGTGATTATGATGTGTCAGTGTAGAATCATCAATTGTAACAAATGCACCACTGTAGACTATGGCAGAGTCAAGATGGCGGACGAGGAGGACACGGAACTCGCATCTCCTCACAACGAGGGCACCTACCAGGCACCGGTGGGGGACCACGGACAGCTAAGGGCACAGGAGGAACCCCCAGCGACTGGGTAGGGCGTGGGGCATGAGGGGAGTGAGGGGGGAGGAGAAGTGGAGGCGGGACGGGACTGGTGCCCCTGAGGGGCAGCTGGGGGAGGGGAAGGGATCCCACGCCTGAAGGGGGAAATTGGGGAACCACTGGGAGGGCAGAGGATGAAAAGGGAGTGTGGCCAGGTTTCCCCTGCTCACTTGGGCCCCCAGGAACCTGCTGAGCTCGCGGGCCTGAACCTCTGCCCACCGAGGCCCCCTCCAGCCACGCAGGTCCTGGGGGAGTGGGAGGGATGGAAGGGGGAGCAAAAGTAAAAACCGGACCTCTGGGACCAGCAACCCTGAGGGGCAGCTGGGGGAGGGGGAGGAGTTCCTACACTCAGCAGGACCCACCCACGGTTAGGGGTCCAGCAGCGACTGGGGAGACCCTGGGGGAGATGGTGGGGGAGGGGTGCAAAGGAAGGGAAGGGAACGCCGCCAGTGCCTTCCCTGTACACTTAGGTGCCCGGGAGCCTGTTGGGCTCTGGGGCCTAATCCTCTGCCCTCGGAGCCTCCCTCCTGCTGTGCAGAGCCCAAGCCCCGCCCCTGCACTCCCACCCAGGGCCCTACCTCTACCCTCGGAGACCCCCTCTGAGTCCCCTCCAACCAGGCTGGGCTGAAACCCCCCACACACAACCTTACCCAGGGCCCTACCTCCAAACTCTGGAACTCCACACTCTGGAGACCCCCCCCCCCACTTTGGACGTGCCGCCTCTCCCCTTCCACGCAGGTCCTAAGCAGAGGCCCCACCCCACGCATGAACATCGCTGGCCTAGGCCCCACCCCATGCTCAAACGTCACCCCCTAGGCCCCGCCCCACCCTAAACCCTGCCCTTGCCTAAGTTCCACACACCTAAACTCCGCCTCCCATACCAAGGTCTTTTTTTTTTTTCTTCTTTTAGGTTGGGGTTCTGTCTTACCTTGTTATTGATTCATTTATATTTTTATTTTTTCTAATAAATCATTTATTTTTCTAATTTTATTTTATTCTGCATACTTTGTTATTGTTCTGCTCCTTTTGGCTTGTTCCCTCCCCCTCCTTTATTTTTTTTCTCTTGTGGTTTTGCTTTACCTTGTTGCAGTTCCTTCAATTATATTTTTATTTTTCCTAATATATTTTTTATCTTTCTAATTTAATTTTATGTTTTATTCTTTGTTATTGTATGGCTCCTTTTTTTCTTTTTTTTTTTTTTGCCCCACCACACAGCTTGCGGGGTCTTGGTTCCCAGGCTGGAGGTCAGCCTGAGCTCCTGTGGTGGGAGCGCTGTGTCCAAACTGCTGGACTAACAGAGAACCTCAGACCCCAGGGAACATTAATTGGAGTGAGGCCTCCCAGAGGTCCTCATCTCGGCACCAGGACCCAACTCTACCCAACTGCCTGCAAACTCCAGTGTGGGACACCTCAGGCCAAATAACCAGTAAGACAGGAACACAGCTCCACCCATCAAAAAAAAAAAAAAAATGAAACAACCAAAAAAATGTGTTACAGAAAAAGGAGCAAGGTAAAAACCTACAAGACCAAATAAATGAAGACAAAATAGGCAACGTACCTGAAAAAGAATTCAGAGGAATGATAGTAAAGATGATCCAAAACCTCGGGAACAGAATGGAGAAAGTACAAGAAACGTTTAACAAGTATCTAGAAACACTAAAGAGCAAATACACAGTGATGAACAACACAGTAACTGAAATTAAAAATACTCTAGAAGGAATCAATAGCAGAATAACTGAGGCAGAAGAACGGATAAGTGACCTGGAAGATAAAATGGTGGAAATAACTTTCAGGGAGCAGAATAAAGAAAAAAGAATGAAAAGAATTGAGGACAGTCTCAGAGACCTCTGGGACAACATTAAATGCACCAACATGTGAATCATAGGGGTCCCAGAAGAAGAAGAGAAAAAGAAAGAGTCTGAGAAAATATTTGAAAAGATTATAGACAAAAACATCCCTAACGTGGGAAAGGAAATAGTCAATCAAGTCCGGGAAGCACAGACAGTACCATACAGGATAAACCCAAAGAGAAACATGCCAATACACATATTAATCAAACTATCAAAAATTAAATACAAAGAAAAAATATTAAAAGCAGCAAGGGAAAAGCAACAAATAACATACAAGGGAATCCCCATAAGGTTAACAGCTGATCTTTCAGCAGAAACTCTGCAAGCCAGAAGGGGTGTGGCAGGACATATTGAAAGTGATGAAAGGGAAAAATCTAAAACCAAGATTACTCTACCCAGCAAGGATCTCATTCAGATTTGACGGAGAAATTAAAACGTTTACAGACAAGCAAAAGCTAAGACAATTCAGCACCACCAAACCAGCTTTACAACAAATGCTAAAGAAACTTCTCTAAGCAGAAAACACAAAAAAAGAAAAAGACCCACAAAAGCAAACCCAAAACAATTAAGAAAATGGTAATAGGAACATACATATCGATAATAATCTTGAATGTAAATGGATTAAATGCCTCAGCCCAAAGACACAGACTGGCTGAATGGATACAAAAACAAGACCCATATATATGCTGTCTACAAGAGACCCACTTCAGACCTAGGGACACATACAGACTGAAAGTGAGGGGATGGAAAAAGATATTCCATGTAAATGGATATCAAAAGAAAGCTGGAGTAGCAATATTCATATCAGATAAAATAGACTTTAAAATGAAGACTGTTACAAGAGATAAGGAAGGACACTACGTAATGACCAAGGGATCAATCCAGGAAGAAAACATAACAATTATAAATATTTATGCACCCAACATAGGAGCATCTCAATACAGAAGGCAAATGCTAACAGCCATAAAAGGAGAAATCAACAGTAACACAATAATAGTGGGGAACTTTAACACCCCACTTGCACCAATAGACAGATCATCCAGACAGAAAATAAATAAGGAAACACAAGCTTTAAATGACACAATAGACCAGATAGACTTAATTGATATTTTTAGGACATTCCACCCAAAAGCAAAAGAATACACTCTCTTCTCCAGTACACACAGAACGTTCTCCAGAATAGATCACAACTTGGGTCACTAATCAAGCCTTGGAAAATTTAAGAAAATTGAAGTCATATCAAGCATCTTTTCCAACCACAACGCTATGAAATTAGAAATCAATTACAGGAAAAAACAGTAAAAAACACAAATACATGGAGGCTGAACAGTGCACTGCTAAATAACCAAGAGATCACTGAAGAAATCAAAGAAGAAGTAAAAAAAATACCTAGAAACAAATGACAATGAAAACATGACAAGCCAAAACCTATAGGATGCAGCAAAAGTAATTCTAAGAGGGAAGTTCACAGCAATTCAAGCTCACCTCAAGAAACAAGAAAAATCTCAAATAAACAATCTAACCTTACACCTAAAGCAACTAGAAAAAAAAGAACAAAGAAAACCCAAAGTTAGTAGAAGGAAAGAAATCATAAAGATCACAGCAGAGGTAAATGCAATAGAAATGAAGAAAACAATAGCAAAGATCAATAAAAATAAAAGTTGGTTCTTTGAGAAGATAAACAAAATTGATAAACCACTAGCCAGACTCATCAAGCAAAAAAGGGAGAGGACTCAAATCAATAAAATCAGAAATGAAAAAGGAAACATTACAACTGACACCACAGAAATAAAAAGTTCATAAGAGACTACTACAAGCAACTATATGCCAATAAAGTGGACAACCTGGAATAAATGGACAAATTCTTAGAAAAGAACAACCTTCCACGATCGAACCAGAAGAATTAGAAAATATAAACAGACCAATCACAGGTAATGAAATTGAAACTGTAATTAAAAATCTCCCAACAAACGAAAGTCCAGGACCAGATGGCTTCACAGGCAAATTCTATCAAAGGTTCAGAGAAGAGTTAACACCTACCCTTCTCAAACTCTTCCAAAAAATTGCAGAGGAAGGAATACTCCCAAACTCATTCTACAAGGTCACCATCACCCTGATACCAAAACCAGACAAAGATACTACAGAAAAAGAAAATTATAGACCAATATCACTGATGAACATAGATGCAAAAATCCTCAACAAAATACTAGCAAATGGAATGCAACAACACATTAAAAGGATCATACACCATGATCAAGTGGGATTTATCTCAGGGATGCAAGGATCCTTCAATATATGCAAAACAATCAATGTGATACACCATATTAACAAATTAAAGAATAAAAACCATATGATCATCTCAATAGATGCAGAAAAGGCTTTTGACAAAATTCAACACCCATTTATGATAAAAACTCTCCAGAAAGTGGGCACAGAGGGAACCTACCTCCACATAATAAAAGCCATATACGACAAACCCACAGCAAACATCATTCTCAATGGTGAAAAACTGAAAGCATTTCCTCTAAGATCAGGAACAAGAAAAGGATGTCCACTCTCGCCACTATTATTCAACGTAGTATTGGAAGCCATAGCCACAGGAATCAGAGAAGAAAAAGAAATAAAAGGAATCCAAATTGGAAAAGAAGAAGTAAAACTATCACTGTTTGCCAATGACCTGATACTGTACATAGGTAATCCTAAAGATGCCACCAGAAAACTACTAGAACTAATCAATGAATTTGGTAAGGTTGCAGGATACAAAATTAATGCACAGAAATCTCCTGCATTCCTATACACTAACAACGAAAGATCAGAAAGAGAAATTAAGGAAACAATTACATTCACCATTGCAACAAAAAGAATAAAATACCTAGGAATAAACCTACCTAAGGAGGCAAAAGACCTGGACTCAGAAAACTATAAAACACTGATGAAAGAAATCAAAGATAACATAAACAGATGGAGAGATATACCATGCTCCTGGATTGGAAGAATCAATACTGTGAAAATGACTATACTACCCAAAGCAATCTACAGGTTCAATGCAATTCCTATCAAATTACCAAAGGCATTTTTCACAGAACTAGAACAAGAAATTTTACAATTTGTATGGAAGCACAAAAGACCCTGAATAGCCAAAGCAATCTTCAGAAAGAAAAACGGAGCTGGAGGAATCAGGCTCCCTGACTTCTGACTATATATACTACAAAGCTACAGTAATGAAGACATTATGGTACTGGCACAAAAACAGAAATATAGATCAATGCAACAGGATAGAAAGCCGAGAGATAAACCCACGTACATATGGTCACCTTTGATAAAGGAGGCAAGAATATACAATGGAGAAAAGACAGCCTCTTCAATAAATGGTGCTGGGAAAAATGGATAGATACGTGTAAAAGAATGAAATTAGAACACACCCTAACACCATACATAAAAATGGTATAAAGACCTAAATGTAAGGCCAGACACTATAAAACTCTTAGAGGAAAACATAAGCAGAACACTCTTGACATAAAACAAAGCAAGATCCTTTTTGACCTACCTCCTAGAGTAAGGGAAATAAAAACAAAAATAAACAAATGGGACCTAATGAAACTTAAAAGCTTTTGCACAGCTAAGGAAACCATAAACAAGATGAAAAGACAACCCTCAGAATGGGAGAAAATATTTGCAAACAAAGCAACTGACAAAGGATTAATCTCCAAAATATACAAGCAGCTCATGCAGCTCAATATCACAAAAACAAACAACCCAATGCAAAAATGGGCAGAAGACCTAAGTAGACATTTCTCCAAAGACATACAGATGGCCGAAATATACAAAAGATGCTCAACAGCACTAATCATTAGAGAAATGCAAATCAAAACTACAATGAGGTATCACCTCACACCGGTCAGAATGGCTATCATCAAAAAATCTACAAACCATACATGCTGGAGAAGGTGTGGAGAAAAGGGAACCCTCTTGCACTGTTGGTAGGAATGTAAATTGATACAGCCACTGTGGGGAACAGTATGGAGCTTCCTTACAAAACTAAAAACAGAACTACCATATGACCCAGCAATCCCACTGCTGGGCATATACCCTGAGAAAACCATAATTCAAAAAGATACATGTACCACAATGTTCATTGCAGCACTATTTACAATAGCCAGGACATGGAAGTAACCTAAATGTCCATCAACAGATGAATGGATAAAGAAGATGTGGCACATATATACACTGGAATATTACCCAGCCATAAAAAAGGAACAAAACTGAGTTATTTGCAATAAGGTGGATGGACCTAGAATCTGTCATAGAGAGTGAAGTAAGTCAGAACGAGAAAAACAAATACCGTATGCCAATGCATATACATGGAATTTTAAAAAGTGGTACTGATGAACCTAGTGGCAGGGCAAGAATAAAGATGCAGATGTAGAGAACGGACTTGAGGGCACAGTGTGGGAAAGGGAAGCTGGGACGAAATGAGAGAGTAGTATTGACATATATACACTACCAAATGTAAAATGGATGGCTAGTGGGAAGCTGCTGCATAGCACAAGGAGGTCAACTCGATGCTTTGTGATGACCTAGAGGGATGGGATAGGGAGGGTGGGAGGGAGGCTCAAGAGGGAGGGGATAAGGGGATATATGTATACATATAGCTGATTCACTTTGTTGTACAGCAGAAACTGACACAACATTTTAAAGCATATATACGCCAATAGAGATGTGGAAAACAAAATGTACCACTGTAGTGGAGGATGTTGTCAATGGTGTAGGCTGTGTATGTGCAGGGACAGTGGGTATATGGGAAAATCTCTATACCTTCCTCTCAGTTTTGCTGTGACCCTCAACTGCTCTAAAAAATATATTCTTAATAAAATGTATATCAGAGAATTTAATTAATAAAATTGGTGGGCTTTTTTGTTATTACTTAGTTTTTACTATCACTTTTACAAAAGCTCCTCTTCCAAGGGCTCAGATTAGACTAGCTGACAGTATGGTCTCCACACAGTCCGTAAAATCACCTTCCCCCTCTCCTGGTCCACTGGCCTTGAACCAAATTTGTGTGTATCAACTTTTCTTTCCTTAGTTTGAATTCTTCAGAGGAGACTCTTGGGTGCCATGGGCAAAAAAAGACCCAAGTAAACCAATCCTGTGCAGACGGGTCACAATGACACCCCCCAACATGGCTCTACACTCATCTGGTTCATAGACACTGGCCCAATCTCACCAAAGCAAAGGGAAGCTGCCAATGTCTCATCTACCAGCCTGGGACACGAGTCATGTAGCGACCATGAAGGAAATCTGCTTTGGACTATGTGCCTCATTATTTCAACATTTTTATCCCAGAGTACCACATTTGAAAAGATGACAAAATTGGTCCCAATTTCATGAAACGTATTTTCTCAGTACATCCACCTTGTGGCTTTTGAGTATTATGTCTTGTATAAATGGTCATCTTCTTTTCATTTTAATTGTTTAGTACTTACTCCTTACATTTCCTCCAACCTCCACCCAAAGGGACCTGGTAAATGTCTTCCTGATTGAGCCCTAATGTCTGAGAACTCACTCAATAGTGGGGAGAAGTCTACGGTTAGAATAATGCACCCTGAGAGTCAGGAAGGGAGTATGATCAGTAACTTAGAAACCACATTTCATTTATAGACTTGTGAGGCATTTCTCTATCCCACTGTGTGTACCTAAACTTGAAAGACAAAAGTTACTAATTTGTTCTTCCCTGCAACTTTCCATAGCCAAGCAGAGCCTTAAAACTTACCTTCTACATGCCTAATGATTTTGTTCTCATTCAACTGTGTATATGTGGCCAGAAATTAATAAATACCATTTTCATTTTGTAATTAATTCCAGAGGCTAATTTGTTTTCAATAAGGGTTCATTTAATTCTGTCTCTTGGAAAGAGACATTGGCATGGAGCAGCATCCTTTCATGATTATACTGGTCCTTTCTCTCGAGTGCACAGAAAAGTCCCTTTAGGCTGCCATGCCAGCAGCAAGAAGAATGGTACAGATGTTAGTAGGTTTGTGATCATGTATCTGCTGACATTTCAGATGTGTGCTGTCTCCTCCAGGGTTTTCTGCGCTCTCAGAAAGTAAAATCCATCAATTCTTCTTCTCTGAGATAAATGTTTATGATTTGTCCACACTTTCCAGAATACTAATGTTGTTTAGGATGCAGACAAGCTCTCTGAAACCTCTTCAGAGGCTTCAGGGTCCTTAGAACTGGGAAAAACTTTTAAGGTCACCCAAATCATGTTATAGCCTCAGGGAGTTTGAGTGACCAGCTCAAGACCACCCAGGCTACTAGCAGCAAAGCCAGGACACGACCAGTATACCTGATACTCAGTCCTATATTTTTTAAGTAAATTTGGTTTTTGTCATATCCTACAAGAAGCATTCCTTACAGGGTTGAACCTCCCATCTCTCAGCTCCCACTTTAATGCACAGAAAGCAGTAGCAAATATTGTGAGAACAGCCCATAGAAAGAGACTGGAGTACAATGTGAGGAGCCCCGGGTATCAACTTGTCTGGGTTGATTGTGATTTTTTTCACATAATTTCAGCTGGTTTTGCCCTTCATGAGACCAAGGATAAAGTGGGCACAGCTCCTTATCTACAGGGTTATGGTGAGGTCACCACTGTGAAAACAGGTTGCAAAGACAGAGAGGTACACTTAGCATTCTGTTATTATGATGCACTCTTATTTCCATACTTCCAAAAGAATAAAAGGATTCCATGTTTAAGGTATGCAACATTGATTGATTAGAACATGGAATCAGGACTGCTTTTAGATCACTTACCCACACAAGCATTGGGTTCTAGGAAATCTCTAAGCTTATAAAGGCAAGAGAGGAAGGCTGGGTCTTGATTTCATTATAGCATCTGCATTTCTTTCAAGAGTTGAACCTTGCCCTGTGATTGGTGAGATACCTTTTCTCTTTAGCTGTACTATTCTCCACACACTTCTTATTCTGGTTTTCATTCCAAAGTTTGGTCCTCATTGCCAAAGATTGGAAAAAATTCATGATTAGAAGTACATATCAGTGCTAAGTGTGGCCCACATTTGTTAGGCTCCGACCATGGTTTCTTCTAATCAAGCAAAAACCAGAGAAAAGGAATGTGGTCTTGCAGTAGGATGTGAGAATTATGACACAAATCAAAGCTTACAAGAACTTTTCTAGGCAAGTCCAAATTGAACAGTAAATTTCA
Source organism: Balaenoptera acutorostrata (assembly GCF_949987535.1). Lineage (NCBI taxonomy): Eukaryota > Metazoa > Chordata > Mammalia > Artiodactyla > Balaenopteridae > Balaenoptera > Balaenoptera acutorostrata. The sequence continues at coordinate 71,966,875 of NC_080077.1, forward strand.
TGAATGTTTAACAAATAAGTAATAAAGAGACACTGAGGCCCTATATGTGACCCATTATCACAAGTTCAGAAGATGGTCTCTGAGATCCTGATACACTTGTCCTATAAAAAACTGATTTTCAGTTTTTATCAACAACTGGATCGCTTTATAGTTTCTAGTTTGTAGACCTAAATGACCCTAAGTATACCTCTATTGCCTTTTTCTTCACACCTAAGAGAATGTTAATACCATTTAAGCATTTTTAGACTCGTGGACTAAAGCATAATAATGATTATGTGTTTAAATGCTACTCCGTCAACTTCTTAAATTGTCCTAGAATATCAAATTTGGAAGTGACTTCTACTCCTATTTAATATTTACTTGAATAAGATTTCCTTGGGACAGAGCCAGCTGTCAAATAAATCCTGAATGGATTCGACTATGATATGAAAAGACTTCCGTTGACTAATATTGTTCAGAAGTCTTGGCTATATAAGCAGTAGTTTGCATTTAATAGAAATTTCAAGGAAATTTGGTCTCAGCTATACTGAAGAGGCATTATAATGTTCCAAAAGCAATAGTTTATTTAGCGAAAATACAACCCCAGGTGGGGAGGCAATACTCAATGGCTCACATATCAGTTTAAAATATCAGCCTGCTAGGAATATGTCTTATGAAAAATATCGTTCATCTCTGCCTTCTTTAAGCACCCTCACCCTTCTCACATCATTGGCCTATTTGTGCATAACACATATCCATTCAGAAACACCAATGACCCATCCTCTTTTTTCTTTTCTGTATCTTTGGCTTTACAGAGACCGGAAAGCAGAATTTTTCTAGACATTTAGTCTATATATGTTTGTTTTACTTTTTAACCAATCGTGTTTAGCATGATAGCTTTTTCAAATGTATTTTTTTATTATTAAGGGGTTCCTAGGTTAAAATGTGACTATTATGAAAAAAGCATAGTGAAAATTATGTTGATAAAGAGATCTATTATAAATGCATGAAGAATGAGACCCACTGTATTAGCTAATTCTTGTTGCATGACAAATCACCTCTAAACTTAGTGGCTTAAAACAACAAACATTTACTATCTCACGGTTTCTGAGGACGCTGAGTCCTTTGGCTCAAGGTGTCTGACAAGACTCTAGTCAAGGTGACAAACAGGGCTTCTCTCATCTCATAACTTGACTGGGTAGAGACTCACTTCCCAACTCACTCGTATGGTTGTTGTCATGATTCAATGCCTCACGGGTTGTTGGACTGAATGATTCAGTTCTTCACTGGCTTTCGGTAAGAGAACACCCTCAGTTCCTTGCAATGAGCCCTCTCCAACACAGCAATTTATTCACTGAAGTGTGCCAGTAAAAAAGTCAAAGAAAGAGAGAGAATGCCAAGTAAGATGGAAGTCACTGTGCTTTTTAATGTACTCAGAAATGACATCCCATCACTTTTGTCATATGCTATTCATTAGAAGCAAGTTAGTAGGTCCAGCCATACTCAGGGGGAGTGGATCATACAAGGACATGAATAACGAGGAGGTGGGGATCACTGAGAGCCATTGTAGAGGCTGCCTACCACACCCAAAGATCTAGCTGGTGGCGTTCCAATAGACTCAGCCATTTGCGATATAGTCATAAAAGCCAAAGCCTGCAAAAGGAGCAGCAAAGGAGACAGATCTTCCAAAGCATTTGCCCTTCTTAACAAACAGATGAAGTTACCCTCAAACCTATAGGGAAAAAAAAACCAAGCTCACTTGAAAAAAAATGGTTAAAATTAAGCTTACTGATTTTACAAGCTTAGGTGGTTTTCCCAAGAAAAGTTCAGTTCTAGTTATATATAAGAGGTAACAGATTAAAGATGATACGGAGAAAAAAAAGAGATGCTAAAAGTTGATATACTAGACAGTGTTCGGTGGTGACAATTGAAGAAATAGCAGAGATTGCTTCAATTACCAGTGATATTGCTACCTGGGGCATTTAATGTAGAGACAAATGGAAACATTATCAGAGGGCATCAGACCAGCACATGACATCCTTCAGGGGATCAAACCATATAGTACTGTAAAACAAAGGAACCCCTTCACATGTCCTCTTGAAGGACAGAGCAATAAATCAGGTGGTGAATAAGAGTGCCTACCCAGCAAGGCATAGGATCTCTGCACTGTTAGAGAGTTCTCTGCAATCAAGGGTAATGGGAAATAAATTCTGAGATAAGCCATAATCTAGATTTAAATTTGGAGTTTTGTTTCGATTGGTTCATTGGCTGAATCTTTCACCAGAATTGCCAACAAGGCACCAGACTAGGAGGTGTGTAAGATACAGGTATAACCTAGAACCTGCTCTGAAAGAGCGCAGCCTTTATGAGAAGGAAGCTGTGTTTCCAGCTGACTCCAGTACAAGGCAGAGTGGTGACAAGGCTGCACTGTGATAAACACAGGAACCCTGCTCCTCAAAGTAGGTCCAAAGTCCAGCCGCACAGGCATCCACTGGGAGATCATCAGAAATGCAGAATCTCAGCTCCATTCCAGAGCTACTGACTCAGAATCTGCATTTTAACAAGACCCCCAGGAGACTTGAGGTACAGTAAAGTCTGAGAAGCACTGCTAATAAAACGTGAAAGCGCTTTGAGAGAACCATGGAGAAGACTAAGTTCAACTACAGGAATTAAAGAATGATTCGTAGAGAAGGTATCATCTGAGCTGAAACATGAGATGTGTATGATTTCAACAGAAATAGAAGGCTTTCTTTGGGGAGGGGGGAAGTTAAAGCACTGAAGAATGTCTAGTGCAAGGAAGTAGACTGTTCCTGGTATTAAAAAGAAACACACTTAAATTGAAGCCAGATTACAAAGGGCTTTGACTACTTGCTAAGGAGTTTTTACTTTATTCTGTTGGCAATAGAGAGACATTGGAAGTTTCTGAGCGCAGCACAACAGCAATAAGAAATACTGTATGGTGGCAGTGTGGAAGATGTATCGGCATGAAGAGAGGCCAAAGACACACCAGTTGGGAGTGATTAATATAGATAGACTTAGAAGCTATCATTCAGGGTTGAGTTTATTCGACCTTGAAACGCTAGAGCAGTAGTAATGGAATTAAAGGGGAAGTGATAGAAGTCAGAGGCATTTCAGAGGTGGAAACTATGGCTCTTGGCAAACATTAGAGGCTTTGTGCCTGAGTGATGGGGAGGAAAATGACGTCATTCAAAAAGATGGGGTCATGGAAACATGAGCAGCTTTTGAGAGGAAGAAGATAGTTTGTCCTTGGTTATGAGATAGTTGCTGAAAATTTTGAAAATGTCAGTGATGTTATAGCCTTTCCTGCTTCCTTCATGCATCACTATAACCTTTCTGGTTTTACAACTCTCGGGCTTTTCAGTGTCTTCCTGAGAATTCCAGCCAAATACCTGAAGAATTCAGTGCACCTCAATCCAATTGACAAAGTATTATTCTTTCTTTTTTTTTTTTTCGGTTTAAAGTGTCCACATGGGAAAAAAAAAATTTTGAAACACAAATCACATCTTTTTTTGTGAATCACATCTTTGTAATTTCTTAGAAAGCTCTCAACTCAAATTTCACATTGGACAAATTGAATAAAAGGAATCCCTTTCAGTAGAGTCCAGAGAAATTGATTGTGTCAGATTTCGAAAAAGAACAGAAAGAGAGTGTGAAAGAATGGTCGTTATTACCCTGATTGGAAAGAGAGAGAGAATCTTCACAGTAATTCCACAAGGAAAGAAATCAGTGATTTTTTTTGAGGTAGCCCAAAACTTCTTTACTGATTAAAAATGATAGGGTTTTTGGTTTGCAAGGCAGAAATAGAGACACAGATGTAGAGAACAAACGTATGGACACCAAGGTGGGAAAGTGGAGGGGTGGGATGAACTGGGAGATTGGGATTGACAGATATACACTAATATGTATAAAATAGATAACTAATAAGAACCTGCTGTATAAAAAATAAATAAATAAAATAAAATTTTAAAAAATGATAGGGCTTTTCCAAGACTTGTTATAAAGGTGTTTCTGAAAAGCTACTTGCAAGCTGTGTTCAGCACAGGGTGCTTTCAGTGGGTGGAAGTGATACTCATTTTATAATGCACTTAGTGAAGTGTTTCACAAGACTTGGAATACATTAGTTTCTAACAAGCTACTTGCAAGCTGTGTTTTGCACAGATTTCTTTAAGTGAATGAAAGTGATATCCATTTTGTAATGCATGCAGTAAAGTGTTTAAGAAGGTTGTAATAGTTTCTGTCAAGCTCCTTACAAGCTGCATTCAGCATACTGTTCTTCCAGTGAATGGAGGTGATATCCATTCTGTACTGCAAATAGTGAAGTGTTTAAGACTTGTAATAAAGATGTTCCTAGCATGCTTTAAAAAAAGGATTTTTTAATTGAAAAGTGTATTTTTCTCCCTTGTTTCATAACTTTATTACCTTCCTGATTAATTATTATGTTTCATTTAATTATCATACCATTTGTCATTGAACATTCATGTGAAGTGCTTTGTTTTATGGTGTATTCTCCATAAAAGCCCTGAAAGACAGATCCTTTTATATTAGCAGGTTTAGATGGCAGGGGTTGCTGCTCAATTAATCACACAGTAAGTCTATGTTGAAAGTATGACAACAGTCACAATATACCCCAAAGGGCCTTCCATAGATCATCTGGATGAAATATGATATGAAAAAAGGGGGAGTTTAACTAAAATTAATAAGGCCAAATTCCATTCTATGTTGGATAGCAGTTAAAATGAATGGAGGCTGCAGTCACAGTTCCACCTTAATGAAGCTATCTCAAACAAGAGCATCAAAAATGGCAAATGAAGATTTCCTCTGGTCTTAGAGAAAGACATGCACCTTCCTTTTCAAGATTAACCCTTATACCTGTATTCTTGTTACGACTCTTTTTTAACCTTCTTCTGGAATTTTACCTTCGCCAATTTGTTAAGTGGGCAGTATTAATCAAAGGACGTTTGTATTGCATTGTATGGCATTATAGTCATATATAATATGACTATATTGTATTGTAGTCATTGTACGAAAAAAGATATCAAGTTTAGTTAATAAAAATATGAGTTTATGATAATTTTAGGGAAAAGCATACACTTCATCAAATACATATGAGGTATATCCTTATCGTGACTCTAAGAATGGTACGAGATAAAAATAAAACACATTTGGGGCTTCCCTGGTGGCGCAGTGGTTAAGAATCCGCCTGCCAGTGCAGGGGACACGGGCTCGAGCCCTGGTCCGGGAAGATCCCACATGCCGCGGAGCAACTAAGCCCGTGCGCCACAACTACTGAGCCTGCGCTCTAGAGCCCGCGAGCCACAACTACGGAAGCCCGTGTGCCACAACTACTGAAGCCCACGTGCCTAGAGCCTGTGCTCTGCAACAAGAGAAGCCACCACAATGAGAAGCCTGCGCCCCACAACAAAGAGTAGCCCCCGCTCACTGCAACTAGAGAAAGCCCGCGTGCAGCAGCGAAGACCCAATGCAGCCAAAAATTAAATAAATGAATAAATAAATAAATTTTTTTTAAAAACACATTTAAAATTTGACCAAATGATGCAGAAGATACAACTGAGACTAAACTGGCATTTACACTCCAGGTTACCTCAGAAATGGGCAAAGTAGTACATGGAATAGGAGGAAGGCTTTGTTAGGAGGAAGTCTTTGGAGCATATGGGGGAGAGTTTGAACAGTCAATAAATGATGAAGTAATAAGCTAAAGAATTTGGATTATGTTTTTAAAAGTGTTAAGCTGGGCCCACATATCAAGTATCTTCTATTTATTTCTCAATTATTGTGGTAATGGTCTGAGCAAATATCTTAATGTTTGTGGATCTACAATGTTATGTGTCTTTTCACTTCTATATGTTGGCACTGTTTTCTATAGAGACTTTGAAAAGCAAAAAAAAAGCTTAGTCACTTGTGAAAGAGGGCTAGGAATTACAATAACAGCAGCAGTATTCTGCTTCTGGTCTCTCCATCCCTTTGCTCTCTACTAAGAAAGAGGGTGAGTAGGCACTGCACACTTCACTAAAACCAGACTTCCACCTGGATCTCTGGTGACCTTCACAATCTATAAGGTGGCATTTCAGGCAGGTGATAGAGACATTACTAATAGACGTTCAAAATGGGGCACAAAGAGCAATTATAGGGAGAGTCAGAAAGATAACTGGGTTAACAATTGAGCTGTAAACCAAAGAGCAAGCAAAATAGGTGGATGTTTAGATGTGAGTCCATTTGGACATATTTCTTCAAACTATACCCTTAAAAGAGAGAAATTGAATGGAGGGTTAGAGGTACATGCATGTGTATGATACTGTATTTAACCAAAGGCATCTTAAGGGGCTGCTTCGCCCTCTGACCGATTTTTAGGTCAGGTTTCTAATGCTGCTTATTTAATTGTATTTCTTTCTGGAAATGTTAATGTTAATGGAATCCTTAATTCTAATTTTCTTATTAAGTAAATAATTCATAAGTTCATTAATTTTTAGAACATCCTTTTTTTATATTAAGTCTCAAATGAGTAAGAGGAGAGTCAAATACAGGACATTCTGTTTAGTAGAATCCCTTACAGAGTATATCCATATACTTTACACATTTTCCCTCTCTTCCCCCTAAAATTTAGTCATAGGTTACTCATAGTGATTTTAAAAAAAAATTCGACAAGGAGCAGAAGATACGAATTTTTAGGTAAACTTCCATCTCAGTTGTCTAATTTTTCAAATGAGTTTTGATAACCGCAAAGTCCTAAAGGTTTCCTGGAGAAGCTCCTATTGCTGCTGCAGGGGAGAGGGAGTAGAGGACAGTGGTTTGAGCACCAGACTCCAGGGCACTTCAACCAGGGCATAGTGTCACTTGTGATACATATTAAGGTTACAGAGGGAAAAACAATGTAATATGTACCAAAACTGACCATGTTCTGTGCCATAAACCACATCTTAACAAAGCTCAAATTATTGAAATCATGCAGAGAATATTCTCTGACCAAAGTGTAATTAAGCTAGGAAGCAATAAAAAAGACATAATGAGAAAAGTTCTTCATATGTTTCACGTTTAAGAAAGTCATTGCTAAACAAGTAATGTGTCAAATAAAAAACATTCAATGGAAACTTTAAAAATATTTTGAACTAAATGATAACAGAAAAAAAGTCACGTGTCAAAATTTGCACAATTCAGTGCAATCTATGATCAGAGGAAACTGGACAGCCTTAACTGCATAAATTCATAAAAGACAAAAGGCTGAAATCAAGGATGTAAGCATCTGTCTCAAGACACTTATGAAGAGAATATTAAATTAAACCCCAATAAGATAGAATTAAAAGAGAAGAGCAGAAATTAATGAAAGAGAAAATAAAGATCACCAAAGTGAAAAACTTATTCTAGTAAAACCGTGAAACAAGATAAAAGAAAGAAGGCACAAATAAACAATGTTAAAAATGAAAAAAGAGACATTCTTACAAATCCTGTGTATAATAAAATAATAAGAGAGTATTATGAACACGTTATATCGATAAATTTCAAAACTTAGAAGAAATTGAAAAATTCCTATTAAAAAAACAACGGATCAAAATTCACACAAAAAGAAATAGAAAATCTGAATCATCCTATATTTTTTAAATTGTATCTGAAATACGAGTTTTCTTCTACAAAAAAACTATAAGCTTAGATATCTTTACCAGTAAATTCTACAAACATATAAGGAAGAAATAAAACCAATCTGAATGTATTCTTTCAGAGAATTATAGAAAAACAAACACTTCCCAATTTTTTTCTGAGTATACTATTGATAGAAAAACTTGACAAGAGCATTATGAAAAACTAAGATTTTTAAAAGGCTAGTCGTGGAATAGAAGAAAATTTGGAATATATATAAACACCCTCTATATCTATATCTATATCTATATCTACATCTATATCTATATCTATATACACAATACGTTAAAAATTCCTAAAAAGCAATAAGAAGAAAATCCAATAGAAAAATTAACAGGCATTTCACAAGAGTATATCCAAATAACTTATAAACATAGAAAGGTGCTCAATCTCATAAATTATCAGAAAAATGAAAATTAAAACCAAAATGAGATATCACTATCCACCCACCAGAATGGCTAAAATTAAACTGATTGACAATACCAAACATTGATGAGGATATGAAGCAATTGGAATCCTCATACACTGTTGATAGGAGGGTGAATTTGGCAATTCCACTCTGTCTTTGTTATCTGTTGCCATCAAAAAGCTTGATAACAACCAGAAAACCTCAATGATATACACTAAACATTTATTTAGCTTATAAGTCTACTAGCCAGTGATGTAGCTGGGCTCAGTTGGGCTCATCTTTGGGTCTCAGCAGGGTTCACTCATGTGTTTCTCTCTGTTAGAGCAATGAAATCATGAGTCACATGTGTGTCATCTTATTTTAAGTTAAACTTGCATTATTGTCACGGTGATGGCACAGAAGCAAGAGCAAGAGAGCTCAACAACACAAGTGCCTTTTAGGCCTCTACTTATACTACTAATGCTAAAATCCCTTTAGTGAAAGCAAGTCATATGGCTGAGTCCAGAGTCAGAGGACAATTGTATAACAAAGTTATATGTGGATGAGTGTAGATACAGGGAGGAATGATGAACTGGGTCTGCTAAAGCAATAAATGTGTTACATATGGAAATATATGCACATGTGCACTAAGAAACATGAAAAATGTACATAACATTACTATTGGTGCAACTGTAAACCACCCAAATGTCCTTCAACAGAATGGATAAATAAATTGTGGTATAGTCACGAAAATGAACACAGCTATACAAAAATAACATGCATGACTCTTAAAAGCATAATAGTGAATAAAAGAATTCAGTCACAGGAAAGGACATTCTGTATAATTCATTTATATGAATTCAAAACCATGCAAAATTAATCAGTGGTGTTTGGGAATGCTTGATCAAAGAGTAAAACTGTTTCTCTAATCAAGCAAATTATTAACAAAAAATATTACTTCTTAACTAATATTAATAAAAATTAACATTATGGCTGCACTTCCAAATGCAGATGGTGGTAATAACTGAGAGGAATATTGAGGGAGTTTCTGAGGTGCAACTTTCTATTTCTGATGCTGCTTATGTGGTCACTTTGTGTATTGACCTGCATATTTTTGTTTTAGCACTTTTTCAGGTGTTAGTAAAAATGATCATGAACTTCCATTATGGGTTTTTCATCTCCTGAATAGTGTACAAAAGCAATAAAGCCAAACAGACGGAAAAAAGTCTACCAAGACCATTTTCAGCAACATCAGAAAATGAATATAATCTTCAGTCTCTGAAAATGTGGAAGAGCTTTTAAAAGAAGCTAAGAATGGTTAAAAGAGTTGAACTGGGAATGAGAAAAGGTGGGGAAGAAAATGCTGATTTTCATTATAAACCTCATGGAACTAATCAGCTTTTTAAACTATGTATACGTGTAACTTTGATTTTTAAAATGTTTAAAGGACTGTAAAATGAATAAAAAGTGTCTTTATGGTTGTAATAGTTTCAGAAGAGCCTAAAATGTAATGGCTCAAACCCTTCAGTCACTGGTTGTACTCTCTGCCTGTGGAAGTCTTTCGTGAAGATTGAAAGTACACCCCTCCCACGTCACTTTCTGTTCTTTCCTCCTAGAATCTTCTGAGGTTTCATGAATGACTGCATTTCATTCATGAGTAATTCTTAGTTTGGTGACTGTCGAAACCAAGACGGAAGAAAAGTATTTTATTGCAGTGGGAATCTAGCTATTCTGAGAAAAGTAGCTCTCAATTTTAAGAAATTAAGATGCCCTTTCAACCATGCAAGCCCAGTTGTTACAGTGCCTTTGAAAAGCCAAAGGCACAAGGCAAGCTGCATTCACTGTTGATACGGAGATCTCCAGCCCTCGCCTCTCCCCAGCTGTGCAGAGGACAGCGGGTTCTTCCATGAGGACTTGGGTAGAAGAGAACATACAGCCTAGAAATTGACTGTACACTGGAGAGTTTATTTGTGCTGGCCAACTCCCCTCCAGAGGAGTGGAGAGGGGTAGCCACATGGGGTGGGAGAAGAGGGGGAAACAGGCCTATTTAATGCACCTTTGGTCAAAGACCAGAATACTCTGCAGACAAGCAGAAGCCAAAAGAATCTTCTGGCTTTGTTTCCTGAGGGAGGGAAGTGGGAGAGGGAGGTTTGTGGTCTTATACTCTTGAAGCCTGCTCCCAAATGCAAAGGCTTTTGTTCACGGTGAGAATATTGACAAGTTACATTGTTCAACGTATAGTTTCACATGGGAAAAAAAGTTTTCTTTAAACTCGCTTTTAGCCTTTTAAGCTCATGGTTTCTTTGAATTCCCAGATACGCTTTGGCTGATGACGAATATGTAGGCACTTATTATCAAAATAGCAACCAGTGTGCAGTGTTTTGATTATTTTGCCTGAAATCTAAAATTTGGACAATGTTTTACACACAATTAAGCTATTCAAGCAAAACAGACTTTGGAAGGAAAAAAGGTTCTGCCGGAAAAAGTTGAACGTTGTTCATGAAGGATTCTGTTGCTACATGAACCATCTTTTCCTGTAATTGCTATTAGCAGAAGACATTAGTCATTTTCTTTCTGAACCAGAACAGTAAAGAAAACAATGGCAAAACGCTTTTCACAGTCATTGAACCCATTCCAAAATAGATATAAATTCATTTAAATGACAGTATAATTAAGTCCGTGTGGATTATCGCCTTTAAGTTTAAAAGGAGAAAATACAAGAAATTATATAATCATATTAGTTGTGCCATATTGTATGTCTGCTTGAATTAAAACAATGACATTTTTTTTCCAGACGATGAAAGCCATTTCAAATGGGGTGAGCTTCAGATTACATTGCTATGAGGACATAAAACTTCTGCCTAGAAAAAATACCTACTTGCATCAAATGATATAAATGACTCATATCAAGCTACCTTGCTCATTAAAAATCACATTCACCCACATCTTCCCTTCAGTTCTTAATTTTCAGAGTATCTGGAAACACTGAAACGTACTATCTTACTCTTGAAGCTGGTGTTCTGGGACAGAATATTGATTTATCTACTGTACAGCTGACCATTTGGTTTTTGGGTCCATGTCAGTCCCACAGAGAAGATGGGAACAGTGGCTTGGCTGTCACTTCTTAGCTCTGCTGTCTTTACTGTCATGTTATTATCTGACTAACGGCATTATTCACAAAATGAGCCACCACTTTCAGGATTTATGGCCTACTGCCATTCTTAGAAACAACAAACTGTTTCTATGAATGTAAGTACTGCTTTAAAGTCATTTTAAGTGTATCTTTTCATGATTTCTTGACTTACTTTGATCTCTGTCCTACTTAACAACCTTCTTTTTTCTTTCTTGAATTGAGTTTAACTTTGTAAAGTTTCCGTAAAGCAATGGTCCTCAATCAGGTACAATTTTGCTCCCAGGGGGCATGTGACAATGTCTGCAGATATGGGGGGTCAGGGATTGGGGCCAGGACATGCTACTGACATCTGGTGGGTGGGGCTCCAGGGTGCTCTAAATATCCTACAAGGCACAGGACAGTTCCTGCCACAAAGAATTACCCTGTCCAAATTTCTAGAGTGCCGTGCTTGAGAAAATCTGCTTTAGAACAGGGAGTGAAGAGGATAATAGTCCTGTTCGAAGTGATCAAAATAAGATACAAGCCATTGGTGATGAAACATGCAACCAAGACTCACCTACAGAAGCTCCTGCTGGCCCACCAGGAAAAATGTGTTCCCGCAAATTACACTGGCACAGAGCTCCCTCTGTATTCACCAGAAGTCAGAAACCATGAACAAGCAGACATGCTTCCATGGAAAAAAAAAATTGAAATAATGAGATTTTAAAATGTCATGGGATGAAAATTGGTTTTGAGAGAGAAGGGTTGCGAGGAAGCAGAAAAGCAATAGCAGAATTAAAATTCGCATTGAAAGTAAAAAGAGAGGTTTAGCACTGTGGATGAAAACACAATCTTTGCTTACGAAGGACAAACCTGAAATGCTTTCCAAGAATGTGAAGGAAAAAGACAAAGGTATTCAAATTATGATAGAGAATAAAGAAAGAGAAGATAGAGAAGATAAATTACACATGAGAATTATAGGTATACCTACATAATAAATCACTGCAATTGGAACCAAAACAAAGGCTTGTATTTAAAGTACCAGGCAAGATATTAAAAGAGACCCTCACCAAGATACCTTCTATAATACTATTGAATTATAAGTATACAGGAAAGGGCTTCCCTGGTGGCACAGTGGTTAAGAATCCGCCTGCCAATGCAGGAGACACGGGTTCGATCCGTGGTCCAGGAAGATCCCACATTCCGCAGAGCAACTAAGACCGTGCGCCACAACTACTGAGCTTGTGCCCTAGAGCCTTTGAGCCACAGCTACTGAAGCCCACGCGCCTAGAGCCCGTGCTCCGCAACAACAGAAGCCACCGCAATGAGAACCCGCGCACAGCAACGAAGACCCAACGCAGCCATAAATAAATAAATAAATAAATTTATATATTAAAAAAAAATAAGTATATAGGAAAAAATTCTACAAATTTTATATGAAAAACATTAGTGTTCTCTCTACTGCTAAATGTCAGGAAACCGTGAAGCAATATCAACAGAGGTTTTAGGTAAAAAGGTTTTGACTAAAGAATCTGAATCCCAAATAATTTGTTATTCATATGCATAAAGAAAACAAAGTCATTCTCATATGTGCACAGTCACAAAATATAAACCACTGAGAGGTCTTTAGTTTTTTTAATTACTTGAAGTTATTTTCCAGCTAACTAAGACATGAATTAAAAATTAAGAACCCAATACAGAAATTATACTTTTAATAAGCTTTCCACATGCTGTGATCCAGCAATTCCACTCCTGGTATCTATCCAAGGAAAACAGAAAAACTAATTCAAAAAGACACATGTACCCCAATGTTCATAGCAGCTTTATTTACAATAGCCAAGACAGCCTAAGTGTCCATCAACAGATGAATGAGTAAAGAAGACAGAGTATATAGAGACGATGGAATATTACTCAGCTATAAAAAAGAATGAAATTTTGTCATTTGCATAGCATGGTTGGACCTGGAGAGTATTAAACATAGTGAAATAAGTCAGAGAAAGACAAATACTGCATGTGTTCACTTATATGCAGAACCTAAAAAATAAAACAAACAAATGAATATAACAAAACAGAAAGACTCAGATATGGAAAACAAACTAGTGGTAACCAGAGGGTGGTGGGCTGGGGGGAAGGGCAAAATAGGTGAAGCGGATTAAGAAGTACAACCTACTAGGTATAAAATAAATAAGTTACAAGAAGGTAATATACAGCACAGGAAATATAGTCAATGTTTAATAATAACTATGTACAGAGTGTAATCTATAAAAATATCAAATTACTATGTTGTACACCTGCAACTAATATAATATTGTAAGTAAACTATACTTCAATAAAAAGTATAAATAAATAATAAGCCTTTCAAGGAACACTGAAACCATAAAGTTAAATCTAAGTGGCTACTGTAACAATGGTAATAAAAACTAAATTCATATGTTAAAGTGATTTTTGAAAGAGAAGATAGTATAAAAACAGCAATTTTAAATGAAAAAATTCCAGTATATTAACAAAAACTGATGAGGATAAAGAGAAGTTGGGATAAGGAAAAAACACTAAATTCCTCATCCTACAAGGGCAAGAAAGAGGAGTTCAAATATTTATCCTTCATTTTTACAGTACTAAAGATGAAGATAAATACATTTTAAAACATTTTCAGGGTAATCCGTGGTAGAATTAAAAGTAAATAAAAACTGTTCAAATCTCCAAGAAAGAAGACAAAAGTTAGAAGTAAAAAAGTTTTCTTCTTTGTGTTTTTTAAAAAAAATATACAAAGAAGAAAACAATGAGGAAATACTAAGTGTATTACAATTTTTAAAAAGAGATTTAGTTGGGCTTCCCTGGTGGCGCAGTGGTTGAGAATCTGCCTGCTAATGCAGGGGACACGGGTTCGAGCCCTGGTCTGGGAAGATCCCACATGCCACGGAGCAGCTGGGCCCGTGAGCCACAATTGCTGAGCCTGCGCGTCTGGAGCCTGTGCCCCGCGACGGGAGGGGCCGCGATAGAGAAAGGCCCGCGCACCGCGATGAAGAGCGGTCCCCGCACCGCGATGAAGAGTGGCCCCCGCTTGCCGCAACTGGAGAAAGCCCTCGCACGAACCGAAGACCCAACACAGCCAAAAATAAATAAATAAATAAATAAATAAATAAATAAGAAAATCCTTAAAAAAAAAAAAAAAAAAAGAGATTTAGCTCCTTCAATAAAAGAATAAAAATGTAATACCCAACTATAAATTGTTTATGAGACTATAATATTAAAGATATTTATAAGTGGAATACTACTTTGCACCTATAGAACTGATTAATGTTTTAAAAATTAATACTAGAGTTGGGAAGGGTATGATGAGTCAGTAATTTTCTCATAATTTTGTGAAATGCTTCTGGAAAATCTAGTCCACACACATTAGGGGTCTGATATAGGTTTATAGCTTGAGACCAACTAAATTAAATTCTTGAAAATCATCCTAACAAGTTTAATCCAGATATAGACAAATAGCAATATATAATTAGTTTTGTTGCAACACTATTTTGAGACTAAAGACCTAGATATTTCCTTATGTCCAATAACAGAGGACAAGTCAAACAACTTATCATATATCCATACTGTGGACTATTATGCAGCTATTAAAAATTATGATTTGTAAAATTATTTAATAATGTAGAAATGGTAAATATATAGTTCTAGTTTAAAATAGAAGGTAAAGTTGTGACACAATCCTAATTTAAATAAAAATACATATAGATGTACTTAAATTTAAGAAAATTTGCCAAAATGGTCACTCGGATAATATCTGCTTAATTTCTATGTTTTCTTGGTATTATTATTCACTTTCCAAATATTCTACAAAGACCATACACTGTTTGATTCAATGGGTTTTGTTTTTGTTTCACATGTTGGATAAGCAGCTGAATGACCTGATGTACAACTTTGAGAAAATGAACAGAAAAAAAAATGTGAAGTTATCCATTAGCACAAAAATTATTACCAGTAATTTAATTACTTTTTTCTTCGAATTCCTGGTTTTTTGCTCTCTTTTTGACTTGGCCTACTGGGGGAAAAAAAATCCCTGGAATTTCTTTCAATTAATGTTTCTCCATTTCCACTAACTCCTAGTGATTTTTCCTTCCAGGCAGCAACTGACTCTTCTTAGGTGCTCATAGGGATGGGAGACAGTTTAGTCAGAGATCCATACCAACTTTGCAGGACTCTTCTCAACATGCCTCAAAGAGCCTTTGACCAGGTATTAAACATCCAGTGCCACAATCACAGCCCTGCATAGTCACATGGAACAGTTGGCTTGATTGCCTGACATCCTCTGACGAAAGGCCAGTCTTTGCTTCAACTGTATTTTTTAATGTATATACCGACCGTTTATTTGAGCTGTCACTAGTTAAGTCTAAAGGAAATTTCTGACGTAAGGCTAAGGATGCCTAAAAAAGGAAGATTGCAGGTAGTGGCAAACAAGTGTTATTAGGTTTCTAACCATTAGAGATGTCACCCTATCTTCAAGAATAGGAATCATTACTGCTAAATTACTCATGAAATTCATGCCTTTGATTTATGACAACCATTCCTATTCAGACTGAGCTGAGGCATACAAGTCATATAGGTCAGGAATGTGTTTTGGAAAAATATCTATTCAGCTCCTCTGCCCATTTTTAAATCATGTTGTTTTTTTTGTTGTTGTTGAGTTGTATGAGTTCATTGTATATTTTGGATATTAACCCCTCATCGGATATGTGATTTGCAAATATCTTCTCCCATTCAGTAGGTTGTCTTTTTGTTTTGCTGATGTTTCCTTTGTTGTGCAGTTTTTAGTTTGATGTGGTCCCACTTGTTTATTTTGCTTTGCTTTCCTTGCCTGAAGAGACATTTCCAGGAAGATATATATTGTTAAGACCAATGTCAAAGAGCATACTGCCTATGTTCTTTTTAGGAGTTTTGTGGTTTCAGGTCTTACACTGAAGTCTTTTTTTTTTTTTTTTTTAATTTTATTTATTTATTTATTTATTTTTGGCTGTGTTGGGTCTTCGTTTCTATGCGAGGGCGTTTCTCTAGTTGCGGCAAGTGGGGGCCACTCTTCATCGCGGTGCGCGGACCTCTCACTATCGCGGCCTCTCTTGTTGCAGAGCACAGGCTTCAGACGCGCAGGCTCAGTAATTGTGGCTCACGGGCCCAGTTGCTCCGTGGCATGTGGGATCTTCCCAGACCAGGGCTCGAACCCGTGTCCCCTGCATTGGCAGGCAGATTCTCAACCACTGCGCCACCAGGGAAGCCCTACACTGAAGTCTTTAATCCATTTTTGAGTTGATTTTTGTGTATGGTGTGAGATAGTTCCAAAGAAGACATACAGATGGCCAATAAGCACATGGAAAGATGATCAGCATCACTAATTATTGGGGAAATGCAAATCAAAACCACAATGAGATACCACCTCACACTGTTAGACTGGCTATTATCAACAAGGCAAGAAATAACAAGTGCTGGAGAGGATGTGGAGAAAAAGGAACCCTCAAACACTACTGGTGGGGATGTAAATTGGTGCAGCCACTATGGAAAGCAGTATGGAGATTCCTCAAAAAATAATAGAACTACTGTATGATCCAGCTATTCCACTTCTGGGTATTTATCCAAAGAATATGAAAACATTATTTACAATAGCCAAGATATGGAAACAACCTAAGTGCCTATCAACAAATGAATGGATAAAAATACGTAGATAGATAGATAGATACAGATATATATACACAATGGAATACTGCTCAGCCATAAATAAAAAAATGAAATGTTGCCATTTGCAACAACATGGATGGACCTTGAGGGTATTATGCTAAGTGAAATAAGTCAGATGGAAAAAGATAAATACCATATGATTTTACTCATATGTGGAATATAAAAAAGCAAACAAACAAAAATAAGTGAACAAGCCAAACCAACAAAAACAAACACATAGATATAGAGAACAGAGTAGTGATTCCAAGAGGGGAAGGGGTGGGGGAGAGGGTGACATGGATAAAGGGAATCAACTGTATGGTGATGGATGGAAACTATTTGGTGGTGAGCACACTGCAGTGTGTACAGTAGTGCACAGAAATATAATGCTGTACACACAAAACTAATATAATGTTATAAACCAATGTTACCTCAATACAAAAATTTTTAGTTAAAAAAGAGAAATGTGTTTTGAGTGCTGCTAAGTCTATTCTTTATTCATTTGACTTTTATTTCATATCCTAGGCCCTAGGACAAGGTGGGCTCTTCCACTGTAGTAGAGATCACAGAAACCTGAAGACATTTAAGCTCCAGGCTGCAAATGGGATTGATTGACTTTCTTGACTGACTAGGAAAGATTCAGGGTGCGTGGTGACAGCTTTGGACAATGGTCAAAAGAGCAAGTTGGTTTCTTCTTATAGAGCACTACCTGGCACATAGTACATGCTTAATAAATATTTGTCAGATGAATGAACAGTATACCAACCCTAATCAATTGGTAGTGCTGATGCCTGGAGAGAGCTGAGGTGAGGAGGAAGGAATTACATAAGCATGTATTTATGTCTGAGATGGGCTCTGGAGTAATGAGTGGCCCCGCTTGCACCATGAATCTGCCATTCCTGTTCCAGAAACAAGTGAATTTTCACCCATGCATTCCTGAAAGTCCTAACAGAGTGGTGGTAAATCTAATTAAATTAGATTTAATTCCTGGTGACTAAAGATTGTGTTACTTAAGTGAGAATGATTATTATTTATGCCAGGGGACTCTGTGTTTCTGGACTAGTATTTGTGCCTTTGAGTTTTTGACAGCCATAAACTACCAGAAAGTAGAGCATGAGTTCAGTTATTTCCAGCAATTAATGAACTTTTCTGGCTGAAGTATGCTCATCTTCTGGCCACCAATGCTCTACAAACACTGAAGACTGTATGGTGAAGCCTAAAATGATCAAATGGTGCCCTTTTTGACTCATCAGGCCACCAAACAAAGCCTACTGAAATTCTATCTAAGAGCTTATGAATCTAAAATTATTTTTTCTTAAAAATTATATTTTAGAGAGATCTTTCACAATGAATTTTGCAACAAAAATTGAAGCAGAACATGGTAGCAAGCTATTCTCAATTTTGAAAATTATTAGCATAAATATATAGCCTATTTTTTCCTCTTTATACAATTGCTCTTTAATAGCTTTAGAGATTTATTGCTACCAAACATTTTTTTATACTTCTATTCTTTTCCTAGTGGTTGTTAGAGACTACACAAATAAAAAGACTCCAGTGCCTGCAGAAGTGAGTGGTAAAATGAACAATACAGTGTTGATAATGGAGTGAAAGACCTGGATCCATCCAGGGTATACCTTGGGTTCTATTGCTTGCAGGCTGTGTGACTTCAGGCAAGTTACTTAACCTCTCTGTAAAATGAGGATAAATATATTGACATTGCAGGATTGTTGGGAGAACTAACTGGGATAATGAAGATCAGGAATAGTACTTGTCACATGGAAGTTACTTAAGGAGCTGAAGGTACCATTATGATCTTAAGGAGGATGAAGTATAGGTTGGTTAAGGGCTGACAGTGAAGACTCGGGAAAAAGCTAGAGTTTCTCTAAGTATAGACGAAAGAATAAGAACCAATGCCTGCCTCTCCATTTAGAAGTCATGGCATTAATGGTTCTTCTGCTATCCCAGCAGTTCGACTCTGTGAAGGATGAGTCCAGGGAGATGGAGAGCTGGGGAGGCAGGAATAGGAGGGAGAGCCTGCAGTGATAACGGAGAAAACCCGGGAAGTGAGTCGAGCTGGCAAGCGCTCGTCTCCCTGCGACAAATGGACCACCACCCCTGCTCCAGAAGGAGCTGAGAGCTAGAGGGTTCACTCAGAGCAGAAGCAGGAATTTATTAGAGACTCGCCAATGGGCACTTACTGTGAAGCAGGGGGAGAGGTTGGCTGGATTTCCTGGAGGCTGTGTTAGTCAGACAGTCTAACTGCTAAAACAACAAAACAATAACAAAACTCAGTAGTTTATAAAATAAAGGTTTATTCCTTTATTACAGTCCACTGTGGGTGATCAGTGGGGTGCAGGTGGGGAAATCTCTGCTCTTTGCAGTCATTTAGAGACATAGAGACACAGGGATCCCTCCACCCTGAGATTCCTGGGTCCTCTGCGCTGGGCTGGCAGGTGAGAGGAAGAGGGAATGTGGGGGCTCTCGTAGGAGAGAAAGAAAGAAGAAATAGAAAAGGGGTTAGATGCGCACATGGCAGAGTCATTTCCACAAAGGCAGACACCAAAATGACGTTAAACGGACATCAGAGGAAGCAAAAAAATCACTAGAATAACATGTGGAGAAACCAAAGTCAGATAAGAAAAAAATTAGCTTTGAAACTGGCTCCTGGCTGTCGGCAAAAAAAAAAAAAAAAAAAAAAAAAAGAATCAATTTCAACCAGGGAGAAGGGCCAGGGGACTTCACATGCTGGAAACTATCAGGAATGAGAAAGAAAGCAATGGCAGGTCATTGCAGATCAGCTTGAACTCAAAGGGGGAATTGTTCTTTTCATGAGGGGAACAGAGGAGAGGAACAAAGGGACAGAGGTACCCAGGACGCGTAACACGGAGGACTGTGACGGGGACATGAGGACCTGACGCCCCGGAAAGGACTCTAGGATGTCAGAGGAGGACAAGCCTTTCATAGCCAAGTCTTCACAGGCTATCAGGAAGTAGATTCTGGAAGGGAAACACAGTACACACACATACACACACACACACACACACACACACACACACACACACACACACACACAGAAAGTGGTCACAGTGGTCAAAGCTGCCTTAGTCTAAGGACTTGTCACTTAGACCAAGATAAAACTAGATGGGATCAAGTGGGCTGATTTTCAAGGCAAAGACTCTGAAAGGTGTTATTGGTAATATTTTTATACTTTTTTTTTATATCTTCGAAATTCACTACAATGAGCATATCCATGAATAATATTAAATGCCTTTATTTTTTGTGTGTTGTTCACATATTCCATAGGGTTAAATATTTATTAAGTATTAATAATATGCTGGTTGAGGATGGAGAGTACAGATATATAGAAGTCTTGTTTCCTGCTTTCTGGGAGTTTATCGCCTAGTGTAGGAAACATTTTTTTAAACAATTTTAATAGAATGCAAAAAATCAATAATTATGAAAAATAGTGAGACTTTGAAGAGATTTCTGGATTATTGGGCAGGACCGCTGAACTATTTCATGAAATAGAATTAAAAACATAGAAGAGGTTAGGTGATATAAGAAACGGAATCAGATGATTGCCTAGGGGAGAAGACAGAACTATTTTTTGAGGGTCTTTAACATTTCAGAGGAAGTCTGAAACAATTACAGAATTTGTAAACTATTCCAAACCCTCACCAGTGTTTGTCATTTTGGCCAACTCTGTTGGCTTCTCTGATGTGACCAGCTGTTAAGAACGCTTATCATCAAAATGGGGTTTCTTTGCTTATTTCAGAAACAGCAGGGAGGAGTGAAAATAGTTCACTTTTGTAGCAAGGCTGGATAGAGAAGGAAGTTCAGAAAATAAAATAAGGTAACAGTGGCAGAGAAGAAGAGGTAAAAGTTGGGTGGCAGCCTGGGGGGCACAGAGGAAGAAGCCACAGCGCTTGGGTAATTTCCCAACAGCTACACATGAACCCTGTTTTGGCTAAAAGACCAGACAGAGCCACTCTGACCTTAATCGCTCTTCCTAAGATCAAGGACACTGGCTGCACCCACGTGCTCTGTCAGCAGGAAGGACAAGGAGAAGTGGTGTCGAAAGTAAAGTACACTTTGGATTGATTAATTCAAGGCAGTCTGGGGAAAGTAAATTGGTAAGTCAACTCAAGAATCATTAGACAGGCCATGCTCTTTTAAAAGGAAAACTTTCCACTTAGAACAGAACTTGCCCAGGCAATAACAAAACGGAATGCTTTGTTTCACCGCAGCTGAAGTTGTTGAACAACCACAAACTTTGAGTCACCCACTGGCCTAAGCTGATAAATGATTAGGAACTTGGAATGCTTCAATATGCCAGAATCTTCCTAGATCCAAGTGAAGAGTCTTACCAGTGCGCAATAGACTTTGTTGAATCAGACACGCACAGACTCTAGGACTCATCCTGCCCTGTCCAAAGAGTAAAGTTTCGATCATTTTCTAACATGTAAATCGTCTTGTTTGTTCCCTCTCGGTGAACAACTCAGAGAATTTCTTTAATAGACTCCGTTTCCTCACCTGGCAAGTAAATAAACTCAGCAACAGCACAAGCTTTGTTATCCGGGAAGGGGTCATTGCTTTCCTGTGTCAGTTTCCTCCTAACTCTGGAGTGCTGGGACACACTTGGACACACTGTGGAAGCAACCACTGGGTCCAGTGCTGGTCTCTCCTAAGCCATGTGTGCAGGAGGGGGCCACCTCAACTGGCAGGCTCTCCCTGCGCAAGGAACACTCACATACATAGCAATGTTACACATGATAAGACATATATGGCAAATATTACTATCACAAACTATCCCTGTAATTTATCGGCAGGATTATGTTACAGTGAGAATTTTTCACTTCTTTTTTGTTTTGAAATTTCATATAAACCTTTAATAATAGCAATGATAGCTTGTATTTCCAAAGATAACCTTCTTTTTTTTTTTAACTTTTTACTTTATATTGGAGTATAGTTAATTAACAATGTTGTGTTAGCTTCAGGTGTACAGCAAAGCAATTCAGTTATACATATACATGTATCTATTATCTTTCAAATTCTTTTCCCATTTAGGTTGTTACATAATATCGAGCAGAGTTCCCTGTGCTGTACAGAAGGTCCTTGTTGGTTATCCATTTTAAATGAGAATTTTTCACTTCTGAATTGACTTACTAATACCAAAACCCACTAAGGAATGGCAGTAGTCCTTTATTTAAGATATCTGGCTAGTTTGAATCCTATTTTTCATCCAATTTTTAAACTATTTTTTCTGAAAATAAGTTTTTATTAAGGTTTAACTTGAGAAGATAAATGAGTTTAACAGAAAAAGCAAAACACGTTTTGAAGCTCAGAAAAACCTTGCTGCTTCACATGTCATCTTTTCCCCCCTGTTGAGAGTAGACAGGTCTCCTGCCCTCATAAAAGTCAGGCTGGTTCCTTTCTGGGCATTCAGATAGCTCTATATATTTCCTTTTAAGCTTGGACTCTATTAGCGTGACTCGGTGAGTTATCCTCCCACCCACTCTGGCTGTATTCAGAGTCCCTGCATGTAATACACACCCTCAGGCCCCCGGTGAGGAGAGAAACCTCTGCCGAAAGAAAAAGAGAACTAGTTGGCTGGCTAGTAGGTTCCAGGTTCCGACAGCCAGGAGTACCTCTCTTCTAAGTTAATGAGTTAATGTGTTAATGGTGAAATCCAGGAGATTGATATAGTGATATTCACTGCAAAATTTTTTCAACTTTGCTATACGTTTAAAAGTTTGTATAATAATATTTTAGAAAAGGAATAAATGCTTGATCTATTGCTTAACTGGTGGAAACTCTAAGCTCTAAATCCACCTCAGAAATAAGAATTAGTCAAGAAAACACCTACAAAACTGGACCTTCAGGGTTCTTACTTAGGTCCAGCTGTAGTCAGGCCCATTCTTAGGTGTACTGAATCATGAGACCAATCCATCCCATCTTCCGGCCACACAGCCCATTTGGCACAAAAGAGAATAAACAGGCAGCTACAGGCAGAACTGTGAGGTCCATGCTTTCCTCGTTTCTTTTTCAGGGGTGTCCCTTTGCTCTTCTTACTTCATCAGAGACTAAGTGGCCTTCAGTTTCTAAACTTTCCCCACCAGCAAAAAGAAAAAGCTTCATAGCCCATGTTCTGAGTCTCAGGTCTTTGCATCTTATGTCCTTTGTTTTTTACTTACTTAACCGAAAGTGTTTTAGCAATCAAGCAAGCTGGAGTTCATGCTTTGTGCATGAGTGTACCTGAGCATGGGAAGATTTATCCTACACTTGACACTGGAAAAAAGCTTAAGCTGTCATGGAGCAGAGAAGGTTCAAGGTGAGAGCTGGAAGGCTCTTAGAGACTATAGAGTCTAACTGCCTGTCGTCTGGTCTGTGCAACTCTCCAGGACAAGCCTGAGCTATAGGAACCATGGTAATATCCAAGCTCCTTTGTGAATTGTACGTGGAGGCCACAGAGTAAGAATCTGATGAATTGTCTTTTTCCTCCATTTGTGTTAAGTCGATGCAAGATGTTGATTAGAACAAAGTGTTCCCATGAGCCGTAGAATTCCGTTGGGTCGTGCAGGCTCTATCTAGAACATTTCTAAATAAATTACTATGGAGCACAACATGAAATAGCAAAATGATCCTACAAAAGACACTGCTCCAATAAAATGAAAACACTCAAAAAAACAGGAATAACATTCAACCTCCTCAACGAATAGGTTTTTTTGAAGAGTGTTTAGACAGGGGTTACTCTGCTGCAGAATACCTTTAGCTTCTCAGAAGCCTCTTGCATAATTTGCTTATCAAGCTGGTTTAAACCCAGCTCAGAAAATGTTACATCCAGGGTTTGATTCTTCCTTCCTGAAGAGAAAGTCTTAGGTCTTTTTGAGTTACACAAGATCTACTGTAAGACTTACTGGAGACCCAGTGGAGTGGTAAGAAGGGGTTAATAGAAGGAGACACGTGGAGACCAGATGTTGAGCAGCTCCAAAGAACAGAGAAACCTGCTCTGCTAGTGGCTGGCATTCAGAAGCCACAGCCGCAGGGGCTACGCCGCTTCACTCCGGTAGAGATGGGTGGGCTCTGAAGTGCACAGCAACTGTGACTGCTATTTGATGGCTTTTGCTTTTCAACAGAGACCGTAACACTCCTGGCTGCAGCCCAGTTGTTGGAACAGCTTATTCACTCATCCATTTTCTCATTTTTTAGACAAGAGACCTGAGGCCAAAAAGGCTGAGTTCGTCACCACTAGACCTGCTTTACAGGAAATGCTAATTACACTAGCAATGATACACTAGCGTGCATACTTCTGCATATAAACTGAAGAGAAATATTTTTAAGTAATGATAAAGCCACAGCACTTAGTTTTCTGTCACAGCAGGCTCCCTCCTTCCTCTTAGGGAGGAACCCCTGAGGGATATTATAGACCTGAGGGCATATCCTCTTCATCATTTAATGACTATTCCTAGCCCTTCAGATACCCTATCTCTTAATTATGTTACGTGCCCAAAGAAAGAATGCCTTCTATGTCATCGACAACATTCATTGATTCATTCATGCATTCAACTATTTGACAAACATTTAAATGTTTACCATATGCCAGATGGATTGAGTGGCAGATATAATGACTATTTTTGCACCATGAACTATTGGAAACAACAACCCACAATTAAATCAAAGAATTTTACAGATTAGAAAAATTGAGGAAGAGTTTAGTTCACACACTAGTTAATAAGAGTCATAACTAGCACTCAGATTTCCTTCTTTTCTCTGGTAGAAAGACATCTGGATATAAATTAGAAAACTGACCCAAACCCCAGCTCAGTCATTTACTAACAGTTTGATCTGGAGGAAGTTACTCACTTGTAAAATGGGAATATTATCTTTTTTCCTAGGATTACTATAAGAACGAAACAAGATAAAATACATAAAATATCCCAACACAGTGTGTGGCCCATGCAACATTATTTAGGAATGTATTCCCTGCGTGGTTCAGCATACTCTTAGTGACTGTCAATATGTTTCCCAAAAGGTTCACATTTATCCTGCCACTGATTTATTAAGGAACTATCGCTATGTTCTCTATCATCCTGTAATTTCACCTCCAGAATGGCCAAGCTTCCAGCCTATGGCTGAATGATTCTTTCACCCTTCTCCTGGTATCAGGGCTGCTGCTGGCCTATACCGTGTCTTTATGAGCATACCCCCTTCTCCCCACCCATGCCTATGCAATCCCACATCAAGCCACCAGGCTCTCAGCCAGGAGTTCTCATGCAGTGCCCAACCACCTAACGTGGCCCTTCCTAGTATGGTCTGAAGCCCCTTGAAAATATTCCTATTTATTTATTCACTCTGTCAACATTTAGGAACTAGCATCATCAACTAGCCTGGCCTGGTTGTTGGGACACAGAGATGTATGGTATAGTGTCCCTGCTTGCAAGGAGTTCACATTCTAATGGTATGTGTTATGTGATAATGTGGTTACTTATCCAACACTCATGTGAAGTCATTACATAGGTTATATCAGAGCACAGAGGAGGGAGGGCCTAATTAGCTGAGGGAGAGGAAGGTTATCTAGAAAGGCTTCTTACGGACTCACAGATACAGAGAACAAACTAGTGGTTACCAGTGGGGAGAAGGAAGTGGGGAGGGGCAATATAGGGGTAGGGAATTAGAGGGTACAAACTATTAGGTATAAACTGAACTACAAGGATATATTGTACAACATGAGGAATATAGTAAATATTTTATAATAACTATAAATGGAGTATAACCTTTAAAAATTGTGAATCACTATATTGTCCTATGATTTATGTAATATTATACATCAACTGTACTCAATAAAAAATAAAAGTAAGGTTTCTCAAGGGCAGTCATATTTACACTGGGACACAAGGAAAGAGTTGGAGCTCTTCAAGTAGGAAAGAGGGAAAAAGCTTGGAGATTTTCAATCAGGCAATGGCCCAACTGGTTCAGTGTGGCCAGAGCCTAGGCTCCTGAAAAAGAGCAAAGGAAGAGGGTGCTACAGAAAGCAGGCAGGGACCAGGTAGGGAACACTGATGTTCCTATCACGTTAGTGATGTGGAGGCTGTGATTCTTGGCAAGAGGTGTAGCATAATCATATTTGGGTCTGATAAAGATTACTCCACAGACAGGAAATCGAAGGGAAGTGGGGTATGACTTGAGGCAGAGAGAGTGGTGAAAGCAGTGATGAGACTATTACAATGGTCTTGGTGATGAATGATGAGAGTCTGAATCAAGGCAGTGACAGTGGGGATGAAGAGGAAGGAACAGATGTGTGATGAGCTATTTACGAGGTAGAATGCATCTTGGCCACTCACCGGATATGGGAGTAGAGGTTTCAGAAATCATCTGGTCAGGATGATTGAATGGATGATGGGAAGCTTGGAGGATCTCTTAAAAATTGTTTCTATTTTAGCACAGAGGGAAAGAAACATGAATTCATTTCTGAATGCCTTGGTTTTGAGGGTCTGTGTAGAGCATCCAGGGAGAGGCCTGTGCAAGATGCTACAGTCATGAAGTCATCAGGAGCACAAAGCCTCTGCTTGGGTGGTTAGGGTGTAGATGAGTAGAAAAAGGTCTGAAAACAGAACCCCATGAAAGGCCAACCATTACGGTGGGCTCTAGAAAGAAGATGCTAAAGGCAGATTGCAAATGAGTGATCTGAGAGGTAAGGAAAGATTACTAGCCACAAAAATGTCTTGGTGAAGTTACTTTAAAGGTTTTGGTAATATACAGCATCATATGAATATTCAATGACAATAAGAAAACTGAGCCATTGACCCTACATTTAAATTAACAATCCTGGGCTTCCCTGGTGGCACAGTGGTTAAGAATCCGCCTGCCAATGCAGGGGACACAGGTTCGAGCCCTGGTCCGGGAAGATCCCACATGCCGCGGAGCGCCTAAGCCTGGGCGCCACAACTACTGAGCCTGCGCTCTAGAGCCTGCAAGCCACAACTACTGAGCCCATGTGCCACAACTACTAAAGTCCATGCATCTAGAGCCCGTGCTCTGCAACAAAGAGAAGCCACTGCAATGAGAAGCTCGTGCACTGCAACAAACAGTAGCCCCCGCTCGCCGCAACTAGAGAAAGCCCGTGTGCAACAATGAAGACCAAATGCAGCCAAAAATAAAATAAATAAAATAAATTAATTTTTAAAAAATAAAATAAATAAATAAATTAATTAATTAATTAATAATCCTTGTCACTTCCTTCCTACAGAACACATGACCTGTCAAAGATGTTCATAATTAGCTTGCATGTGGAGAAAAGTTTTGCACTCATTTGCGCTCATCATTGTTGATTACCTCTGATGAGGGGTGCTAGCACACAACATGTCATTTTACTATCTAGAGTGGGCTACAATAATTCTTCTGCCCATAGATGCTGCTCTTAATACGAATGACAAGAAAACTAACCATAGAGCCAGAGGGCTGGAAGGGATCATTAAGATCATTCTAGGTCAATGTCCTCAATTTACAGATGAGGCCCAGAGATAATATGAACTGCCAAAGCTGGCCCAGCAAGCCACGGTACCAAGACCAGAAGTCAGCCTTTCTGAGGCTGAGCCCAGTGTTCATTCCAGCACACTACCCTGCAAGCTAAAGAATAGACTGCATTCACCAAATTCACATTTATATCATGTCTAGAACTTCTCTTTTCTAAGTACAAACTATCACCTAGCAGCATGAGAGGTTGTCAATATTGCAGAACCTCAGCCTCTTCTCCAGAACTACTGAATCAAGCTCTATATTTAACAAAATCCCCTAATCAATATGTATATGTTAAATTTTGAGAAGCATTGCTCTAGAACTCAGATTGTATTTCCCACAGAAATAATGACTTATATTCAGTGGCCAGTTTAAACTATATATAGATGCTCTGCAAGTATTAAAAGTTGTTTTTCTAGAACCACATGTTCCAAATGTGAACTGCCGATGCAAAGATGCATTTTCCCCAGCCGAGCTCTAAAACCAAAATCATTTCCACCAACCCACCTTCCTGATCCTGCAATGACTTTATTCCCAAGTTACCTCTAATAAGAGACAGAGATGAAAGATAGCAGAATCATCTCTAAAAAAGGAAGAGTCTATGGGCTTCCCTGGTGGCGCAGTGGTTGAGAATCTGCCTGCTAATGCAGGGGACACGGGTTCGAGCCCTGGTCTGGGAAGATCCCACATGCCACGGAACAGCTGGGCCCGTGAGCCACAACTACTGAGCCTGCGCGTCTGGAGCCTGTGCCCCGCAACAGGAGGGGCCGCGATAGTGAAAGGCCCCCGCGCCGTGATGAAGAGCGGTCCCCGCACCGCGATGAAGAGTGGCCCCCGCTTGCCGCAACTAGAGAAAGCCCTCGCACGAACCGAAGACCCAACACAGCCAAAATAAATAAATAAATAAATAAATAAATAAAAGGAATTATTCCCATGGCCTGTCCAAATTATAAAAAAAAAAAAAAAAAAAAGGAAGAGTCTCAACAAAAAGAAGAAGCTAGAACCTCTAGCAATTTCTAAGGGACAGTGCTTTATGATGAGGGGTTAAGACTCTACCATAGTGACTGTTCCTACAATTTACAAAGGACAGAAGCAGTATGAGATGAGAAGGGCTCTGCAAGGATCTGCAGAATCTGTGCAGGAGCCGGGACAAGGAATCTTACAGAGGCAGAAGGTGGCAGAGCTGTCAGCCAGCAATAGTTCTGACTTCTGAGCATCAGTAGCTAAAGAGGGTCTCTTCAAAGGCTGATAAAGACATGGCTTGTGATGTGTAAAAGCGAGTCACTTATATAAAGGAGCATGTCTAGCTCACATGGTGATAAGGAGCTGCCTGTGATACGAAGCTAACATGAATTAACAGGTTCCAAAATTGGTCAATGGAAGTACCGTGAGACCATTGGAAACGGCGGGCTTTTTATTTGTTGACCTGCCTTCTCTTATTTTTTTTGCTCCTTTTTAACTTCTCTCCCAGCTACCTCCACTTTAATATTTCACCAAGTACTAATTATTTTGTTTCCATTCTGAATCTATATAATGATGTGGGTGATCAAAACTCCTCTATAAATGTTTGCGGATTTTCTTAAAATGACAATACACTTATCACAGACCTTGCTTACAGTCATATGTAGAAGTTCAACCAGCCAGGTAAGAAACAGGCTTACAGTGGTCCCATTCCCAAAGTAAGACACCTTTAGAGCAAGGGTTTTCTAATTTTGGTGTGCATAAAAATCACTAGGGATATTCTGAAAAAAAAAAAAAAAGACAACATTCCCCAGATGCTACCATCAAAGATTTTTATCTCGTAGTCATGGTAGTAGAGGCTTGGAATCTGAATATTTAGTGAGTACTCCTCCAAATAAAGTGATTCTGATGTAGGTGGTCCACATGCTACATGTTAAGAAACTCCTATGTAAGCAATGTTGGAAGAAGGATGTCCAAAGAGTGGTATAAAAGGGCATGTGTGCCCAAGGCAGAGCCTACTCATGCCCTAGGGCTGCCCCTGGCCAGGTCTTTGAGGCAGGATTGCTCTTTCTTGGGGATATGATTCCAGCTGGCAGCTGAGGGTGGTGGTGGCTGTGAGTGGGGGAGAAGGGTTTGTCTGTACCAGACGTTCTGTATTTTAATTCCTGCAATTAAACTCAGAAAAAGCAAATTAGCCTTTACCTATCCCTGAGCTAATCTTGTCTGTGACACATTTGATACAGCACCTGGAATCTGTGGCATATTTAATAATGTTTTGACTCCCGCTTAGTGCTTTACAATAATACCCATTGTGTGAGTGTCTGTCATCTAAATGAGACAAGTCAGACAATCCCATTTATATCTGGGCAAAACATATTTCATGTGTACGTATTTAAAATTTATTGATAAGTTGAATCTATACTTGAAAATATACCCTCTGGCGATAAAGTTTATGTATATATTATATTCAAGAAATATTTTCCGTGGGCAAAGCACCGTGTGCTAGTTCCTCTCTTCCTCTGGGGTCTTACAACACAGCAAGGGAATGACAACAATACGTGGCAAAACTGGGCAAGAGCCATGGAGGAAAGTCAGAATACAAGGGGCAAAGAAAGGAGAACTCAGGGGAGTTTCATGGAGGAGTTGCCCTTTGAAGTAAACTGTGAAAACAGTTACAGTTTCAACAAACAAATGGTGGGAGGTGGGATATGGGGCAGGTATTTCAAAAACAGGGGACAAAGTCACACAGACAGGGAAATACAGGGCAAATTCAGGCAACAGGTAGTGGTAGGGAATGCACGTAACTTTCAAGAAAACAGTAGGAAAACAAAGCTGTAAATATAGATATGGCCCATATTTTAAAGAATCTGAAATGCTAGGTTGAGCAGTAATTTCATACTTCCAGAAGATTTTTTCTTTTTTTTTTGAAGGAGAGCGGGGGGAATACAAGTGTGAGCTCTGCATTCAGAGCATTACTCTGGCGACAGTATGTAAGATGAGGCGGCGCACGGAGAGACCAGGAACAGGGAGACTAATTAGGAGGCTAGCGCTGTCATCCAGGAAGAGGTGATAAGGTTGAACTGAGAAGGGAAGGGGCAAGGGAAGTGGTGCATGAGACATTGCAAAGGTGACATATGGGTATTAAGCCTTCAGTTCCCAGTTGCACGGACATTTGTGCTTAAATGGATTGGTGGTTGCAACAAAAGTACGTTAAGTGTAAGGGAGGGAGGTGATTAGAGGCAAGAAGAAAGGCCAGATGACCAAAGCTTAGTGCAGCAGGTGCTACTGGTGTCCTTAGGACTCACCTCTCCGTGCACTGCGCATGGATAGCTTCTTTGTGCTGGCAGCTGCCCCTTGCTGCCTAAGGGCTCCTTTGGTGGCCACAGGTCCCGGGGAGTTAAGACTGTGTGGGTGGCCCCAAGCAATGACAGGCTGGAGTTGGTACAGAAAGACCCCCGTTTCCTCACTCCTCAGGAGACACTCTGAGACCTGTTCTACCCTGTCTCCAGAGGTCCCAGCGGGGTCAAGCCCTAGTTACCCACAGTGACAACTGCTCCATTCTGCTTCCTTTACTGGCTTCCTTTCCTTCCCTGTATCACTTGCTCACTCCACTCAGGGCTTCCAGGATCACCTCCCAAACAAACTTTTTAGATTATTGGATTCTTCTCAGAATCAAACTTGGGGACAGAAAGATTTCAAGTGACAACTTAAAGGAAATACTAACAAATGGCTGAAAAGCGAGATTAAAGTCATTGGAGATGAGCCGATATTAATGCTGAAGGGCTTGGGATTGGACCAGAGGAAAGAATGGGGGTGAGATGGGAGAGACTAAACCAGAAGCAGGGATGCAGCCAAGGGGACAGAACATCCAGGGGATGGACAGAGGATTGGGGAAAAAAGAGGAGAGGATGCTACAAAAATCATGTCAACTTCCAAAGAGGGGAGGGTGCTGAATGAAGACAGTTGAACCAGACCCTGGTCTGGTGGGATGAGGCCTTTTCTCATGAAAGTTATTCTCTCCACACCCCTCACTCTCAGGACACAGCAGAGCTGGATTGCTGCTTGATTGATTTTGGTTAAATTAATGTTTTCAAAGTAGAAGAGGCACACTTAGGGTGAGTTATATTCCCTGTAAAAATGATGTGAGCCACCTAATGTTTCCTCTGCCCCAAATGTCCTTCTCTACCTCCTTCACCTAAAAAACTCTGCTCATCCTTCAGGAGGAAGCTGAGGCTTCATGGAACCCAAGGAGCCTCCCACCTTGAGTATCATGGGTCTCCCATTATCACTGCCTCTCCCTGCACCTTCTACTCATTTGTCCACATTTTCCTCTAGATAGTGATTTTCATTCATTTGTCTGTGGACCCAGTGCTTAGAACACAGTTGGTGCCTAATAAATGCTTGCTGAGCTCTTAAAATCCATCGAGTACTGAGCTCTGCTCTTCTATGGATGATCTGCTCAGCCCTCACTGCAGCACTGTCAGATGGATGCTGTTATTATCCCTAGTTTACTGATGAGGACACTGAGTTTAGAGAACTTGACAACTTGGCCAGAGTCATTCAGCCAATAATTGGCAGAGCACAAATTTAAACCCAGACAAAGGTCTCTGACTTCAAAATCTAGTTTCTTAGCCATTAAGCTTTCTCCCATCTCTTTTACTTTCTCTAGACTGAGTGATGTATTTAAACATAATGCAATTTTTATGTGGTTTTCCCTTTTAAAAAAAGGACCAATGCACAGGTGTAGAGAACAAATTTATGGATACCAAGGAGGGAGGTAGGGTGGATGAATTGGGAGATGGGGATTGAAATACATACACTATTGATTCTATGTATAAAATAGATAACCAATGAGAACCTTTTTAGAGCACAGGGAACTCTACTCAGTGCCCTGTGGTGACCTAAATGGGAAGGAAATACAAAAAAGAGGGAATATATGTATACATATAGCTGATTCACTTTGCTATACAGTAGAAACGAACACAACATTGTAAAGCAACTATACGCCAATAAAAATTAATTTTAAAATAAATAAAAAATAGAAAAAAATTTAAAAATTAAAAAAGGACCAACGACCTTAAAGCAAACCCTTTCCTGACCCGAGCACAAACATTCAAGCTATGTAATCGATTGATGTAGGGCCCCTGCAAGTGGCTATGACTGAATGGGAGAATTATCTCATAAGTGACAATGACTTCCCCAGGGACAAGGTCAAACTTGTCCCCAAAATGCACAGTGGGTTTCACAAGGCACTGTCCAGGACTGAAATCTCTACCACTGCCTCAGGAAAGAAGCCTCACAATAAAGACCACCTTTAGAATAGAGCACTATAAAGCAGCATTTTTCAATCCAGAGGTTGTAACTGCCTGATTTGCAATCTAATTCATCTTCATCTCATTGACCAGCCATGCCATTTACAAATGAAAGCTCTTGCAGGTAGAGGTGAAACTGAGTAAAGAAATATAAGGCTGGGCTTCCCTGGTGGCGCAGTGGTTGGGAGTCTGCCTGCCAATGCAGGGGACACAGGTTCAAGCCCTGGTCTGGGAAGATCCCACATGCCGCGGAGCAACTGGGCCCGTGAGCCACAATTACTGAGCCTGCGCGTCTGCAGCCTGTGCTCCGCAAGAAGAGAGGCCGCGATAGAGAGAGGCCCGTGCACCGCGATGAAGAAGTGGCCCCCGCTTGCCGCAGCTAGAGAGAGCCCTCGCACAGAAACGAAGACCCAACACAGCCATAAATAAATAAAATAAAAATTAAAAAAAAAAATGGAGCTGTCACAATCATTGAAAAGTTGAGGGCAGAAAAGAAAATTAATTATAAAAAAAAAAAAAAAGAAATATAAGGCTCTCATACCTGCCACACAAACCATATTGGCTAACAGGCATCTAAATATCAACAGTCTAGGTACCTATACTCAAAGAGATAAAATTTATGTTTTGCTTATGACTGGATTAGGACCAAGATTGTATTATTTTGTTTTTCTGTTTAATATTTGTTAAGAGCATTAAATAAGGACCCTATTTCTGACCTGGATTATGTCACTGACTGACTGAGCCAGCTAAGCTTATCACAGCCTGTTTCATCTTCTGTAAAGTGGGAGAAATACCTGCCTGTTCTTTCTCTCACCTGTACCAAAACTATAACAAGAATCTATATAGTTTTAGCTGAGAATTTATATGGTTCTCACCTGATAAACACATATGTGTCAACCATACCTTTTTCCTCCCTTAACATGAAAATACATTTATTTCAAAACTGTTTATCTTTGGGAATAAATATCTTTAAAATATTTAAGTATTTATGTAAAATATTTATCCTTGGACAATGTTTCATGGCTCAGTTCATATATATGTTTCATGGACTATTCTATTTATAAAAAATAAAATTCATCAATAAATTTACACGTTTTATATAGCTGACTTTATCAGAAAGCAAGACATTCCACATAGTGTGTGAATTTCCCACAAAACTGCGCAGGCTTGAACCGCAGCCCCGCGGCGCGGAGGCTGATGAGGTCCGCGCCGACAGCCAGCCGGTGTTGCGGGCTGGAGGCCGCGCGGGAGCACGGCATCGAGGGGCCGGCCTAGCTGGGGCCCGTGGCCCTGCGTCTTCTGGCTGCGACGCGGGTCCTGCGCAAGCTGCGGGGCCGCAGCCGCCGGGCGGTGGGCGCCCTAGGGGCCAGGAGGCGAGCCGGGGCCCCCAGGCGGGTGTGGTTATCGTATCCGCAGCCAGCGTCCCCGAGGCCGTGCTCGGGCCATGATCACTCGATGAAGCTGCGCTGGGACAGCGTGGCCGACTTCTTCTGGCGCTATGAGGACCTGTGCGCGCTGCAGGACTCGCTGCCTCTGCCCGTCGTGCCTGCTTCCCTGCGGGACGGCCTGCTGGACTTAACGCCGACCGCCTCTGCAGGGTGGAATAGGCGCCGCTCCTGAGCACCCTCTGCCCCTGATCTGTATCCAGAGCTTCTTCCAGCCACAGCTTGGCGAGACAGGATCTGGGGTTCACACCATCTGTTATCTCTTCTGCAAGGACAGTTCAACTCATCCCCTAGAAGTCAGGTTATCCTTTGCATCCCATTCAAGTGTTCTGACAGAAATAAAGTTTACAGAAGTTGTGTTCCTGCGATAAGAAATAAAGATGTGACCTTCCACTTGTGTAAAGCTCTTAAATGCTGTGTAAGTGCGTCGGGTGCGCTAAGGAACCTGGAGCTAAATGGGCTAGTTCTGAGAGAGAGAGACTTAACTATGTTAACAAAGGCACCACAGAGAGAAGGTGTGGAACTATTAGAAGAAAACTAGGTATCAACCCTGCTTCTGGGAGGCAATTCTGACTACAAGGGCAGGAGATTCTCTGAAGCCAGGTGCCTGGGTTTTTGGGAGCAGCTAAGCACGGAAGCTTAGGAGGAGGGGGCCCCTCACCTCAATCCCTTGACAGTGGCAGGGGCGACCTCAGTCCCGGTAGCAGCAGAAAAAGCGGCAGGGGAGTCTTCTGCTTGCAGGGCCTACTGCTGGTAGATACCAGGGAAGAGGAGCTTCTTGATGGGAAGTCTGAAGATTTTTCACACTGCAGCTCCTTCCCAGACATCAGTGAGCCTGGTGATTTGGGCCAGTGGTCTTCACCCAGCACTTGGCCTCTCCAGCAGCAGGGAGCAGCGTGCAGTTGGGGCAGAGAACACCATGGCATGGGACTCAGGCTTCCAAGGAGGCAGGACATCTCCAGGATCTCCATCTGAGCGGATGACATGGCTTTCTGAGGAGGAGCTCACTGGAGACATCTGGGCGTTCTCACTCCAGTTGTCTTCTGGGTGCTCGGGAAGGAGGTCCAGTGGCTCAGGATCGCACTTGAGGGAAGTGAGGACTCCACTGGCCTCCTGGGGCCTAGATGTCAATGGTATATCCCCATTGCTACGGTGGCCCCTCTTCCGATCGTCCTTGCCTTTGGTCTCTGTGTGATCCTCCACCTTTGCCATGCCTCTTCGGGGCTCTTCTTGGACCTTCACCCTCCCTCTCCTTTGGGGAAGGAAGTGGGAGGTGACTGGATGGACCGGCTTCCTAACCGTGACTACCTGCTCGGGTGGTGAACGCAGGAGGGTAAATTTGCGCCCCAGTGGAGGAATCTTGATGGCTCTCGAGTGGCCGAACATGATGGACTTATGAGCAGACAGCACGGGCTTCTTTGGCGAGTCCCTCCAGTTCACCAAGGGAAGCATCCCCAGTACCCAGTACCTGGCCTGCTGGATGGGATACTGCGTTTTTGGCGAGATGTAAAAGCCAGGCGATAAAGGCACTCGATCCCGGTGGGACAGCCCGCGACCAGGGCAGAAGGCAGGCGCTGGAGCAGCGGGGTGGTCCTGGTCAGATGTGGCAGCCTCCCGGGAGGGCAAAACCAACGGGTGACAGCCCACCGGGGCCCCCCGGCGGGGCCGGCAGCGGAGGAGCCAGATACGAAATGTACAAAGTAAATTGCCCATAGAACCGGTTGCGCACCAAGCGATCCGAGAACAGAGTATGAAGCTGGGAGAGCTTCTGCTTAGCTCACCTCCTCTCAAGGTCTAGCACGCACTGGACACAGGATGGCTCAGCCTGGCGCTTGTGACATGTCCATTTTACCTGTCACAGAGAAAGGGTGGGCGGGGTGGGGGGCACATGCAAGCCCAGCCCGTGGAGAAACCCCGGCCCAAGGGCAAAGGGCGGGGCCCCAGAGCCCAACCCCTTCTGGACTTTCTAGTGGCTGGGACTTCTCCCTGTGGGTGGCAGGTGTTTGGCACTGGATGGGCCACCATGCGGAGACTGTTCGGGACTGTGGAAGCCTTCTCCTCCAGCGCTCACCCTGCCTGGGCACCGGCTCTGCAGGCCCCTCAGCCCTGCGTATGTATCGGCCAGCCCTTCCCCACCACGGGGCCCAGAGGCCAGAGCCTGCTCAGAGCTGAGTACAGGAGGCACCCAGAGCTTGCCAGGCTGTGGCCAGCCTCCTCCAGGGACCTCCCCCGCTTCTCTGCGAGGCCTGGAGACTGGAGCACCTTCTCCAGGGCTGCTCAGCTGCCAGCATCGCCATGAGCCAGGCGGCGAAGCTTTCTGAGCAGGGGATGCAGAGCCCTGACCCGACTGGATGCTGCACCCCACGATATCCTTTCCTGGCACATAGGTTATTTCTTCACTTCTTTTTCGAAATTTGGTAAAACCACATTTAAACCTTCCACTGTTCTTCAGGGTATACAGATGGTAGTGGCTTAGCTAGGATTCAAACCAAGCCTGTGTGATTCCAGAGCTCGTGCTCTGGACTGTGGTGCCTCCTTATCATATATGCTTCATGTGTTACTTTTTTTTTTTTTCTTGTGGCCGTTATGGTACTTAGCCCTAAGTGCCATACGTGTGATGAACACATACACTGCCCTGTAGGAGGTCTTCTTTTGTTCAACTCATGAATTGGTCATCCACCACACTGGGTTCTAGTCTCAGAAGGTACAGGTCATGGAGCACCAGTTGTCAGCATAGCAGCACCCCACATTTCTAATTGAGGCTTGCAGCCCAGATTTTCCCTTTGGTCTAGTTTGAAGGATCCAGATATGTAAAGATCATATTCTAGATAAATCATGGGCTATCCTGAAAGAAATTCACCAGTAAATTATTCCAGTTTCTCTGGCCTTCCTGGAGTATATCCAGTAAGGCATCTCATTCATGTCTGGAAAGCAAATATATCATTTATTGCAACTTCATCATGGAGCGATGTATTGGTTTAAAGTACGATCAACACAATTTGGTCATTGTGAGTATGCCAGCTGGGTCCACTCTTTACTACACATATGTAACTCTAGAGATTCTTATGCCCAAGAGAGGAGACATACTCTTGGGTGTCTAGGGCAAGGGAAACATGTGTTGTTATTCAGGAGCTGGAAGCTTCAGCATGACAGGAAAGAATTGAAAAATCCTGGTCTACACATCACTTTACCTTGTTTGAAACTTGTTTCTTTGGCTTGCTTCATTGGAGTGTTTTCTCTCTCCTGGGGCTGACATTGTGTGTTATGTATCACGCAGGTGACATGTAGAAGTTTCAGAACCCAGAGTCGTATAGATCAGTAAAAATTTATTTATATAATTTAGTTTAAAATCTATTTAAAATAACACTGGGCATAATCCATTTATTCCAAAATTAGTTTGACCCTCTGCTCATGAGATTCTTTTTATGGTATGTGACAGCAAATTTGGACTTCCATCCCCAATAAACTTTGAGGTTGAAGGACACAAAAGGTTTTGCTCAGACCTAAATTCTGTCTGAAAAAAAAAGGGTAAATATTATAAGCCCTTTCTAACCTCTCCAGGAGCAGAAATGATTTACAGCTGTGGCATTTAACCATAATTCCTTGATCTCATTTGAGAAGAGTTCAGTAAGAAACAGTGTCTTGATTTTTGTTTTGTTTGTTCCCTGTTTTCTTGTCTTGCTTACCAACAATCCATTGTAATTCATGAGTTAGTATGGCAACAGGTTGAGTGTTCCCTGGAGCTATTAAATGAACATTTTTCCTAAAAAAAAATTCCCACAAAACTGAAGTTAAGAGGGAGATTAACCAAGATGGCGGAGTAGAAGGACGTGCTCTCACTCCCTCTTGCGAGAGCACCAGAATCACAACTGGCTGCTGGACAATCATTGACAGGAAGACCCTGGACTTCACCAAGGAGGATACCCCACGTCCAAGGACAGAGGAGAAGCCACAGTGAGACGGTAGGAGGGGCGCAATCAGAGTAAAATCAAATCCCATAACTGCTGGGTGGGTGACTCACAGACTGGCGAACACTTATACCACAGAAGTCCACCCACTGGAGTGAAGGTTCTGAGCCCCACGTCAGGCTTCCCAACCTGGGGGTCCGGCAACGGGAGGAGGAATTCCTAGAGAATCAGACTTTGAAGTCTAGTGGGAATTGATTGCAGGACTGTGACAGGACTGGGGGAAACAGAGACCCCACACTTGGAGGGCACACACAAAGTAATGTGTGCATCAGGACCCAGGGGAAGGAGCAGTGACCCTGGGGGAGACTGAACCAGACGTACCTGCTGGTGTTGGGGGGTCTCCTGCAGAGACAAGTGGTGGCTCTGTTTCACCGTGGGGATAAGGACACTGGCAGCAGAGGTCCTGGGAAGTTCTCCTTGGCGTGAGCCCTCCCAGAGTCTGCCATTAATCCCACCAAAGAGCACGGGTAGGCTCCAGTGTTGGGTTGCCTCAGGCAAAACAACCAACAGGGAGGGAACCCAGCCCCACCCATCAACAGTCAAGTGGATTAAGGTTTTACTGAGCTCTGACCGCCACAGAAACAGTCAGCTCTACCCACCACCAGAGCCTCCCATCAAGCCTCTTAGCCTCAACCACCAGAGGGCAGACAACAGAAG
Source organism: Balaenoptera acutorostrata (assembly GCF_949987535.1). Classification (NCBI taxonomy): domain Eukaryota; kingdom Metazoa; phylum Chordata; class Mammalia; order Artiodactyla; family Balaenopteridae; genus Balaenoptera; species Balaenoptera acutorostrata. The sequence continues at coordinate 72,005,589 of NC_080077.1, forward strand.
CAAGAAAAACTACAATCCTGCAGCCTGTGGAACAAAAACCACAGTTACAGAAAGATAGAGAAGATGAAAAGGCAGAGGGCTATGTACCAGATGAAGGAACAAGAAAAAACCCCAGAAAAACAACTAAATGAAGTGGAGATAGGCAACCTTCCAGAAAAAGAATTCAGAATAATGATAGTGAAGATGATCCAGGACCTCGGAATAAGAATGGAGGCAAAGATTGAGAAGATGCAAGAAATGATTAACAAAGACCTAGAAGAATTAAAGAACAAACAAACAGAGATGACCAACACAATAACTGAAATGAAAACTACACTAGAAGGAATCAATAGCAGAATAACTGAGGCAGAAGAACGGATAAGTGACCTGGAAGACAGAATGGTGGAATTCACTGCTGCGGAACAGAATAAAGAAAAAAGAATGAAAAGAAATGAAGACAGCCTAAGAGACCTCTGGGACAACATTAAACGCAACAACATTCGCATTATAGGGGTCCCAGAAGGAGAAGAGAGAGAGAAAGGACCAGAGAAAATATTTGAAGAGATTATAGTCGAAAACTTCCCTAACATGGGAAAGGAAATAGCCACCCAAGTCCAGGAAGCGCAGAGAGTCCCATACAGAATAAACCCAAGGAGAAACACGCCGAGACACATAGTAATCAAAGTGGCAAAAATTAAAGACAAAGAAAAATTACTGAAAGCAGCAAGGGAAAAACGACAAATAACATACAAGGGAACCCCCATAAGGTTAACAGCTGATTTCTCAGCAGAAACTCTGCAAGCCAGAAGGGAGTGGCATGATATACTTAAAGTGATGAAAGGGAAGAACCTACAACCAAGATTACTCTACCCAGCAAGGATCTCATTTAGATTTGATGGAGAAATCAAAAGCTTTACAGACAAGCAAAAGCTAAGAGAATTCAGCACCACCAAACCAGCTCTACAACAAATGCTAAAGGAACTTCTCTAAGTGGGAAACACAAGAGAAGAAAAGGACCTACAAAAACAAACACAAAACAATTAAGAAAATGGTCATAGGAACATACATATCGATAATTACCTTAAACGTGAATGGATTAAATGCCCCAACCAAAAGACATAGACTGGCTGAATGGATACAAAAACAAGACCCATATATATGCTGTCTACAAGAGACCCACTTCAGACCTAGGGACACATACAGACTGAAAGTGAGGGGATGGAAAAAGATATTCCATGCAAATGGAAATCAAAAGAAAGCTGGAGTAGCTATACTCATATCAGATAAAATAGACTTTAAAATAAAGAATGTTACAAGAGACAAGGAAGGACACTACATAATGATCCAGGGATCAATCCAAGAAGAAGATATAACAATTATAAATATATATGCACCCAACATAGGAGCACCTCAATACATAAGGCAACTGCTAACAGCTATAAAAGAGGAAATCGACAGTAACACAATAATAGTGGGGGACTTTAACACCTCACTTACGCCAATGGACAGATCATCCAAAATGAAAATAAATAAGGAAACAGAAGCTTTAAATGACACAATAGACCAGATAGATTTAATTGATATATATAGGACATTCCATCCCAAAACGGCAGATTACACGTTCTTCTCAAGTGCACACGGAACATTCTCCAGGATAGATCACATCTTGGGTCACAAATCAAGCCTCAGTAAATTTAAGAAAATTGAAATCATATCAAGCATCTTTTCTGACCACAACGCTATGAGATTAGAAATGAATTACAGGGAAAAAAACGTAAAAAAGACAAACACATGGAGGCTAAACAATACGTTACTAAATAACCAAGAGATCACTGAAGAAATCAAACAGGAAATAAAAAAATACCTAGAGACAAATGACAATGAAAACACGACGACCCAAAACCTATGGGATGCAGCAAAAGCGGTTCTAAGAGGGAAGTTTATAGCTATACAAGCCTACCTAAAGAAACAAGAAAAATCTCAAGTAAACAATCTAACCTTACACCTAAAGAAACTAGAGAAAGAAGAACAAACAAAACCCAAAGTTAGCAGAAGGAAAGAAATCATAAAGATCAGAGCAGAAATAAATGAAATAGAAACAAAGAAAACAATAGCAAAGATCAATAAAAATAAAAGTTGGTTCTTTGAGAAGATAAACAAAATTGATAAGCCATTAGCCAGACTCATCAAGAAAAAGAGGGAGAGGACTCAAATCAATAAAATCAGAAATGAAAAAGGAGAAGTTACAACAGACACCGCAGAAATACAAAACATCCTAAGAGACTACTACAAGCAACTTTATGCCAATAAAATGGACAACCTGGAAGAAATGGACAAATTCTTAGAAAGGTATAACCTTCCAAGACTGAATCAGGAAGAAACAGAAAATATCAACAGACCAATCACAAGTAATGAAATTGAAACTGTGATTAAAAATCTTCCAACAAACAAAAGTCCAGGACCAGATGGCTTCACAGGTGAATTCTATCAAACATTTAGAGAAGAGCTAACACCCATCCTTCTCAAACTCTTCCAAAAAATTGCAGAGGAAGGAACTCTCCCAAACTCATTCTATGAGGCCACCATCACCCTGATACCAAAACCAGACAAAGACACTACAAAAAAAGAAAATTACAGACCAATATCACTGATGAATATAGATGCAAAAATCCTCAACAAAATACTAGCAAACAGAATCCAACAACACATTAAAAGGATCATACACCACGATCAAGTGGGGTTTATCCCAGGGATGCAAGGATTCTTCAATATACGCAAATCAATCAATGTGATACACCATATTAACAAATTGAAGAAGAAAAACCATATGATCATCTCAGTAGATACAGAAAAAGCTTTTGACAAAATTCAACACCCATTTCTGATAAAAACTCTCCAGAAAGTGGGCATAGAGGGAACCTACCTCAACATAATAAAGGCCATATATGACAAACCCACAGCAAACATCATTCTCAATGGTGAAAAACTGAAAGCATTTCCTCTAAGATCAGGAACGAGACAAGGATGTCCACTCTCACCACTATTATTCAACATAGTTCTGGAAGTCCTAGCCACGGCAATCAGAGAAGAAAAAGAAATAAAAGGAATACAAATTGGAAAAGAAGAAGTAAAACTGTCACTGTTTGCGGATGACATGATACTATACATAGAGAATCCTAAAACTGCCACCAGAAAACTGCTAGAGCTAATTAATGAATATGGTAAAGTTGCAGGTTACAAAATTAATGCACAGAAATCTCTTGCATTCCTATACACTAATGATGAAAAATCTGAAAGAGAAATTATGGAAACACTCCCATTTACCATTGCAACAAAAAGAATAAAATATCTAGGAATAAACCTACCTAGGGAGACAAAAGACCTGTATGCAGAAAACTATAAGACACTGATGAAAGAAATTAAAGATGATACCAACAGATGGAGAGATATACCATGTTCTTGGATTGGAAGAATCAACATTGTGAAAATGAGTATACTACCCAAAGCAATCTACAGATTCAATGCAATCCCTATCAAATTACCAAGGGCATTTTTTACGGAGCTAGAACAAATCATCTTAAAATTTGTATGGAGACACAAAAGACCCCGAATAGCCAAAGCAGTCTTGAGGCAAAAAAATGGAGCTGGAGGAATCAGACTCCCTGACTTCAGACTATACTACAAAGCTACAGTAATCAAGACAATATGGTACTGGCACAAAAACAGAAACATAGATCAATGGAACAAGATAGAAAGCCCAGAGATTAACCCACGCACCTATGGTCAACTAATCTATGACAAAGGAGGCAAAGATATACAATGGAGAAAAGACAGTCTCTTCAATAAGTGGTGCTGGGAAAACTGGACAGCCACATGTAAAAGAATGAAATTAGAATACTCCCTAACACCATACACAAAAATAAACTCAAAATGGATTAGAGACCTAAATGTAAGACTGGACACTATAAAACTCTTAGAGGAAAACATAGGAAGAACACTCTTTGACATAAATCACAGCAAGATCTTTTTCGATCCACCTCCTAGAGTAATGGAAATAAAAACAGAAATAAACAAGTGGGACCTAATGAAACTTCAAAGCTTTTGCACAGCAAAGGAAACCATAAACAAGACGAAAAGACAACCCTCAGAATGGGAGAAAATATTTGCAAATGAATCAACGGACAAAGGATTAATCTCCAAAATATATAAACAGCTCATTCAGCTCAATATTAAAAAAACAAACACCCCAATCCAAAAATGGGCAGAAGACCTAAATAGACATTTCTCCAAAGAAGACATACAGACGGCCACGAAGCACATGAAAAGATGCTCAACATCACTAATTATTAGAGAAATGCAAATCAAAACTACAATGAGGTATCACCTCACTCCTGTTAGAATGGGCATCATCAGAAAATCTACAAACAACAAATGCTGGAGAGGGTGTGGAGAAAAGGGAACCCTCTTGCACTGTTGGTGGGAATGTAAATTGATACAGCCACTATGGAGAACAATATGGAGGTTCCTTAAAAAACTAAAAATAGAATTACCATATGACCCAGCAATCCCACTACTGGGCATATACCCAGAGAAAACCGTAATTCAAAAAGACACGTGCACCCGAATGTTCATTGCAGCACTATTTACAATAGCCAGGTCATGGAAGCAACCTAAATGCCCATCAACAGACGAATGGCTAAAGAAGATGTGGTACATATATACAATGGAATATTACTCAGCCATAAAAAGGAACGAAATTGAGCCATTTGTTGAGAAGTGGATGGATCTAGAGACTGTCATACAGAGTGAAGTAAGTCAGAAAGAGAAAAACAAATATCGTATATTAATGCATGTATGTGAAACCTAGAAAAATGGTACAGATGAGCCAGATTGCAGGGCAGAAGTTGAGACACAGATGTAGAGAATGGACATATGGACACCAAGGGGGGAAAACTGCGATGAGGTGGGGATGGTGGTGTGCTGAATTGGGCGATTGGGATTGACATGTATACACTGATGTGTATAAAACTGATGCCTAATAAGAACCTGCAGTATAAAAAAACAAACAAAACAACTAATACTAAACTTTCATTGGGTTATTTGTATGGAAATATGTTAATATAAATGTTTCAGACATTACATGAAATTTCTAAAAATCTTATATTTGTATTTGTATGGAAATATGTATGGAAATATGTTAATATAAATGTTTCAGACATTACATGAAATTTCTAAAAATCTTATATTTGTATTTGTATGGAAATATGTATGGAAATATGTTAATATAAATGTTTCAGACATTACAGGAAACGTCTAAAAATCTTATATGTTCTGGTATAATGTTATAAGTAATAATCCTAGTTATTACTTTAAAATGTATATCTCAGAAATAACTAATTTTCTTGTCAACTGCATTATTATGAACTTTCATCAAATCTTTAACCATGGTCATTTTTAAGTCTTTTGTCATTTACAGACAGTTCTGGGTGTACTCTGATGATTTTGCAAATATGTTCCTAAAAAAGGGTTTCATCTTCAAGAAATTCATGGAAAAGACTCTGACAAGTACAGGTTTCTGGTAACTGACTGTACTGCTGAACTGAATGAATAAGCATTTTCAGAACTCTAATGAAAAAACTGATGAACTCATAAAAGTGCTAACAAAAGATCAAGATGGGGGCTTCCCTGGTGGCGCAGTGGTTGAGAATCTGCCTGCTAATGCAGGGGACACGGGTTCGAGCCCTGGTCTGGGAAGATCCCACATGCCACGGAGCAGCTGGGCCCGTGAGCCACAATTGCTGAGCCTGCGCGTCTGGAGCCTGTGCCCCGCAACGGGAGGGGCCGCGATAGAGAAAGGCCCGCGCACCGCGATGAAGAGCGGTCCCCGCACCGCGATGAAGAATGGCCCCCGCTTGCCGCAACTGGAGAAAGCCCTCGCACGAACCGAAGACCCAACACAGCCAAAAATAAATAAATAAATAAATAAATAAGAAAAATCCTTTAAAAAAAAAAAAAAAAGATCAAGATGAAAAAAAAAAGAAATTAATTACATGGGACTGAGTGAACTGATGAGGATGAGTATAATTTTTGTGACTTTCTGTCTGAATTAAAAAAAAAAATCCCACAAGGACTCAGAGGAAAAGAATATACAAATCAATTTTCACTGCAAAGTAAAGGAGCTGTTACAGTGGAGGATTACTGGACTGAATGTCAATATTATGACATAGTATAACTGTGTTTCATGTTTGGTAATTGCAATCATTGTTGCTTTTGTTGTGGTCATCCATGTACAATGCTTGGTGTCAGTCTATTTATCTCTTGTAAAAATAAAATACAGTGTGTGTGTGTGGAAAAAACAAAAAAAAACAAAAAAAAAAAAGAAAAAACAAAACAAAACAAAACAAAAAAAAACTGAAGTTAATTATTACTCATTAAAATGTTGGCCATGTTGATGACAATGTTTCTAAAACATATTATACCACTCTCTCGATTGAAATCAGGAGTTTGAACACATTCCCTGTCTTACCACAGGCTGTATTGACCTCTCCTGCTCTCTGCTTGTAATACAATCTGCAGATCCTTAGGTCAGCTAGGCATGCCGCAGGAAGTCCCACTGACCTACACATGGAAGACATTGTGCCAGTCGGACCTGGGCAGCAGCAGGGAGTGGCGAGTGCCCTGGATCCCCTAGCAAAACACATACATTCCAGAGTATAGGAGATAAACTCCCCAAATGTCCAACATGTGCCACAGTGGTGACCTCTGGAGAGGTTCAGTGGTCTGCAACATGCCAGGACACCGCCTCAAAGGCAAAAGAGCAAGCTGTTGCACCTTATATCTTGTCCTACTAATCTTGAGGCTTATAACTTGGTGTGTTTCTTTGGGTTTTGGAAGCAATATGTATTTCACTTGGGATTACGCTCCAATTCACGAACAGGTGATTTGAAAGGCTGTCAGTTTCAAACAGTGCCCAGAGCAGAGGAGAGCTCTACAACAGGCCCAAGCTTCCCTCTCACTCAGACAGTATGATCCAGTAGATCCCATCTTCCTAAAGATGTCCACAGCCGATAAGGAGCTGCTATGTGGAATCTCTGGCAAACTGTAATAGGACAGGTGCAGAGTAGACTCTAAGGTTCTGGAACAATGTCATGCCCTTGGGGGGCAGAGAACTATGCATGTGAAACAGTTTCACAGTAGAGTCTGAACACCTGAATCACCCATGTGAGTAGGTATAATTATGAGCTAGGTGTTATTCACTGAAATGATATATTTGAGACCAGGCCCAAGTGGGCCCAGAAAGCACAGGTGACTAGCATTAGCAGTTGGCCCAGACTCACATGTGACCCACCTCTGTTTCAATAATGTTTTTCTCTCATATGACACCTAGGGCCTCTTATTCCCTCTGACAGCTGACAGAGGAGGAATGATGACTATGGTTTACTGGTAGGCTGATATGATATCTTGATACTGGCCAGAAACAGACTGTTGGTCTAGTACAGCTTGTTCCACTGTCTATTGTAGCAGCATAACAAAACATTCCAAAACACTAATTTGAAAAGATACACACACCCCAGTGTCCAAAGCAACACTATTTTCAATAGCCAAGACATGGAAGCAACCTAAATGTCCATTTACGGATGAATGCATAAAGATGTGGTATCTATATACACTGGAATATTACTCAGTCATAAAAAAGAATGAAATAATGCCATTTGCAGCAACATGAATGGACCTAGAGATTATCATACTAAGTGAAGTAAGTCAGAAAGAGAAAGACAAATATCATATGATATCACTTAGATGTGGAATCTAAAGTATGACACAAATAAACTTATTTACAAAACAGAAACAGACTCATAGACATAGAGAACAGACTTGTGGTTGCCAAGAGAGGTGTGGGGGGAGAGATGGATTGGGAGTTTGGGATTAGCAGATGCAAACTATATATATATATATATATATATATATATATATATATATATATATATAGAATGGATGAAAAACAAGGTCCTACTGTACAGCACAGGGTATATTCAATATCCTATAATAAACCACAGGACTTCCCTGGTGGCACAGTGGTTAAGAATCCACCTGCCAATGCAGGGGACACGGGTTCGAGCCCTGGTCCAGGAAGATCCCACATGCCATGGAGCAACAAAGCCCGTGTACCACAACTACTGATCCTGTACTCTAGAGCCCAAGAGTCACAACTATTGAGTCTGCGTGCCACAACTACTGAAGCTCACGCGCCTAGAGCCTGTGCTCCGCAACAAGAGAAGCCACTGTGATGAGACACCCGCACGCTGCAACTAGAGAAAGCCTGCACTCAGCAATGAAGACCCAACACAGCCAAAAATAAATAAATAAATAAATTTTAAATAAAATAAAATAAACCATAAAGGAAAAGAATATGAAAAAGAATATATATATAATATATATATATATATAAAACTGAATCATTTTGCTGTACACCAGAAACTAACACAACATTGTAAATCAACTGTACTTCAATTAAAAAACATTTTTTAAAATCATTCCAAAACTCAGTGTCTCTAAACAACAGAAACTATTTTATTATCTCTCACAGTTTCTCTGGGCCATGAACTCAAAAGGACCCAGCTGAGCAGGTCTGGATTGGGATCTCTCACGAGGTTGTTGCCAAACCTCACGGGAGCTGGAAGGCGAACGCAGTGGGGATGGCTGGGCACCTCCTCTCCAGGTGCTCATGGTCTCTCTCCATGTCATCCCTCCACACAAGTGGATCTGGGCTTCCTCACAGCATGGAAACCAAGAGCAGAGGCTGTGCTCAGGCCCAGCAGCAAGGTTTCTTCTCAACAAAGGTAATCTAGCTACCGCCACTGCTGAGTGCTCAAATTGCCAACAGGAAAGAGTAAAAATAAGCCTTTAATATGGAAATTTTCCTCAGACAGATAAGCCAGCCACTTGGTAGCCAACTGATTATGCCCTGGAGGATGCTTAAATTTGTCTTCATGAATCAAATACCTTCTCCACATATGAGTTTCCTGCCCTTGTCAATAGTGCCTCCACCTATACCACCATTTGAAGGCTTTCAGAATGCCTGATCTATTGGTATGGTGTCCCACAACATACTGCTTCAGACCAAGGGACCCATTTTACAGCAGATGAAATACAGTACTGGGCACATGAGCCACTGAATTTGCCATGTGCCTGTCACCCAGAAGAAGCTGGCATTGAGAATACTGGGACAGTCTCTAAAAGACTCAGCTAAGGTTTTGTTCTATAATAAAGAGTTTGAAGGCCTTTGTTTCTGGTTCCCAAAACAAGGCTCTAAATCCTTGGGATTTTCCAAGTGACAGGAGTGGCCTTGTTATGTTAATGAGGTGACTCGAAGTAGGCCCCTAGATAGCTTCAGGATGGGAGCTGATCACACCAGAAAGATAAACCATGTGATTAGAGGAGCCAGGGTTTGAGCCACATGATATCAGGCCCTCAACTTCTGGAGAGGGAGTGGGGGAGACTAGAAATTGAGTTCAGTCATGTGGCTAATAATTCAATCATTGTACCTACATAATGAAGCTCCAGTAAAAACTCTGGATGCTGAAGGTCAGTGGAGCTTCATAGTTGGTGAACATGTAGATGTGCTGTGGCGTGACATGCCCTGGGTCCATGGACAGAGGGCATGAAGTGCTGACTTTGGAATACCCTAAGATTTCACTCTATGTGCCTCTTCATTTGGATGTTCTTTCCTGAGTTCTGTGAGTTTGTCTCGTGAATTATTGAAACTGAGGAGGCTGTGGGAACCTCCAAATTTGTAGCCACTTGTTCAGTAGTGTGGGTAGTCTAAGGACCCCACTTACAGCTAGCATCTGAAATTAGGGCACTCTTGTGGAGGACTGAGTCCTTAACTTATGGGATCTGTCCTGACTCTGGGTGGTTAGTGCCAGAATTGATTGCAGTACATCCAGTTGACATTAGACTAGTTGGGGTTGGAACAGAATAGGTATCAGCTCAGGAATAACACCTTATAGGATTGAAGTGTTGTTCTCCAGAATGGGGTTTATAATTTGAACTAGTGGTCAATATGCATTGCTATGTCTCCAGTAGCTAGACTACATGAATTCAAAAACCAAGGGGCAAAAACAGATTGGTCCCTTTCACTGTTACTCTCAGTGATCCACTTGCTAGACATGTACTTTCCTATCCCCAAGTCCTTAGGCTCTACTGGTTATAGGTCTGGTTCCCAGAAAGGATACTTCCAGCATAGGACCCAGAAAAAAGTTCCACTAAACTTGAAGCTATAACTACCAACCTGGTGACCTTGGGATCCTCATGCCATGGACCAACAGACAGAGAAATGAGTTATTATACTGACAGGGATAATCAGCCCTTATTAACACGAGAAGCAAGGGTTGCTGCTAAACGATGGAAGAACATTTCTGGAAGCCGTGGGATTCATTGGGGCATCTCTTGGTGCTTCTATGCTCAGTGATAACAATGAATGGACAAGTACAGCAACCAGAGCTCAACAAGGGCGAGACAGCTCAGGGTTCAGGGTCCTGAGGATGAAGTTCTGAGAATGTGAGAACAATGATGAAGGCAACCTTGACCAGCCAAAGTGCTGCCAGATGTTGACAGAAATCTAGAATGATTGGTGGGGAAGACAGTAACTATCCACCATAACCTTGCAGCCAGCTGCAGCAGTGGAGACCAGAGCTTGGTTTGTTAGCTTGTATTAAGTCTGTATTAACGGAGCAGATCTGAAGAGTGATGCAAGGAGTGCACAGTGCATATAATTCACACACACCACATCACATCCCCTCAGCCTCACCCACCTCTTGCTCTTGTCACCTCTACAGAGCCAACTTCATGCAAGGACAACCTGACAGTGCTTTACTTCAGGCTCATGGCTCCAACATTTTGTCCTCTCTGGGACTTCCCTGTTGAAATCAAGGCATGAGTATGCTGCAGTAGCCCATTTGGTGGAGTGGGTACAATCCGGGGTGGGGGGCAGGAGGATTAGTTAGCACCCCCTGGAGTGAACCTTTAACTAAATAAATTCTTCCCTCTTTCTCATTCTGGATGAGCTATCTTCAGATGTGTTTTGCGGCTTCTTGGATGACAGATCCGTGCACTCAAACAATCAGGTACACTTAACAGTGGCCAACTAGATGATAATGCCTGCTTGTACTGGCTCTCCTGCCTCACTCCCCCTTGTCCCAAGTCACTCTTGCTCCCTGGAACTGCACTCCCTAAGAAAATATTAGCACCTAAGTCCTTTGCCTCAGGCCGGACTTTCTAAGGAACTAAGGCTAAAATATCTGCTTACCCTTCTCTAGTTTCTCACCACAGGAATAAAGAAATAATCTGCAAATAGGATCCCAGCCCCTGCCCATTGAGAGCTATAGAGAATATATCCATGGGTCCACATAAGAAGAGCTGGCCTCCCCGTGAGTTTTATGTCAGCTCCTTTTATCTGCACAGATGCCTTTACTGTTCTCCTTCCTTCGTCCTATCTCCCCAGGAAGGTAGGCCCAGTGTGCACCAAGGACACGATGGAATTCTTAGTGGCACATGATGAGGCCACCTGACAGACGGGATGGAGCCTTTGTTAGAAAGCGCAAAGACACAAAAGATCTTTCCCGGCTCCTGTAACTAGCCTATCCATTTTCTTTCACCAGTGCAGTACAAAAAAGCTGGGCCATGCCTTTCATTTGGAAGACCCTCTCATCTCTAATGACTGAGTCGGGTTGGACTGGAGTCATGTAAAAGGATGCATAATGGACTACTTAAGCCAGCTCTTTCCTAGATTTTAAAGAGAGGAGGCAAGAAGATTTTTGAAGGGCATTCTTTCTTTGCTTACCTCATCACAGCAGGTGAGCAGACGGAAATTACACGCAGCAAGCCTTAGCAAAGGATAAAGACTGCACATTTTGCCAAAACCTCCCAGCTGCTATTTCAGAAATCTAAGCACTGAAGAGAAACCAGCGTCTGAGAAATGACAATCACAGCAGCTCATCAATCCCTTCAGTGGCTGCCTGCCTGGTCCCTCTCCGTGGCTAGCATTTATTTCTTGAGTCATGGCAAGCAAGTTCCCACACAGCGCTTCAGACACATCATTAGAGAAGCAGCAGGGCATCGGGGAGCAAATATGGGTCTTGGAGTCAAACACTCCTGAGTTCCAATTTCACCTCTGGCTCTCAGTACTTATATAGCCATAAGTTTTTGCATTTTGCATTAACAATTCCTTTGCACTGATAAATATTTCATTTCAAAGTCAGGAACCAAGCACCCTCTCTACAGAGATATTTAGTGCTACCAAGTCTAAAGAAGTCATTAAAAATGGGGCTCAGGGGAGGAATGCTATCCACATCCAAGGAGACCCAATTTTATCAGGCATCCTGGAGCTAGCTGACCACACTCTGTCATCATTGTGTTTCTCCCAGGAGATCACAGAAAGCCTCAACTCCAATGCCTTCTAAGGGCTAAACAACACTCTTGTTTTTTGCCTTTACTGTCAACTTTTGAGCTGGTCCTGACGCTTGACTAGCTTTTTTCATCTGGGGAGATCTAAACATTAATGATCAGAAGTTAAGTCTTTGGGTGGTAAAAAATTGCCATGGTCCTTAGCTTTGGAAAAATTAATTTTACCATCAACTTGGTAAATTTTAATTATTTTAAACTTTATAGCAGCCTAAATGTGATGCTCAATGAGAATAACATTAATACAACACTAAAGATGTCTTTGCACACACATGCTCTCTCATTACACAAAATGCCATAGTAAAAACATAATCAAGCGAGGTAAAGGGTAGCTTTCCATGGGGAAGCCTGTCACAAACAGTTACTATATTAAAAACAACAAAGAGAAACACTTTAGTACTGCTGTAAAAAGCAGCAGGTAAATAGACATTAAGAAATATAAAAGTTGCAATTTTACAGCATTCACATTCACACAAATAATTTTCCAAATTTTGCCACAAAGGAAAAGTTATATTGGAAAATTAAACCTCATCTGCACCTCCAAAAATAATCCAGGAATATTTACAGTGATTATTTCTCTGCCAACATCATTATAGGTTATAGAAAAGGAAGAAGGAAAAAGATTGGCATGGTCTCACAACTGCAGAGAGGCACTGAGCTTCTGACATTCCATATGTGCGTGCTCTAATTGGTTGCTTTTATAGTGGGTTGTATTTTCTCCCACGGAGTTTAGCATTTGGTTTCCTAGGGTAGTGAGCAGTAGACATCCTCTCGGAGCTGTTGGATAGATCTTCTTAGTACCAAATGACACTGACTCTTTCTCTGAATGCATCATCAGTCACTCAGCAAGAAATGCTTCTGACCCTGTTGCTGACGCCTCTACTTCAGCCTGGGCCACCAGGTGTCTCCCTGAGATCCCACCCTTGGGAAGCGTTGATAGGAAGGGTCTGAGAAATACAGCCGAAACACTCAAGATCAACCTTTTGCTCAATGCTATAGTCAGGTTAAAGCTCACTCTCTAGTTATGAAATTGAACAAAAAAAAACCAGGTTCTTTTATCTAACCAAATGATCCCCACACAGAGAACATAGACTCACCTGCCTGCCCCTCTAGAGCCAGCAGGAAGCAAAGGGGTCAGTCTAGCCCAGGGGACAAAAAGGGCAAAGACTCTCCCACTCCAGATGAATACTGCTCTCACCCTGACCATGAAGGGGGATAAGCAGGTGGACTTGGTCTAGCAACTTGTGAGTTATCAAGAGCATTGGGTCAGCCTGATCTGATCAGGGAAAGGGCAACATTTCCACCCACAGAGTGTGGGTCGTGTGATAACTACAGTCTAAACGAGACAGCTAGGGATCTAGAGCTAGAGACAGAGACAGAGACAGAGGTAGAGATATTGCTAAGTCAGACTGACCTGAGGAGGGGGTCCAGGGGCTGCTCCTTTTGTGACATTACTGAGTATGATTGGGATTCTTCGGGAGTAGTCAGACATCCACAGAAGACATGTATTATCCTGTGAAATATCCCATACAGTCAACTTAATGATTATTACTGAGCGTCCACCATGAGGTTGGCAGTGTTTGGAACCTAAGGATAGTTTCACAGATAATTCTACAACCTTAGTAAAATTTACACTTTAATGGGTGGCATAGGGAGACAGACACTAAATGGCAACTAAGATAGATAGATAGATAGATAGATAGATAGATAGATAGATAATAGCAAATGTGTATGCTATGAAAAAAATTAGAAAGGTGATGTGATGGAGAGAGATGGGGTGTGTAATTTAAATTAGATAAAGATATTTGAGCTAAGCCCTAAAGGACGAGAAGGAAGAAGGATTCAAATATAGGAAAGCTTGCAGGAAGCATATTCCAGGCGGAGGGAACAACACATTCCAAAGCTCTAGGAAGGAACCACAAGAAAATCATTGTGTCCAGAGAAGAGGGTGGAGGATGATGTTGGAGAGATATCAGCGGCCAGGCCACTGGGGGTCTCGAAGGCCATCACAAGGAATTTGGATTTTATTCTTCATGAAGTGGGAAGGCACTGGAAGATTTTAAGCAGGGAAGTGACATAATTTTATTTGTTTTTAAGAATATCCCTCTGATTACTATGAGAATAGATTGTAAGGAAGAAAGAGGCTGTTTTTGGTTATTCGGGTGTGCAATGCCAGTTTTTGGCTAGGACAAGTAGCACTAAAGATTGACAGACTGGGACAATGATTCGGATCTATTTCGGAGGACCTGATGTTGCTTCTGGTACTCCCACCAGCTTTGGGAATCCCTCACGTAGCCACCTTTCTTCTCCAGAGGCAATCCAACTTTGTTCCCAAATCCCATGTCACACTGTGCGGGAATACAACCACCTCCTGGAAGCCACCTGTTACCTCCTGCAGGAAGGGTCCTGTAAAGACTATACGGATGAATTCACCCAGTAAAACTTAGTCCTAGAGCTCACACATCACAACCCCTGGGCACCTGAGGCTGAAATTCTCACTGCCCCCAGCATGTTTTGCTCCAGCTGATAAGGCGTCCCTGCCACCGTCACTCCTTGCCTGGGTCTACTCCAGCCACTTGGCACTATTCTTCCTTCATTTGGGGTGACATGGTACTTGTATAAAACAGGATATGTTTTTGCCGCGGAGCTACTGGGCCCGTGAGCCACAACTGCTGAGCCTGCGCGTCTGGAGCCTGTGCTCCGCAACGAGAGGCCGCGACAGTGAGAGGCCCGCGTACCGTGATGAAGAGTGGCCTCCGCTCGCCGCAACTAGAGAAAGCCCTCGCACAGAAACGAAGACCCAACACAGCCATAAATTAATTAATTAATTAATTTTTTTAAAAAGGATATGTTTTATAAAATATGGGGCACTTATTCCCTGCTTTAAATAAGTGTGCTTTACACACACAAATGCTTGGCCATTTGAAAACCTCATCCCTGGTGTTCTAGCTACTTGATCAGACTTTCATCCTCTGAAAGGTAGCTTAGATTAATAAATGTGATAGACATCATCATATGGATGCTACTGAGAGCTGTTTTTCATGTGCATTAGAAAAGATACATCTCACTAATCACAATAAAACTACATTGCTTCAAAAAGATGAACAACTAATCAAAAGCAGCTGGAATGAATTAAAGACAAGTGACAACTCAGCAATGAGACATAAGCGATCCTGTGGGGAGAAAGTACTTTTAAATTGTTTAAATGTGCTTATCTAACATGTCACTAAAAGCTGTAATCTTCCATTTTCTATTAACAACTCCATCAATTTTCCCTTAATGTTTTAAATTAACTGTCTTCTTTCAAGCATGGTGCTGTTCAACACTTGAAGAAAATAGCCCCTGGATTTCATTTTAAATTCTGGATTTAGAAAACTGAAATTGCATTATCATTTTAGAAGTTGGCATGTTTCCTATCATTTGAAATTTCAGAGCACTGCCCCAAAATTCTTTTATAAATTCTTTGATACCTGTGATGCTTGAATTATAACTATGCCAATCAGGAGGAAATTACACTGTTTTTATCAAGATACATAATTTTTATAAAATTCCACAAGTTAACCTTATTTTCATTTAACTGATCTCATGCTTATATCCTTGTTCTCTTACTGAACATTTTCCTTCTGACAGCAACATTCCTTGTAGAATAAGAAGCACAAGGGGAGAATGTGATCACATCTCCAGCACCCTGTACATCTATCTGTTGGAAAAGATGTACATCCCTTCACCCCAGTTAGCTGATGTAGCACATTTGGCTACTGAATAAAGGATATGTAGTGCTCACAGATCAGAATATTTCCATATCAATCTACCAAGCAACTACATACTAGTAGTCATATTGGGAAAGATTTCAGAGATGCCCTATAAGCCCTACTGTGGCTATTTTTTTTGTTTTTCACTTTAGAATGTTTACTAGTTCATTACAATTTAAGGGATATTTACTGAGTATCAATTACTGCAAGCACGAAGCTACGTACTGTGATGCAAAGACTAACTGAACATGGACCATGCTTTCAAGGACTTCAAAATTGTGTGAGGAAGATAAAAATCATGTTCAAATCACTATATTGTGATGATATTAGATATCAGGTTGTCTTAATTTTTTTTACACTATGGAAGCATAGCATAGTGATTAATTCTGCCTGATTTGGATAGGGAGAGGGGCACAAATTCCATAAGTTGACCCTATTTTCATTTAATTGATCTCTTCCTTATATCCTTTTTCTGTTACTGAATTTGAAGGGAAGACTTCAAGGAGGAGGTGGTGACATTTGAACTAGGCCTTGAACAATGAGAAAAGGTCTACAACACTCTGTGTCTTTCCTCAGGCTTAAATTAAGGCTAAAGATATGGATGCGATGAACAAGATATTCAGGGAAATATTGGACAAATAACTTGCCTTCTATAATAACCTCAGTTTTCTATGTGTTTAACAAGTAATGAGAAACATGTGGAAGACAGCTGGATTCAGATTGTAGATGATCTGATACACCATTCTGAGGTTCATAGACCCTAACACCTTGTAATGGGAAATGATTGAAAAATTTTAGCAAGGGTGTCATGATCAATTTTAAGTGTTAGGAGGATTATTCTGGCATGATGCCTTCGTGCAACATTGCTCCACTCTCTTCTAGAAACCACAGTTGCTGTGGTAAAAGCCATGTCATACTGACTCCCAACCCTTTGATGGTGACCTAGTTTCTCTTTTTGGGTACCTAACGGACCTTTTCTTTATCCTTGGTGTTCTGAAATTTCATGATATATGTTTCAGTATCTTTTTATTCTTTATGTAAGACTTAGGCTTTCTATTATTGGAAATGTCTTATGTCACTTCTTAGATAATTCCCTACCCATAATTTTACCTGCTCTTTCTTTCCAAAATTCCAATTAGTCAGATACTCAAACACCTGATCATCTTTCTTTTCATTTTATTTTCTGAGTAATTTCCTTAACATTATCTGCCACTCCGTCTTTTGAATTATTTATTCATTTATTCGCTTGTTTTGGGTGGGGGAGAAGATCATATTGTTAAATCTCAAGGGCTTTCTCTTATATTCTGATTATTCCTTTTCCGTATCATCTTGTTCTTGTTTCACGCAATATCTTCTCTTTTATCTTCTCTTTCTTCTGCTCTCTAATTTCTCTGTTTCCTATGATTTCCTCTGTTTCGTTATATAATTAGTTGCTTTTGTCTTTGTCTTTCATGTGGAAAGCTTTCCTAAAACATTGAATGATTCTTGCCTGTCAAGTCTTATGTCCAATTAAGGCATGGAAAAGTGGATTGGAAACTCTAGGTACATGGACAGAGTTTTTGAATGTCTTTGGAGTGAAAGGCACCAAACCAGACTTCAACTGAATAATCTTCAAATATTAGTATCCTTCTAGGACTAAGAAAGTTCTCTTGCTTTACCTAGTCTTCAGGTTAATGCTTGGCAGCCTGTGATCTGGAAATAAAGCAACGAATGGGAGACTGGAAGTCTAACCACTCAGTGTACAGACCCTCCCTCTACACCCCTGAGTTCATCACCTCACCCCCAGCCTCTACTGTGCCTGGTGTTTCCTGTGGCCAGAGACTTTGGGGTATTATTTCCTCGGATTTGAACTTCAATCTTGCCTTCCACTCACACCCAAGTCTCAGTCTTTCTTGGAGTCTGTGTCAAGTGGCAACTTGCTTGTCTTCATAAACCCTATTGGCAGACACTTAGGTGGAAATGCCCTCTGCTCTACCCAATCCACTTTTCATCTTTAAAGACTGTATTTTTTTTTACATTCCTTCTCCACCCTTGCTTTCTTTCATATTCTCATTATGAAGTTATAACAGATATCAAACCATTTCTTGATAATTGAGTCTGCAAAGTACAAAATAAACAGTTTATGTTGGTCCAGGTGCTCCAAAAGGCTGATGCCAAGTTCAGGAACATACCGGTGAGATAAAATGGAGATGCAGCTGGAAAGGGAACCAGAGTCATCAAACTGCAATGTAGGTGAAATGGAGATGATTGGAAAGAAGTTTAGTTGGAAGCATCTTACAGTGCAGTGCAATTTAAGGAAGTTCAGCAAGGCTGTCAGAGAGGTTCTTAAGGCAAGTTCACCAGTCATTAGAGTCCCACATCTCCAGGGTACAATCTTGCTCTGCTACCTCTGCTGTGCTCAGTCCCTGTCTGGGATCAGCCCATTGGAGGCAACGTGGGGGTGGATTTCAGAGGGCAGCATCCAGGGCCATTGGTTGATAACGCTGTCTACAGTTGGAGATCTAAGAGGCACATTCTCGTGACCAGACAAAACATCACAAAACATCACAAAACATACAGGGAAAATATATTCCTACCACTGCACATAGGATTGGAAAAGTAGTTAAACCAAGTACCCGCTGGAGGTAAAAACACCTAAAGTAGCATTCATGCCTAAATACACCCAAGGTTCCTCTGGTTTGGGGGTCAGTAAACTGCAGTCTGTGGGCCAAATTCAGCATGCTGCCTGTTTTGTAAATAAGGTTTTATTCAAACACAGCCACCCCTATTCCTTCATTTCTGTATCATCTCTGGCTACTCTACAACAGCAGAGTCGCAGAGTTGTGACAGAGATTGTATGGCCCAAAAAGCTGAAAATATTTATTCTCCATCCCTTTACAGACAGTTTGCAGATTGCTGCTCTAATTTAAAGCCCATTGTCATTTAATTAGAGAAGAATTTGTAAAATACAAAGACTTTCCACACTTTATATTTCCAATGAAAGTTTCCAAAAAATATACACTAGTTCAATGACAAAAGGAGAGAAAAGAGTCCTAGAGAGAACCATCACAACCCCAGCTTCTCCCAAGATAAGGAGTGTCCATGTTTCAATTTACTGAATTGCATAATAACTGCCAGGGTCTATGCTAGTCACTGGGAATACAAAGATGAAGACCCAATCTTACCCTTAAGGAGCCCAGAGCCCAGCAAACATGTAAATCACTGTAATGTAATGTGACATATGCTCTAAACCAGCGGTTCCCAACCTTTTTGGCACCAGGGACCAGTTTCGCGGAAGACAATTTTTCCACTGACAGGGGGCAGGGGGTATGGTTCAGGAGGTAATGTGAGCAATGGGGAGCGGCTGTAAATACAGATGAAGCTTCGCTCGCTTGCCCCGCTGCTCACCTCCTGCTGTGCGGCCCGGTTCCTAACAGACCGCAGACCATAGAGGTCTTCCACCTGGGGGTTGGGGACCCCTGTTCTAAACAGAGTGTAAAGAGCACTTAAAGAGCACAGATGAAGAATCAATTACAGACTGGAACAAAATATGTCAGATAAACATATGCATTTATTCACTGCCACCTCCCAAAATGCCGCTAAAGTGATAGTATAAGAACTATATGGTGGGGGGCTTCCCTGGTGGTGCAGTGGTTGAGAATCTGCCTGCCAGTGCAGGGGACATGGGTTCGAGCCCTGGTCTGGGAAGATCCCCCATGCTGCGGAGCAACTGGGCCCGTGAGCCACAACTACTGAGCCTGCACGTCTGGAAACTGTGCTCCGCAACAAGCGAGGCCAAGACAGTGAGAGGCCCGTGCACCGCGATGAAGAGTGGCCCCCGCTTGCCGCAACTAGAGAAAGCCCTTGCACAGAAACGAAGACTGAACACAGCCAAAAAGAAAGAAAGAAAGAAAGAAAGAAAGAAAGAAAGAAAGAAAGAAAGAAAGAAAGAAAGAACGAACGAACTATATGGTGGAGTGCTGAATTGGGCGATTGGGATTGACATGTATACACTGATGTGTATAAAATTGATGACTAATAAGAACCTGCTGTATAAAAAAAAATTAAATTAAAAAAAAAGAACTATAGAAACACATACACACATACATGCATACATTTATAGATACACATATATGCTAATATTTAGAAACATACACACACAGAGACACGTATATAGGCATAGCAAACCACAGACTGGGAGAATATATTCACAATGTGCATGTCTGACAAAGGTCTTGCATTCAGAAAATATAAAGAACTCTTACAACTCAATAAAAAGAAGACTACAACCTAATAAAAATGAACAAAAGATTTGAACAGATACTTCACAAATGAAAGTATATGAATGGCCAATAAGTACACGAAAACATGCTCAACATCAGTGGTCCCCAGAAAAATGCTAATGAAAACCACAATGAGATACCACTACATACCCACCAGAATGGTTAAAAGTAAAAACAGTGACACTACCAAGTCTTAGAGTAAAGCAAATGGAATTCTCGTATTATTGTTGATACTATATGTGGTGATTGATGTTATGTGTCAACTTGACAGGGCCACGGAATGCCCAGGTATTTGGTCCAAACATTATTCTGGGTGTGTCTGTGATGAGGGGGGTTTGGATGAGATTAACACTTCAGTTGGCAGACTGCATAAGACTGCCCTCCTTAATGTGAGGGCCCTCATTCAATCAGTTGAAGGCATGAATAGAACAAAAGAAGCTGATCCTCCCTCGAATAAGAGCTGTCTGACTGAGCTGAGACATCGGTCTTCTCCTGCCTTTGGACTCAAATGAAAACATCAGCTCTTCTTGGGTTTCAAGCCTGTTGGCATTTGAACTGGAACTGACACCTTTGGCTCTCCTGGTTCCCAGGCCTTTGGGGTTTGACTGGAACCATATATCACTTCTCCTGGGTTTCCAACTTGCCTACTGCAGATCTTGGGATTTCTCAGACCCTGTAATCATCAATATCTTCTAACAAATCTCTCCATGTGTGTGTGTGTAAGACCACAAATGGATCAATCCTCACACACCCACACCCACATACACATACATCCTATCTGTTCTGTTTCTGTGGAGAACCCAGACTAATACACTAAGTAAAATGGAAAATGGAAAATATTTTGGAAAACAGTTTAGCGGTTTCTTGAGAGAAGTTTACATTTGGGGACTGTTTTTTTAATTAGTTAGAAGAAAACAACTATAGTCTCTCACAACCAGGAAGAAGAGATTAGGGAAATTGTGTTAAAGCTTATAAAATGCCCAAACAGCCAAAAAAAAGCAGTTGTTAATATATTTTCAACATTCACTTTAAAAAGTAACATTGTTCTGTCTGTTCCAATAATCTGGGATTTGCTTAAATGATTTGATGACCTATTTCCTAAACTATGAAAAATTGTGTGAAATGCACATACCAGAATTTAGCTCTTATTAAGCACAGCTGCACATTTCTTTTAATAGAAAGATCACTAAAACCTAAAACAAATTAATAATATCTGCACATATAATTGAGTATAAGGGTGTGATGTTACTTAGCTACACATGCCTTGTTGTACTTAAAGCAACATTATGGACCAGTCTGTCATGAGATTAAGGATGTAGAAGTACACTGTAAACTCTGAAAGGCTGTGTAAGTGGTGGACACTATTCCAAGCCCAATAACGCATAAAATTGCCCTCCAATAGCAATTGGCCTGATATTCCTGAGACCATTCCCGGCAGCTGCAGCATGGGGTCCCCAGCCTCACACTGCTTGGAGCGTGTTCCCTTTATCTCTACCAGTCACTGCCTTATTCCTTTCTCCCTGAGGTCGGTCATAGTCTTATTTTTTCCTTAATAGCTACTCTCCTCTTTCTACCTGGAAACATTTAGAATTCTCCTATAATCTGTGGTTTATCAAATTTCACTTTAACTTATCAAGGTGTAGATTTTCTCTTCCCTACTCTCTTACCCATTCATTGGGCACATTCAATCTGAAATGTATTTCTTTAATTTGGGGACGTTTATTGTCATTATTTCCTCAAATATTTCCCCTCCTCCATATTTTTTTCTTCTGGGACTCCTATTTTCCAGATGTTGGCATTTCTACTTCTTTCCTCCATGTCTGTTGTTTTTATTACTTATGACTTTTATCTCTTTATCCTTTCTAGTTCTCTTCAAAATGAATTCCTCAATCACACCTTCCAGGTTACTAATTTCTTCCTTAGTCATATCTAACCTGCTACTTATTTCTTCCATGTGTTCTTTATTTCAGCTCTTCCATTTTCATCCCTAGTGGGACCTTTTTATGACTTCTTGTTACTGGTCTTGTTTCCGATTATTAGTGTATCCCCATATCTCTCTGAGGATATTTGTTAGATTTATTTTAATTGTTTGGACCGCTGTGTCCGTGTAGCGTATATTGATCCATTTGTGGTCTTACTTTTACATGATTCTACCTCACGGGTGTCCAGTTATTTGGGCTGGTGAGCTTGTGGTTCCTGAAAGGTATCAAGTCCTCTATCAGATAATATGATATAGGGAAGGCAAAGATCAGGTGTTCGTTTGGGTCCCTTCCTATAAGTTTAAAGGCAGAGGAAGAATGAGCCCTCTTATTTGTATCACTCCCCATCAGACTACTCTGTCCAGGAATTCACTTTAATTCTTTGAAAGAAGTCCCACTTGGACTGGGACTTCTTCTGTTACTCACCAACCCTGCAGATTTGGAGGGGGAGCACACTGCTGCCTAAGAATAGCCAGGCACCCACACCATTTCCATCGGCTTCTTACATTTAGCAGAGCTTTCTTGTGCCTTGGATTATCCCTCAGTAGCCCCTGGGTGGCCTGTGTTGTTGCTGTCCGTTCTGGTTGCAGTGGCCCTGGGGAGATGAGGACCCTCTGGGGCAGAAGCATAAGGCTGTCTATCTCCCACCCAGCTCCCTCTGCTGCTGCAGCTGCCCTCAACCCCAGACTGGCCCCACTCTTACTCCGCCACAAGGTTTCTCAGCCTTCCTGCTTCATTCCCCAGATCTCTGCTTCCTTATCAATTCTATAGTTTCTCTGATGCACACTTTGGGGAAAGAAAGCCAGAAACTCACCGTATCACAATCTGAAAGCCCTCTTTTTCTAATTTTTCTACAATAAATATATATTATTTGCTAACTATTTTTCAAGGTTATGCCAAAAGGCAGTCAGTGCCCTTTTAGTCTTCATTAAGAGGGAGGGAGAAAGGAAAAGGGGAAGCAGTTATTGAACACATATCATGTGTCAGGCATGTAGTTTAGTCGATAATGTCTGGTACCGTGAAGCATAATCACAGGTAAAATATTGTTTCCAGTTGTATCTGTGACATTTGTATCTGAGGCAGACATCAGTATTACTTAGTGTCACCATTTCTAAGAGAAGCCATCCATATGGATATTGGTGATCAAAGCGTATGCATTAGCAAAGCAGTGAATAAATTCGTTTACATTGATCTCCTACTATCTGTAAACCCCAATGATAAAATCTGAGTGGAATAAATCAAGATTCCTAGCATTTGGCTCTTTCTTATAATTATTTCTCTTTATTGACATTCTCTATTTGATGTGACATTACCTTCATACCTTCCTTTACTTTTTAAATCATGGTTTCCTTTCATTCTTTGAATATATTTATAGTGGTTACTTTGAAGTCTTCGTTAAATCCAACATCTGGTCACTCTCACAGGCAGTTTCGGTTGCCTGCTCTTTTCCAGTATATGGAACAAACTTTCTGTCTCCTTGCATGTCTCATAACTTTTTATTAGAAACTGGTCATTTTAGATAATATATTATACCAACTCTGGGTACCTCCCCTACCTTCCAGGGATTGTTGTTGTTATTTTCTTATTTACTTATATAGTGAGTGGCTGGATTATTTTAGTGAAGTCAATTTCCTTCCACGGTGTGAAGACTCTGATGTTGATTCTCACAGGGCACAGCCTTGGTTACACTCACAGTCACCCTAGGACAGCAGTGGTTTTAGTGGGGTTCCCTCCGACTGTCTCTTTCTAGTAATTGTTGGCTGATTGCGCTATTGTTTTCAACAAAGCCCTGGGGCATAAATTGCTCCGTAGACTCTGCGATCAAATTTGGGGAATGGCAATCAAAACCCCACCATCTTCAACAGTGTCTTGCTCAGGGTATGTCCTCCATCTCACAAGTGGGATGGGAAGAAGGGAGTCTGCAATTCTTGGCAAAATTCACCCAGAACTTATCAGCAACAGGTAGAGAGGGGCAGGGTGGCAAATGCTGAAGTCCTGCCCCTACAAGAGGATAGCTCTCTGACCAGGAGCTGCAGGGAGGGACCTCTGTGTTCTCGGCTGCACCAGTCTGGCATGGAGTTTCTGTCTCACTGAGCAAGAGAGGGGAGCTGGGTGTGAGTCTTGATTTAAATACTACAGACTTTCACTATTCTTACCAAGTTTTAGTAGATTTTCTTGAATAAATATTTTTTTTCATTTGCTGCATGCCATTAAGAATATTTGCAAGGACTTTAAATGGGTAGCTTTTTTAAAATTATTTTCACCAGTTTCACACTGGAGAGCAGGTTAGTGGAACTCCTCACACTGTCATGCCAAACCATTCAGACTTCTTAATTCTTTATTATGCTGAATTATTTGATGAGTTTTCAATAGTCTTCATTTATTCTACTCACATAGATTATATGCATGGAATATGCAGTCAGAAAATTAGAAACTGGATCAAGAGGCAAAGATAAAAGAAACAGGAATAAATTCCTAGGTACTATCTTCCTGCTACCGTTTTCAACATCAAGATCAAGAATGAGTGATGGGTAACTTAGTTAACTTGAGCTGCCTGTAGGTTTTCCTAGCCTGTATGATGTTTTCTTCTGTAAGAGATAAATTTCAAACAGTTAAACAAGGTCAAGTGTAAGGCATAAAAACTGGTTTCACTGTTTAGATCATTAAAATGTTTGTCCATCCCTCAATTGGTTTTCGTGAGCCAGGAAAAGTTGAAGCGTTGAGGGCTCCCATAGAGACTTTCTAGTTTCTGTCTCAGCTGTATCATTAACCACTCTGGAGAATGACCTGAGGCCTGACTTCTTAAAGAACACAACTTCTTTCCTCTGGAGTCAGAGTGCTTGGTGTAGTCTCCCGCCAAAATCTGTCATCTCATAGTCCACAATGAGGTCCTGTCTGCCCTTAACAAGCATATTTAACTGCTTTGTTTCTCTCATTTTAGATAATTTCAAACATCAGACAGAAAGGATTTGTGTCTTCGCTGTCAGCTGTCATATGTTTTTTTTTTAAAGGAATTCCTTTATTTTTATTTATTTTTATTCATTTATTATTATTATTTTTTTGGCTGTGCTGGGTCTTCGTTTCTGTGCGAGGGCTTTCTCTAGTTGCGGCAAGCGGGGGCCACTCTTCATCGCGGTGTGCGGTGTCATATGTTTTATAAAGGAAAAAAATATCCTCCTGAATTCTGTTAAATTATGCAGGTTTTCATTTCATTATTCTTTTGGAACTGAATAACCACCATGAACATTCTTTTTTCTCAAAATCTTGAATTTCTGTCAATGAAGATTCCTCAGTCCCTTTGAACAGCGTATGAACAGCTCCTTAATTTGTCATATTACCCTTGCAATTCCACAAAAAGCTTTACCCAAAGACTTCCCTTCGAGTACATATAAAGTGGGTGGTTAGAAGTGATTGAGAAATAAGCCATAACCATTTGGGCAGGTATAAAGTTAGTATCTGAAAATAAGAAACACTTGGTTTAGAAGCAAAAAAAAAAAAAAAAAAAGGGAAGAACATGAAACATGAATAACAAAGATTGATTTGAAACACAAGTTACCTTAACCACAGCATTAAATAATAAGCAGCCAATTATATCCAAAGCTATTGATATTGTTGTACCTTTTGGGGTGTTTCCTCAAGAAAGAAAAAGCCCACCACAAGCCCATTAGTTCCACCCAGTCCATCTCCTGGCACTGACATGGATTTATCAAATGACTCTTAACATTTGTTGGGTGCTTACTATGTTCCGGTGTTGGTCTAAGTGCTTTACATGCATTAAGTTACACATTCCAACTCTATGAGACAGGCACTATTATTATTCCCATTTTACAGATAATTGGAAATACGTACTGGTTCCAGAGTCCATACTCTTAAACACTAAAGTACAGCACTTCTTAAAGTAATTTCTAACTATGGTTGAGAACACCTATAATCACAGAAGAGAGCAAAGCTCAGGGAAATTCCCCCCCTAATATTTAACCTAAGTGTGGGAATTAAAGGGTCCCAATTGACATCAACTCCATTCCCTAAGCTTTTCACCAATTGAGATATAAAATGAAAGTATAAGGCAGATGGGAAGAAGGGTAAGATATTACCTTTATTACTGGTACAGGCGATATTGAAGAATGTGGTTTCCACCTGTAGGGCAAGCCTCAGAATTAGGCAGAACTGCATACCTGTTGCCAGGGGTCTCCAAGTACGGCGCTTGCATTCGTAAAACTCCATGCATGGTACCTGCATCTGTAAAACCCATGTATGATGTAGGCATCTGTAAATCTCCACGACTGGTGCCCATATCTGTAAAACTTGCAGTCTGGAGGAGCAGATCAGGACATAGCTTTGTGAGGAGGCCAACTCCCAAGAAGAAGAAAAGAGAGGAAGGGTCTGGATTCATTCGTCTAGTTTTTCCTTCCAAACTCAGCAATCAAATGACACTCCCCCTCCTATATTGTTTGGGCCAGTCATTCAGAGTCTTACAATATCCCAATGTTTTTCTGAGTTTCAAGATCTGTAATCTCAGCCTCTCCCTAAAAGTGCAGTTTATGAGATTCTTAACAACAGAATGTAGCCTTCCTTTTCGTAGTTAGTGATGAAAACAGATTCTTCCAATTCTTCCAAGCATCACCATTGTTAGTGTCTTCTATGCTCTACGGTTCCTTGATCTCTTTTTATGGAATTTTTCCCAGTGAGAGTTAATACTGGTAATGTTCCTCTCAGGGGCCTCAGCAATCTGAACTCTTCCTTCAAGATATGTTTTGTTGCTTCCCCAGCGCGTATGCTCGGCGGTCCGGGCAGCTAGAGCGTCCCTCCTACTGGGAGCCGCCTGTGACCTTCTCGCTTGCGCTTGCGGAGCGATGCTGCCGGCGGCTGCAAGCCTCCTATGGGGGCCGTGTCTTAGGCTTCGAGCCACCGCCCTCCGCCTCGCCAGACAACGTTGAAGATCCAGGATGTGGGGTTCATGCCGATGGGTGGCATGGTGCCTGGTGCTGTCCCTGCCGCAGCAGCCCCCGAGGCAGCAGAAGAAGACATCCCCAAACAAAAAGAACGGACGCATTTCACCGTCCGCCTGACAGAGGCAAAACCTGTGGACAAGGTGAAGCTGATCAAGGAAATCAAGAACTTCGTCCAGGGCATCAACCTCGTCCAGGCAAAGAAGCTGGTGGAATCCCTGCCTCAGGAAATCAAAGCCAACGTGGCCAAGGCCGAGGCCGAGAAGATCACGGAAGCCCTAGAGGCAGTGGGCGGCACCGCGGTTCTGGAGTAGCCGCCCAGAGGACTGTGGACAGGGGTCCCGGGCCCCGAGTGGGGCTCTACCCGCTCCTCGCGAAGCACCCAGGCTCAGCGGACGGAGTGGCCTCGGAGCAGAACTGGGCACCCGCACCACATGGCCAACTCCGTTCTGGGACAGATGTGGATGGACCTGCTGAGATGGGGAGGGAGGAACAGCCACTGCCCGTGCAGCCCCAGGGAGGACTCTAGAAACTACCAAAAGTGTACATGCCCCGCTGTGGCCGCTGGGAAAAATGCATTGTCCAGGCAAAAAAATATATATATGTTTTGTTGCAGCCTGGCAAAATAGAATAAACACAGAATCTGGAATTTGGAATTTGGAGCTCTGAGTTAAATTCCACCTGTGCAAGTTTCTAGGCCTACCTTGAACATGTTGTATAACCTTTCCGAATCTTAGCTGCCTCATAAGTAAAGTGTAATAATGATAATAAAAAACAAATCTCAAGGGGTAATCTTTATAGGATCAGATGAGATAATAAATTTTGGAAAGTAAGAAACCCCATATAAATATGTCATCATTACCTAGCCCTGAATAGCATTAATCATTGTTATTGCTATTATTGCAACTGACTCTATAATTATTTGATTCAGTATTGCCAGATTTAGGAATACTCCTGTCCAGATCTCATTTCTGAAATATAACACTGCATCTAGAAATATTATTTATTATTATTAGAAATGAAAATAACTGTTAGGAACTGTAACTTGTTCGTGTTGACAAACACACCCTAAATAATTAACTTGAAGTTCTTAGTTCTTAAACCTTACCCACATGAAGAACTGTGTAACATTTAAAGAAATTGTTTCGCAAAGTCCAATATGTGGAAGGCTTTTTACAACTGGATTTCTGTAGAATATGGGCACGGCATAATTTGTCTTTTCATATATTCAAGTTTATTTTGTGTAAGAAGTAGTCTCGTTTTACATTTTACAGGAAAGAGAAAAATGGGGATAAAGTTTTTGTCTGTCACTCATAATATTTATTTTTACCAGATTAGAGTCTGATTGGGTAGAGAATGCTGGGCATGGAGAGCAAATGTTGAACGATTAATTGCTTCATTCCTGTAGGATCATTTTACTTCCACAGTTAGCACAGTTCTTCTGAGATCACCCTAATTGGCATTTAATTCTAGGTTGAAAGCACAAAATGTCCTCTCAAGCCATCCCTCCTCATTTATGAAAGCCCAAATTAAAGATCCTAATGCCCAATTTTCATGGCATACTGAGTGAAAGGAATTGTCAAGATGCCTGACTTGTCATTACACCAGAGGGAAATATAAATTGTTCAAGTGAGCCAACCAAAATGATAATCTGTGGATTATATAGCGGTTTATCGCATAGGAACCCAGCTGCTCCACAGTAAACCCAAACTGTACAGTCTGCGATTTGCTAGTCTGGAAATGAGATGGAACACTAATGTCAAGCTATTCTCTTGGATATACTCTCCAAAAATGCCAGTAAAACATGGTTTCCTGAGGCTTGTATTTCTTTTCCCCATACAAGTCTGAAAAGAAAAGAGATTTAGCCACCGCAGGTCCTTACCCTGTTCAGGCATAGATGCTGGCCCTGGCTGCCCAATAACCTACTCCTTCTCCACAGAGGACCAGACAGTCATGGAGAGCAAATCTACTTTCTCTTCCAGCCTTTCACATTTTTGAAAATCACCATCGTGTCACCTGCAAATGTCTCTTCTCCTGGATGAACATGCCAGTTTCTTTTTGTAGTGTGCTCTAGAGCGTCCATCACCATTTTTTTTAATTGGAGTATAATTGCTTTACAATGTTGTGTTAGTTTCTGCTGTACACCAAAGTGAATCAGCTGTATGTATACATATATCCCCTCCCTCTTGGACCTCCCTCCCATCCCCCCACCCCCATCCCACCCATCTAGGTTGTCACAGAGCACCAAGCTGAGCTCCCTGTGCTATACAGCAGGTTCCCACTAGCTATCTATTTTACACATAGTAGTGTATATATGTCAATCCTAATATCCCAGTTCATCCCACCCTCCCCTTCCCCCTCTGTGTCCGCATGTCCATTCTCTACGTCTGCGTCTCTACTCCTGCCCTACAAATAGGTTCATCACATTCCTTCACCATGTTTTTTTGCTGTCTTCAGGACCTCATTAAATGTGTCAATGTTAAAGTGTGCTACAAAGGAAGTTAAGATAATGCTTCAGGCATGATCTGGTCATCATGGGCAGTAATGACAATGAAACCTCCTGGACACATCATATTTCTATTATTCTAACTAGAGTATATTAGCTTTTTTATACCATCTCCCACTATTGACTTGTATACAGCTTAATGTCAACTAAAAATCTTATTCCGGGCACAGCTTTTAAGTCACAGCTCTACCATTAGGCTTTTGTTCTACTGGAGACAGGTAAGTCATCGGTTTGTTCTGCTTTGTCCTTTCTTAGACCTAAGTAAAAGCTTTTATGTTTATTCTTATTAAATTTCATCTTTTCTGAAATACCCATAAATCTATACAGTTACCGTCCCTGTCTAATTTACTTCTGAATTCCCCTTTAATTCCTGGCATATAATAAACACCCAATACATTTTTTTTTTTAAACAAATGCTTGGGCTTCCCTGGTGGCGCAGTGGTTGAGAATCTGCCTGCCAATGCAGGGGACACGGCTTCGAGCCCTGGTCTGGGAAGATCCCACATGCCGCGGAGCAACTAGGCCCGTGAGCCACAACTACTGAGCCTGCGCGTCTGGAGCCTGTGCTCCGCAACAAGAGAGGCCGCGATAGTGAAAGGCCCGCACACCGCAATGAAGAGTGGCCCCCGCTTGCCGCAACTAGAGAAAGCCCTCGCACGAAACGAAGACCCAACACAGCCAAAAATAAATAAATAAATAAATAATCCTTCCCTCTACTTTAAAAAAACAAAAACAAAAAAAAACCAAACAAATGCTTGAATAAATAAATCTGTTCCATTGTCCCAGGCTACTAAGATCTTTGGGGGTTCTGGTTTTAGTAGCCAATGTATTACCTTTTGTTCCAAATTATGTCATCCACAAATCTGATCAATAGTCTCTCTATGTTCTCACTGAAGTCGTTCAGTAAAATACTCCACCATTATTTGGTCAAGGACAGAGCCCTCTGGTGCATTTTTAGAGACCTCTCTCCAGCTCAGTGTAGGCCCATTATTAAGAGACTGAAATGAGAGAAATGAGATTGCCTTTTGAGAGTTAAACCATAAATCAATACCTACATACAGAGCAGGGATAGCAAAGTCGCCTTAAAAAGAAGGCATGAAGGGGCTTCCCTGGTGGCGCAGTGGTTGAGAGTCTGCCTGCTAATGCAGAGGACACGGGTTCTGAGCCCTGGTCTGGGAGGATCCCACATACCGCGGAGCAACTAGGCCCGTGAGCCACAACTGCTGAGCCTGCGCGTCTGGAGCCTGTGCTCCGCAACAAGAGCGGCCGCGGTAGTGAGAGGCACGCGCACCGCGATGAAGAGTGGCCCCCGCTCGCCGCAACTGGAGAAAGCCCTCGCACAGAAACGAGGACCCAACACAGCCAAAAATAAATAAATAAATAAGTAAATTTATAAAAAAAAAAATAAAAAAAAAAAAAGAAGGCATGCATCCAGGCCTGTATGATGTTCCCAAAACCTAATCGAAGGTACTAACTTGTCTTAAGAACATGTCAGTCACAAGTGATTGGGGAAGAGGGAGACAGTATTGAAGATCGCACCCAGTCTTTGTCTAGAGAGCAAGGCCCAGTCAGGCCAACTACAGGATGTCTGCTTTGGAGATGGACAACACAAGGCTTTGAGACCTTGATGCCATTAAACATTGGAATGGTTTAACTAACTCCACCTGCTCTGATTTCATTATCACCAAGCTGCCTGCCACCTACCTTTGTCATTTTGTGACTTTGGGTAACTCACATAAATGTTGTGTTCCTTTGCTTCTCATCTGTAAAATAGAGATACTCACCATACCTATTTTGTGGAGTTTTTTTTGAGGATCAAATGGAGTCTGGCTATAGGTACCCCTCAGTACATGTTAGCTAAGGAAGGGAGAGTGAGTGTGGGTTAGACCTGTATGAGAGTCCTGACAGACTACTTGGTTGATATTCACGTTGTAAATTAATAAACTGGTATGAAGAGCTTTGTTCACATGAGGCAGATTCCTTTAGTTAGAACTGGGATGCAATAAATAGCATATTCAGGAGTTTCTTAGCCTGCACGTTTGAGGTCTTCTGATAACCCAGAGAATGGAGTCTCCTTGGCAGCCCCTGCCCTTACTGGGCACCTTTCTTTTCAAATTTCTACAGAGTATAGTTTGATTTTGTGTTTTGACCCAATCTGAGAGTCTTTGTATTTTCGATGGGGGTTTTAACTCATTCATATCAATTATCAAAATTAATAATCTGATATCAATTATATGAGCTTATTTTATTTTTCTTACTATATTTTATTTTGTCTTTTGCCATATGAACCACAATTTCCTTATTTATGTTCATCTTCAAGTGACTTAAAATATAAATGATATTTTTAACTCCTATTTGGGTTTCTTTGGGGGTGACTGGAGGACAAAAGGGAGAGATCTAGTTTTTTCAGCCTTAAACAAGGAGAAATCTCCTGGAGCCAGTTGTTTGCTAGCAAACAGGTGGGGAGCTTCTCCTTGGTGCCCACTGTTGTCTGCTTGTTGGTAGAATCCCAGAATAAGCTTTCATTTTCTTCTTATACAAACAGTGCAGGACAAAGAACCCCCAGAGTGCTTTCAACTCTCATCTCTGCCTAGTGTTGCCCTTCATCCCAACTGCAATGTCTTCTGCTTCCCCATTGACCAAACTGCATTATTAGGCTGAGGGTTCCAAAGAAATGTAGGACGAGCAGAGGAAAGCAGGGAGGGAAAAGTGTGGAATGGCCCTGGGACTTAAAAAGCAACTCATTTGTAGGAAGGGGTAACTTCTTTCCATTAGCCTATGGAGACACTGTATCTTTGAGGCAGGAATACCAAAAACACCCTACCATCTGACTTCTACCACTGCACCCCTGATCTGCTTCTGGTGGTGGAAGTACTGCTCGCAGCCCAACAGATTATCAATCACATATTCAGTCTCCATCACAGCTAGATTTTCTCATCTTTCCGCATTTCATGAGTATTGCAACAGGAAGACAAGGAAGGAAGAAAATTAGGCACATCTCGTCAGTGATCAAATTCCTTTCTGATTTCTGCTGTTTCCCAGGATAATGTATTGTGAACATAGAGTAGTTTCTGTGTTGTTCTATAAGCCCACGAAAGGCAGCATGACATAGTGGTAAAAAGCATAGATTTTGGAATCAGACTGCCACTGGCTCAAATTCCAGGTATTGAGATGTGTGACCTAAGGCAACGCATGTCACTCCTATAAGGCTCAGTTCTCCCATCTGTAAATTGGACCTAATAATGCCTAACTCAGCATTTCTGTAAGTAATAGAGCGAACATGTATAAGGGGTTTACACTTTATAAAGTCACTCAAAAATTATATTTATTAAGGTGTCTTCAAAATACTGTGAGTAGTTTAGGGATTCCCCAGCTTCCTCTCTCTTGTCAGCAAGAGATCTGGGAAGGATGTGGGGTAAACAGAGCCCAGCCCTCCTGCTCTCTCTCGCTTCAATCAAAGCAGCTCTGTTTCCATCTGTTGTGCTTCTATATGACATTTCTTCTAAACAAAAAGTCTCTGGTTAAAACAAATTTTAAAATCACAGTTGAACAATCCAATGGCTCACAAAGACTGGGAAACCGAGAAATATATGGGGGCTTTATTATTTGCAAAGGAGCCTGTGCATTCACCCTGGTGCATTCACCCACCAAGGAAAGGATGCCTCCCTTCTTCCTCAATTTCTCTGCAGCTCTTTAGCCCATAAACCAGTTACCCCATCATTTTACTTATTTATATTTAATGTTTTAAATTTATCTTTTTCCTAGAAAATGTGGAAATATACATAAAATAGGAAAAACATTTAAAGATTATTCCTGATCTGGGAATTCCCTGGCAGTCCAGTGGTTAAGACTCCATGCTTCCACTGTGGGGGGCATGGGTTCGATTCCTGGTCAAGGAACGAATATCCCGCATGCCACACAGTGCAACCAAAAAAAAAAAAAAGATTATTCCTGATCTTACCATCCAGAAATAAACAATATAATGTATTTTTACAGAGACTTATGCATAGATTTTGGTTTTGTTTTTTAAGCGAGTTGCGCTTGCGCATCTTATACAATTTCTTTTTACTCTGCTGTTTTCATATAATATCATAAACATTTTTCTATATATCTATATTCCTTCTTTTAAATGGCACTGTAATATTTCATCCAGCGGGTGTCCTATAGTTTACTTAGCCTTTTCCCTATAGTTTACTTAGCCTTTCCCCTATAGTTGGGCATTAAGATTGCTTCTAACTTTCTTACATTTAAATAACATTATGATGAATATGCACATGAAACATTTTTTAAATTATTACTTAGGGCGGTTTCTTTTATATAAACTCATAAAAATAGAATCACTGCATCAAATAGCGTAAATAATTTAAAGATATCGATAACCTTTGCTTTCTAAAAGCCATATAAATTTGCACTATCTCACTCATAGTGTTCCTGTGTCTGCTTCTTGCCCTCACCAGCTTTTTTTTTTTTTTTAATTTTTTTTATTTTATTTTATTTTATTTTTATTTATGGCTGTGTTGGGTCTTCGTTTCTGTGCGAGGGCTTTCTCCAGTTGCGGCAAGTGGGGGCCACTCTTCATCGCGGTGCGCGGGCCTCTCACTATCGCGGCCTCTCTTATTGCGGAGCACAGGCTCCAGACGCGCAGGCTCAGTAATTGTGGCTCATGGGCCCAGCCGCTCCGCGGCATGTGGGATCCTCCCAGACCAGGGCTCGAACCCGTGTCCCCTGCATTGGCAGGCAGATTCTCAACCACTGAGCCACCAGGGAAGCCCCCTCACCAGCTTTAGTAGCCCATAATATTATATTTTCCTATGACTAGAAAGTAAAACCCAAAGAATAGAAAAAAACACAAACTACCTTCAGATTTTGTTTTCATTTGTAGTAATACCAACCTTTATAAGATAAAACAAATGAGAGTAAGTCTGATTGTGATTACATTGTTGGGAATTTAATTCTAGCTTCCCCAGGTGGAAAGTTAATAAAGATATATCTACAGCTTAAAGTAATATACGTGATTCAAGAAAAATGACATTACTCTCCTTGCAAACTAGTTCTTTATACTCTCTTACCATTCTCTTGCATTGGAACCTGGTGAAAAATTATACAATTGGATACTCATAAGATTATGTGCAAACATTTACTTTTATCCAAAGGTTGTTTTCAATATTACATCTGTAAAGTCATGAAGTTCTGCTGGTTTACAGAGTAACATATAAGCTACCTGAAATAACAACTGAAAATAAGTGGTAAGGAGCATTGCTACATGAGCCTTTATTTTTAATGGAATGTAGATAATCTCTAATTTTTCTCCAGAACAAAGACTTGAGCCTAGTTGGCAGTTAATTGCCACAAAAAAGTATTAGAGTGACTTTCACTCTAGAATGCACCTTCCCACAACGAGAATACTCAAACAGTATCAGAACCTTTTCTAGGTAGTCAGGTAGAAAAAAGCTGCACATTAAGGAAAAATGTAC
Organism: Balaenoptera acutorostrata; assembly: GCF_949987535.1. Taxonomy (NCBI): domain Eukaryota; kingdom Metazoa; phylum Chordata; class Mammalia; order Artiodactyla; family Balaenopteridae; genus Balaenoptera; species Balaenoptera acutorostrata. The sequence goes on from NC_080077.1 coordinate 72,040,952, forward strand.
AAGAGCTGAAGCCAAGCTTTCTGCCCAAATAGTGAGGAAGATGGTACCAGACATGAACAACAACCAAAAAATCTCAGCCACTGGTGCCAACAATTTTCAGTGACCTCTCAAGGAGGGTTCCTCTTATATCCTTTGACTTCAACCATACCTGTGCCATGCCGCATCCTTGAGGCCAGAGCTGGTGAGACAGGTAATGATATTACACAAATATCTGTTGGGTACTTTTTAACTCTAAAAAGGTTAAGAATTGCCACTTTATGTCTCCAATTCTAAATTAAATGGAAAAGTGGAAACTAAGAAAGCATAGCAAAGCTTTCATACCCCCCATGTTTGTTCATAGTATAGATTAATACAATGTATTCCCTGTCCCCCAATCATACGTGAATAGTTTTCAGTTTTGTCCAGCCAAACTTTTCAATCAAACAAGCAACAAAATAGACTTTTCATCCATCTTCTTTTAAAGCAGATGAAGAAAATGAAATGTCCTGAAGGCAAACCACCAAAGGGAAAAAGACAATACAGAAAGAGCTTGGGTCATTCACAAGCTAAAAGATCAGACACAGACAGACTGACAGATAAGACCAAACTTAGCTTTCTATGACATCCCCCTTTCTCTTCCTTTGATTACTGATGATTTTAGAATCTTTTTCAATAGATTTCTGTCCCATTTAAAGGGACATAGATGCTATTATAGATAGTTTCCTGAAAACTACATGTTAAATGATCTAAAGTCATCACTGCAGTAGTTTATAGCCTTGGTCATGCATTAGAACCACTGGAGAGCTTTTAAAAACAATGTCCCAAGCCAACTAAATCAGAATTCTGCTTGGGCAGCATGCTATGCCCAGGCCTCAGTATTTTTTAGCTCCCTCAGCATTGAGCTGTGTAGCTAGAATTGGAGCCCGTGTTTCTGTGGCATAAAAAGTAAAATCTCATAAGACCCTGATTGGTCACAGTTGTTTATTGTTCAGATTGAAAAAAAGTGATAGGGAGGGACTAAAAGGTATATTTTAGGAAAGGGGACTTAGAGATAACCTAATTTTATTCCCTCATTTTAAGTGTTAGCAGGGAGTCTCCTTTCCTTTAATATGCAAATTCTAATGACTTTTGAATCACCCATGCTTGAAGTTTATTTACCAAACCTCGTTTGTAAAGAATTCTCTTTCTCCAGATACTTCTCGGAATCCTCAGATAATGTGCACACCTTCCCTGGGTCCGCCCGTTCACACTTTCCCCAAGTCCCTTTCCACCTCAGCCAGGCATTTGGCTCCAGGCTGCTTGCCCTCCTCCTCTGAAGACCACTGGCTGCTCAGCCCTCTCCAAATAGCCCCCTCCCAAACACAACTCAGTCTGTATTTTCTCCACCTGCAACTCTCAACACAATTTCAGTGCTGATTTGGGCTTGAACAACAACAACAACAAAAGAGCATCCCATAACTGCCACTTGTGAGGCCACCCTCAAGGGTACAACCTCTCCCTATTCAATCCTTTCCTTCCCTCCCTTCCTTCTCTGGGGTCCCTTGTGTCATCTCATGGCATCGGGAGAAGCACCTGGTTCTTAGCCATCATCCCAAATTACCCTAAAGGAAAGCAATCTGCAGCCACGCCATTATGCAGAGACCATTGGTTCCATTCATTAAGGGAGCAGATTAGCTCATTGGAACCACACCACCACCAAAGCTCCCTCCATGAAAAGGCCATTTACTTCAAACCCCCTTGATCTTCAAGAATAAATCCATTCAAACTAGCCCAACCTTAAAGGAAATTTTATTGGAGAAATAACAGGGGTATTTATTTCACAGAAGTCAAGAATCAGCAGAACAAAGCTGGGTCTCATGAGCACTGGAATCAGGAATCTGGAAAATCAGGACCTCAAGTAGTTTTCTCTATTGGTCCAAGATCAGGTGGCCTCTTTCTTCCTTCTTTCTACGCATAGAGACATAAGGGAGCATGATGGACTTGGGAGACTCTATAGTGCCATTTGCCTGCAAGGCAGGGAACCAGCTGAGGGACAGACTGAACATGGGGTTGGAGAACCAGGCAAGGCTTGGCACATCTCAGGCACCCAATCAATATATATGGAACAAAAACAAACAAGCAAACGAAACACACACACACACACACACACACACACACGCACACATATATATATATACATGGAATAGGTGCCTGACAATGACTTTTGTTTGGGAGATGTTGTCAATTATTTAAGGGCAAAGGACCAATAGGAAATTGATTGGTGATCAGAAGAAATATCTGGCTGGCAATAGAGATTTGTATGACCAGCCTGAAGTAGTAGTTTGAACACCGAGTCAATAAATCACACAGGGAGACTACATAGAGAAAAGAAAAAAGAGGCTAAGGACAGATGCCTGGGGATACACTGGCATTTAAGGGATAAGTAAAGAAAGAAGAAGCTGAGAAGGAGAATGATCAAGACTAGTGAGAACAGTAGGAGGAAAACAGAGAGCAAGCAGCACTGCACAAACAACAGCAGATGCGTCTTCAAGAAGAGAAAGTGGAGAAAAGAGACAAAGGCTGCCCTGAAATCAGTGCTGGGAACCAAGAGGCTCTTTCGCTGCTCTTGATGAGCTTTGGTTCAGAGGTGGGCTGGGCAGAGGCCAGGGTGTGTGTGCTGGCTTGAATGGGCTGTGGGAATGTGGGCAGTGGGTGGGACCACTCCTAAGAGGGTACTCTCCTTGCTGTTTTCACACAATCTATCTCATCTAATCGTCACAGAAATCCTGTGAATCAGGGATCCTTACCCCTATTGATAGATAAGAAAACAAACTCGGAGAAACTTTTTTAATAATCCAACCTCCATTTCTGATAGTATAGCGGACAGATATTTTGTCTGCACACAACCCTCCTAGAGCAGAACTAAAAATGTTCATTTTATTGCTATATTTCATGCCATCCTGTATGATAACTATAAATATTTTAATATATTTAATATTAGCATTTTTTAATTTCCAAGGTTACATAGCTAAAGGAGACATTGCCTATATTCAAACTGCAATCTGTCAGACCAAAAATTCACATTCTTTGTTGGTTAGTTGCTTTGGGGGGATTTTTTTTTAACTTAAATAGTACAAGTTACAATTTAAAATGCCAGAAAATATCAGGTTTTTCTTCTCTGATCCTATTTCACATCATTTTTCAAGTGTTGAAATCAAAACTGAGCACTGTTTTCTAAGCATAATCTGAGCAACACCAATCTGCTCCAGATGATTGCAGATCTACTGAGTGTTTTTTCCTAGCATCTTCTCTGGAACTGAAGTTAGCCAATTCCTTACTGTTTGAGGCCTCTGTAACTATCAGATTGTGCCTTCAGTTGCATTGAAAGTTGATCCAAAGTTCAACTAACTTCACTTCCTGCTAATCCATACTCCCAAATGTTCTTTTTATCTTTCCAATGGCTATACACGATTAGGACAGGCCTAAAGCTTGCACAGGAATCCCGGAAAAAATCATTTTGGGTCAAGCTCAAGGTTTGAGGGGTCTTATGTTGATTAAAACCTTTGTAAATGAGTATGAAGAGAAGAGAATGATCCCTGACTTCACCCACGCTGCTAAGGAAGATGCTGGTCAAGGCACAAGAGTTACCCAAAGCCTTGACCATGGCTACCTGCAAACTACCCCAACTGTAATTAATCCAGAACCTGCCTGGTCATGCACTGACCAGGGAAAGTCCTGGAATTTGTCAGAGATAGGTTATTGTGAGAGAGAAAAATAAACAAATGGGAATTTTCTTTGCTATGTTTAGGAATAATCACTTCTTACTGTTTGCCTCTCCATTCAAGCATGAAGAATGAATGTCAAGAATCCCATGCCAGCCTCAGGAGGAACAAAGCACAGGGTTTTACTCTGAAACAGACTAACATTCAGCAGAGCTCTATAGCAAAATTATTCTTCACATTCCCCACTATGTATTTTACAGGAAGAATATGATATTGGGCATGACCATGAAATCCTAACATCCCAATGTATGTAGTAATCACTAACATAAGTAATGTGTGGAATAGGTGTGTCTTCTGATCTTTTTCAATGAAGAGACTGAATTTACAAATTCATTTCATATTTAGAAAACAAAACTGGGTATACAATAGGATCAAACTGTTGGAAAATACACATAGATGTGAAATTCTATCAAATGAAAGTGAATATTATAATTATTATAATAATAGATTATTTAATTTATTTTTTATTTTTGTAGACTACATTCCATTATAGGTGATTACAAGATAATTCCTTGTGCTATACAGTAAATCCTTATTGCTTATCTATTTTATATATAGTAGTTTGTATCTGTTAATCCCATACTCCTAATTTATCCCCCTTCCAGTCCCTCTCCCCTTTGGTAAACACAAGTTTGTTTTCTATGTCTGTGAGTCTGTTTCTGTTTTGTATATACATTCATTTGTGGGTTCTTTTAGATTCCACATATAAGTCATATCACATGGTATTTGTCTTTCTCTGGCAGACTTATTTCACTAAGCATAATATTCTCTAGGTCCATCCACATTGCTGCAAATGGCAGTATTTCATTCTTTTTATGGCTGAGTAATATTACATTATATATATGTATATATATACACATATTATATATCATATTATATACACACATATATATATTATCTTCTTAATCCAATCATCTGTTGATGGACACTTGGGTTGCTTCATGTCTTGGCTATTGTAAATAATGCTGCTGTGAACACTGAGATGCATGTATCTTTTCGAATTAGTGTCTTCATTTTTTCCAGATATTTACTCAGGAGCTGAAATGCTGGATCATAGGGTAGTTCTATTTTTAGTTTTTAAAGGAAACTTCACACTGTTTTTCATAGTGGCTGCACCAATTTGCATTCCCACAAATGTAAGTGTAAGAGGGTTCCTTTTTTTCCTCACCTTCTTCAACATTTGTTACTTGTAGACTTTTTGAGATAGCCATTCTGACAGCTGTGAGATGATACCTCATTGTGGTTTTGATTTACATTTCTCTAATAATTAGCAGTGTCGAGCATTTTTACATGTGCCTGCTAACCGTCTGTATGTCTTCTTTGAAAAAATGTCTATTCAGGTCTTCTGCCCATTCTTTGATTGGATTGTTTGTATTTTGATATTGAGTTGTATGAGCTGTTTATATATTTTGGACATTAACTCCTTGTCGGTGGCATTGTCAACAAATATTTTCTCCCATTCCGTAGGTTGTCTTTTCATTTTGTTGACGCTTTCCTTTGTCGTGCAAAAGTTTTTAAGTTTAACTGGGTCTCATTTGCTTATTTTTGCTTTTATTTCTTTTGCCTTGGGAGAATGAGTTAAGAAAATACTGCTATGATTTATGTCAGTGTCCTGCCTATGTTCTCTTCTAGGAGTTTTATGGTTTCAAGTCTTACATCTAGGTCTTTAAACCATTTTGAGTTTAGTTTTGTATATGGTGTGAGGGAATGTTCTAATCGCATTGCTTTACATATGGCTGTCCAGTTTTCCCAGTACCACTGTCTTTTGAAGAGACTGTCTTTTCTCCATTGTATATTCTTGACTCATTTGTCATAGATTAATTGACCATAGGTGTGTGGGTTTATTTCTGGGCTCTCTATTCTGTTCCATTGATCTATGTGTCTGTTTCTGTGCCAATACCATGCTGTTTTGATTACTTTAACTTTGTAGTCTGAAGTCTGGGAGGGTTGTACCTCCAGCTTTGTTCTTTTTTTCTCAGGATTGCTTTGGCAATTCTGGATCTTTTGTGGTTCCATATATATTTTAGGATTATTTGTTCTAGTTCTGGGAAAAATGGCAGGAGTATTTTGAAAGGGATTGCATTAAATGTGTCGATTGCTTTGGGTAGTATGGCCATTTTAATAATATGATTCTTCTAATCCAAGAGCATAGGATCTTTCTATTTCTTTGAATCATCTTCAATTTACTTCATCAATGTTTTATAGGTATAGGTCTTTCATCTTCTTGGTTAAGTTTTAAGACTATAGGTCTTTCATCTTCTTGGTTAAGTTTTATTCCTAGGTATTTTATTCTTTTTGATGCAATTTTAAATGGGATTTTTTTTCTTTCTGATATTTCATTATTAGTGTATAGAAATGCAACAGATTTCTATATATTGATCTTGTATCCTGAAACCTTGCTGAATTCATTTATTAGTTCTAATAGTTTTTGAGTGGAGACTTTAGGGTTCTCTATATAGAATACCATGTTATCTACAAATACCTCTTCCCCTTCCAACTTGAATACCTTTTATGTCTTTTCTTGTCTGACTGCTGTGACTAGGACTTCCAATACTATGTTAAATAGAAGCAACGAGAGTGGGCATCCTTTTCTTGTTCTTAAATTTAATGGGAAGGCTTTCAGCTTTTCGTCATTGCATCTTACATTGACTGTGGTTTTGTCGTAAATGGCCTTTATTGTGTTGAGATATGTTCCCTCTATACCCACTCTGATGAGAGTTTTTATCATGAATGGATGTTGAATTTTATCAAATGGCTTTTTCAGCGTCTATTGAGGTGAATAATAGATTATTCTTAATTTCCTATTTATATGTCTATATTTTCTAAATGTTAAACAATGAGCATGTTATTTTTACAGTAATCGCAAAGTAAATGTTTTTCCACAGTCATTTTTTCATGGTTCACAGTTATTGTTTGCATCAATAGGTTATAGGGCTACAAGGAGGTCAGACAATGTGTGATTCAAAGATCAGAACAGGGACTAGTGAAAGTTCCAGAAGACAGATCTGGATCAGCATAAGGCTAAAGTTCCTAATAAGTCAAGTTCTTCACCAACAGCAAGATCTACCTTGGGAAGTAATAAAATTCAGTTTTTTTTCTCACTGTTCCCTCTCTATGCCCACAGACAGACAGAGGATGGAGAGGCTGCACCCAAGAGTCAGTATGACACAGACAGCCCCACTGGAGAGACTTGGAGCCAGACAGAGATGCTATTTCCACGTTAATAAAGAATTAGCAGTGGACATTTTGCACAGAATATGAAAGAAAATAATCCTTGATAGTAATACAGTACATTAAAATTTTCTGTTACATGAACTTTGAAATTTGCAGATTAGAGACAGAATTTTTGGTCAGTAGTAAAAAGAACGTGAAACACAAATAACAATCTTCCTACCCAAACACCTGTGACAAGAATGATATGGAGTAAAAGAAGGTCAGCAAAGTCTAAACTATAAAACAGGAGAACTCCTCCTGCGTTACGGCAGAGGTAACCTGGCTGAGTGTTTCCACTAATATTTTTAATGAAGATAAACTGGAAATTAATAACAGAACCCTAATGTGTGATTGATGAATTTAAAGTCTACTGAATTAAATCCTTTGGTAAGACATAAAACTTTTGTTGCTTGTTGAGGATGTAGTCATTCTTCACAAATCTTTTCTACTGTTTTCAAACTGCTAAGGAATAATTTCAGAAAGATTTGATACGCAGCTATCAGGACTGGGTAGATCAAGTTTCTCATGAACACACTGAGGAAAAATAGGAAACAAAACACTTGAAGAAGTAAGGTTTGCCAAAATTTCTGACTTAATGCACAAGTTAGAGTGAATTTAGCAGAGTGTCAATCACACTTTCCAAAACTCCAGGAAGAACATTTCAGACCATGACTAAAGAAAGTTACTCTTTAAAAAAAAAAAATCACAGTTCTAGGTCAATTAGCATGTGACCTTGACACTCCTTTGCAAAAGACAAATCAACAATCTATTCAATGACAGTGTTAAACAGTGATATCTAATGGCTCCTGTGCACCAAAACCTCTGTTTACAAACTTAATACAAATATCTAATTCTTTGAAACATTCCCCTGATGGAATAGATATAGTAACTAACTGGTGTTCTGCATAGCAGTGCCTCAGTATTTTCCCACATATAACAGAGTTCTTACTAGTCCTAAAAGCCAGAAACATGTTTTATGAGATCTCAGTTTTCTCTAATTACCTAAATATATGACTGTAAAATCTAACAAATTTTTAAAATAAAATTTATTTTAAACCAGTTTATTTTGTAAAAAGAAAAACATACCCTTTAGGGCAGTAAGGAGACTCTGGCAATCCCACTAAAGTTCCATAATTCCAGGAAGAATTGTGAGACTCGCCTTTTAAAAGTTTGGCACCATGGTAGTTTCATTCTCCTTGCACCACACGTATGATATAATTTTCAACAGGTAAGCACTCACTGCCTGGAGGAATGAAGCCAACCTCTCTGGATCAACTGAACACAGCGTTACTGGGAGCTTCTGGACCGCAGTGATAGACTACTCGGTGTCAGCTGTAGGTGGTAGATAACTATTGGATTGATTCAGCCTGGGCCCCAGGTGGCTAATAGTATTTGAGAATACTAGTAGTTTTTTAATTCGACTGACTTCTCTGGGAAATACTCAGAATCATTAACTTTAATTTGAAGAATAAAGACTGTGAGCAAGAGTCTACAAAGGGGACTCCTGCCACCGTACTGTTTCATAAAACACCTTTATTTTAAGACATTTGGGAGTGGAAGTGGGATAGTAAAAGAAGAGAAGATGAAACACTTCTTTCAAGTTCAAGTGCCGTACCCTGGCTCCTCTTAGAGAAAGGCTCTAAACCGAAATCAAAGAGCACTTTCTAAATGTGAGCAGATTTGGTATAGTTATATGTACCTATTCCTTAGGGAGAAAGTATAAGTTTAATTAGACTCTCAAAAAGGTTAATTACCCAAAAATGTTAATAGTCACTGCAATGTGTGACCTAATTTGTGAATTCATGGTTTGCAAGATTTAATTCTGTTTAGTGAAGAAGTCTAATTAAAAACAAACACAAGGGGGGGCTTCCCTGGTGGCGCAGTGGTTGGGAATCCGCCTGCCAATGCAGGGGACACGGGTTCGAGCCCTGGTCTGGGAAGATCCCACATGCCGTGGAGCAACTGGGCCCGTGAGCCACAACTACTGAGCCTGCGCGTCTGGAGCCTGTGCTCCGCAACAAGAGAGGCCGCGATAGTGAGAGACCTGCGCACCGCAATGAAGAGTGGCCCCCGCTTGCCGCAACTATAGAAAGCCCTCGCACAGAAACGAACACCCAACACAGCTAAAAATAAATAAACAAACAAACAAACAAACAAACACACACACACACACAAGGGCTTCCCTGGTGGCACAGTGGCTAAGAATCTGCCTGCCAATGCAAGGGACATGGGTTCGAGCCCTGGTCCAGGAAGATCCCACATGCCTGAGAGCAACTAAGCCCGTGTGCCACAACTACTAAGCCTGAGCTCTAGAGCCTGGGAGCCACAACTACTGAGCCCACGTGCCACAACTACTGAAGCCTGCGTGCCTAGAGCCCGTGCTCCACAAGAGAAGCCACGACAATGAGAAGCCCGTGCACCGCAAGGAAGAGTAGCCCCTGCTCACTGCAACTAGAGAAAGCCCGCACACAGCAACGAAGACCCAACACAGCCAAAAATTAATTAATTAATTAATTAATTAATTATTTTAAAAAAACACAAGCTTGTGTCCAGTGTGACACAGATGCCTGGTCTCAGAAGGATATGCTCACTTGTATGTCACATATTTCAGGTTTCTACAGCTGTGAGTAATAAAGGTTTTGTGGTTACATCAGAGGCAAACCTATGACTAGGTACTCCTTTTCATAAATTAGGAAGTTGGGATTAACATATATGCACTACTATATATAAAATAGATAATCAACAAGGACCTACTGTATAGCACCAGGAACTCTACTCAGTACTCTGTAATAACCTCTATGGGAAAAGAATTTTAAAAAGAATAGATATATGTATATGCATAACTAAATCACTTTGCTGTACACCTGAAACTAACACAATATTGTAAATCAACTATATTCCAATATAAATTATTTTTTTAAAAAAGCAGTTGTCTCTTACCATATTCGTTCATTCCAAAAATATTTATTGAGCATTTAATGTATGTGAGACACTGTTCTAGATGTCTGGGATACATCTGTGGAAAAAACAGAGATTTCTGCCCATGTGGAACTTGTATTGTAGCAGAGCGAGATAGACAGTAAACAAAAGACTTAATACATGAGTAAAGCATATAGTATGTTAGAATGTGGCAAGTACTATGGAAAAAAGAAAAAGTAGATCAGGATCTGGAGTGCCAGGGGTGGGCTTGGGTTGGGTTGCAATTATAAACAGAATGGTCAGTGAAGATCTCTTTGAGGAGGTCACATTTGAGCCACGACAGGTGAGTTTCTAGATAAGAGCCCTTCTAGGCAGGAGGAACAGCCAGCGCAAAAGCCTTAAGTTGACAGTATTCCTGGGGTGCTCCAGGAAAAGCAAGGAGGCCAGCATGGCTACAGTGCAGGGAGCAAGGGGGGGAAGCTATAGGAGACGGCATCAGAGAAGTAATACAGGTGCAGCATTCAAGACCTTGGGGGCCACTGGAAGGGATTTGGCTTCCATGATTTCACTCTGAGCTTGGGATTCACATGGCATCCTCACAGGTCTTTGTGGCACAGATGGGTGCAGTTTCCTCTGGACAATCAGTGGTGACCCACAGGCTGCTTTTGAAGGATGGTCTCACCCAGCATGGACAGAAGTACAGAAAATAGGGCTCCTGTGTAGACCGTGGCTGGAGGTTACTCAAGGCCAGCTAGGTGGTGTCTGGATCCTAGCACTGCTCCTACCCACAGTATCCCTCCAGGTCCAGACCCTGGTCCCTGTTCTCACACACTTTAGACCTGCCCGTGCTCTCATCTCTTTCCTTCTCCCCAGCCCAGAGAATCCTTCCTAACCTCGGGAGTGGGGGGAAACCTGACTCTTCCTCATGAGAATTTTCTTCTCCATCAATTTCTATGCATTGAGGTCTCTCCCCTTCCTCCTTCTCCAGATGTAGGCAAAATATTGACTCAGATTTTTTTTTCCTATTTCTGTGTGTCACTTCATTCCCAAATAAGTGGAGGCAACAAATGCAGCACACTTGTCTAGATAAGGAAAAGGACGAGCCACAGGGTAAAAAGGTATATCAATAACAAAGCACACCAACGAATATTTTTAAAATACTCTCAAAACATTTATTTCAGACAAATCATTTGTTCAACAAACTTTTACTGTACACTTTCCACGAGCCAAAATATATGCTAAATGTGAAGAGCCAGCTATGAATGGAGACTAGTCCCTGCATCCAGGACCACATAGGCTAGTGGGAAAGGAAGATGGGTGACAATAAATTACAGCATGTGAAAGGTGACAGTATAGCACAAAGCATGCACAGACAGAAGTTAGTCTCATGAAGACAGCATGCAGTAATTTGCAATGTAAGCGTGATTTTTCTAACCACAGGCAACTGCTAGCTAGTGCTGGTCATTCAAGTGAGGAGATTTAAGAAAGAGGCACTTTTAACCAAAATAAAGAAGTGCTAGATTTCCAGCACTGAAGTACAGAAGATCACATTTCACAGGGACTCAGGTCTGTGACATGAGCAAGTCCTCCTCATGCTTTAAATGGAGACTAGAAAAAAAAGTTGTTCATGGAACTCTTTCGACATGTCTTTATCCAGTGCAAAATGTGCTCCTAAAGTGAGGAAGCAATCTAGTAGGAGTTGAAAAGTCAGTTAAGATTTTGATGGGAGGATAGACACCGGAAACATAAAACTTGATGGACATGTCAGGAGAACGTCAGCACCCTGGTCAGCTCTTCTCAATTTGAGTCTTCATCCTCTCACAGGTCATGTTTCTGTGTATATGGTTCACAACACACACTTGCAAATGATGACTTCCCCACAAAGTACGGGGGGATTTAGGAACATTTTTCCAGTCCCAGTTCTCTGGGGAACCAGTGTGGCTAAGGCAATTTTTCTGCTCCTCGTCTGTATGTCCCATGCCTCTCTTTTCCCATCTCTATATAGGGATGTCTGGTTCCTGCCTCAGTTTCCTTCTTACTCATCCGAAAAAGCTCTACCTTTGCTAATGGATGATGCCAAAGTATAACGTTTAAATACTAAATTATTATCAAATGACACTTTTCGAAAGTTTTAGTTCTCTCCCCCTACAGTTGCCTTTGCTCTTTGGCAACCTGGGAGAGCCTGGACGAAGCTGCAGCTTTCTGTCTTTTTGACATGACTCTCCATTTGGAGGCTCATGAGTCTCGGCCAAAATGAGCTTTATTCTTCTGTTGAGATGAAATGAAATGTGTAAACCCCTTTTTTGGTTCGGAAAAGGCACTTTCTGCCTGGAATGTGATCTGAAAACAAACTCTCATTGCATAGCATTAACTATCTCTCTAGAAACAGGAACTTGGGACTGGAATGGCTAATCATGAGATTCCCTCTATCAAGGTGGCTACACGGGGATACAGACAGGCTCCTAGAAAGCACTGTTGGAGGACAGAGGAGGAAGCATTTAAAACAGCCTTGAAGGGCCAGCAAAGTTTGCCCCCAAGAAAAGAATTATGAGCTGACTTTTGAAAAATGGGAATATGTTTTTCACTAGGATGACATGAGACCCAGAAAATGATAATTAAAAATTTCTAAGACTGCTGAAGGATATGGGTGAGGGTTCAGACTTCAAATAAGAAAAGCAAATTTTCCAAAGATGATATCATAAAGCAGAGGTTAATAAACTGTACTTGTGTCACTGGACTACATGGACTGATAAGGATTTGAAGAGGAAATGAAGGGATGACCAAAAAGGCAGAGTCCCTTCCCTAGTTCACCCAGAGCAGCTTCGTTGTGCATATTGTGGTTTCATCAATTAAAAAATCCTATTAGAAAAACATAGTAAACATATTAATGATTTTTTTAAAGATTTGAAAAACATAGTATTGGAAAATTCATCCTTTGTCTCTTTAAACACAGCACCATGGTAAGCCATAGACATTCCTCTGAGAATATTCGACTGTGAGAGTTAGACAAACGTGTGTCTGCATGTCCTGACCTCACCGTGGGGCACCAGCACTTTCTGGCTCCTCAGACCTTAACTGTGAAATGATATAACTCCTGGGCCCAAACAGAAAGCTGCGTGAGGTTCAAAGAATAGGAAAGAGAACACTGTGAGCGGTAAGACTGAGATCTGTGGGAAGGGGCAGTGCCAGGCCATCCTCCCAGCCCAGTCTCCTTTAGCTGGGGCTCATGAGCAACAAATTGCCCCTCCCTGGCCTTCTTTCACCCTGCTGTGGCTTCCTGTTCAGTGTGCATTTCAGACCTGATATTAGCCAAAGACTCTTCTAAGTTGCACTTGGCATGTCTACAACCAAGCTGTGGAGTCCCTATGACTCTAACTTTGAACTTTCTGGATGATTTAAGTTCCTCCTTAAAAACACATGTTCTCACTTCACAGGGGTCCTCATAGTTTAAAAAATATGCACAACTGAAGTAATACCATTTCGACTCCTAAAACATGCCCCATATGATGATCAATGATATTTCGTAAATTCTAAAGGAATTACTTGGAATTTTTTTTTTTCAAACATCTTTATTGAAGTATAATTGCCTTACAATAGTGTGTTAGCATCTGCTTTATAACAAAGTGAATCTGTTATACATATACAATATGTTCCCATTTCTCTTCCCTCTTGCATCTCCCTCCCTCCCACCCTCCCCATCCCACCCCTCTAGGTGGTCACAAAGCACCGAGCTGATCTCCCTGTGCTATGCGGCTGCTTCCCACTAGCTATCTATTTTACATTTGGTAGTGTATATATGTCCATGACACTCTCTTACCCTGTCACATCTCACCCCACCCCCTCCCCATATACTCAAGTCCATTCTCTAGTAGGTCTGTGTCTTTATTCCCGTCTTGCCACTAGGTTCTTCCTGGCTTTTTTTTTTTTTTTTTCCCTTAGATTCCATATATATGTGTTAGCATACTGTATTTGTTTTTCTCTTTCTGAATTACTTCACTCTGTATGACAGACTCTAACTCCATCCACCTCATTACAAATACCTCCATTTCATTTCTTTTTATGGCTGAGTAATATTCCATTGTATATATGTGCCACATCTTCTTTATCCATTCATCTGTCGATGGACATTTAGGTTGCTTCCATGTCCTGGCTATTGTAAATAGAGCTGCAATGAACATTTTGGTACATGACTCTTTTTGACCTATGGTTTTCTCAGGGTATATGCCCAGTAGTGGGATTGCTGGGTCGTATGGTAGTTCTATTTGTAGTTTTTTAAGGAACCTCCATACTGTTCTCCATAGTGGCTGTATCAATTTACATTCCCACCAACAGTGCAAGAGTGTTCCCTTTCCTCCACACCCTCTCCAGCATTTATTGTTTCTAGATTTTTTGATGATGGCCATTCTGACCGGTGTGAGATGATATCTCATTGTAGTTTTGATTTGCATTTCTCTAATGATTAATGATGTTGAGCATTCTTTCATGTGTCTGTAGGCCATCTGTATATCTTCTTTGGAGAAATGTCGATTTAGATCTTCTGCCCATTTTTGGATTGGGTTGTTCGTTTTTTTGTTATTGAGCTGCATGAGCTGCTTGTAAATCTTGGAGATTAATCCTTTGTCAGTTGCTTCATTTGCAAATATTTTCTCCCATTCTGAGGGTTGTCTTTTGGTCTTGTTTATGGTTTCCTTTGCTGTGCAAAAGCTTTTCAGTTTCATTAGGTCCCATTTGTTTATTTGTGTTCTTATTTCCATTTCTCTGGGAGCTGGGTCAAAAAGAATCTTGCTGTGATGTATGTCATAGAGTGTTCTGCCTATGTTTTCCTCTAAGAGTTTGATAGTGTCTGCCCTTACACTTAGGTCTTTAATCCATTTTGAGTTTATTTTTGTGCATGGTGTCAGGGAGTGTTCTAATTTCATACTTTTACATGTTCCTGTCCAATTTTCCCAGCACCACTTATTGAAGAGGCTGTCTTTTCTCCACTGTATATGCTTGCCTCCTTTATCAAAGATAAGTTGACCATATGTGTGTGGGTTTATCTCTGGGCTTTCTATCCTGTTCCATTGATCTATATTTCTGTTTTTGTGCCAATACCAAACTGTCTTGATTACTGAAGCTTTGTAATATAGTCTGAAGTCAGGGAGCCTGATTCCCCCAGCTCCATTTTTCGTTCTCAAGATTGCTTTGGCTATTAGGGGTCTTTTGTGTTTCCATACAAATTGTGAAATTTTTTGTTCTAGTTCTGTGAAAAATGCCAGTGGTAGTTTGATAGGGATTGCATTGAATCTGTAGATTGCTTTGGGTAGTAGAGACATTTTCACAATGTTGATTCTTCCAATCCAGGAACATGGTATATCTCTCCATCTATTTGTATCATCTTTAATTTCTTTCATCAGTGTCTTATAATTTTCTGCATACAGGTCTTTTGTCTCCTTAGGTAGGTTTATTCCTAGATATTTTATTCTTTTTGTTGCAATGGTAAATGGGAGTGTTTTCTTAATTTCACTTTCAGATTTTTCGTCATTAGTGTATAGAAATGCAAGAGATTTCTGTGCATTAATTTTGTATCCTGCTACTTTACCAAATTCATTGATTAGCTCTAGGAGTTTTCTGGTAGCATCTTTAGGATTCTCTATGTATAGTATCATGTCATCTGCAAATAGTGACAGCTTTACTTCTTCTTTTCCGATTTGGATTCCTTTTATTTCTTTGTCTTCTCTGATTGCTGTGGCTAGGACTTCCAGAACTATGGTGAATAATAGTGGTGAGAGTGGGCAACCTTGTCTTGTTCCTGATCTTAGTGGAAATGGTTTCAGTTTTTCACCATTGAGGACAATGTTGGCTGTGGGTTTGTCATATATGGCCTTTATTATGTTGAGGAAAGTTCCCTCTATGCCTACTTTCTGCAGGGCTTTTATCATAAATGGGTGTTGAATTTTGTCAAAAGCTTTCTCTGCATCTATTGAGATGATCATATGGTTTTTCTCCTTCAATTTGTTAATATGGTGTATCACATTGATTGATTTGCGTATATTGAAGAATCCTTGCATTCCTGGGATAAACCCCACTTGATCATGGTGTATGATCCTTTTAATGTGCTGTTGGATTCTGTTTGCTAGTATTTTGTTGAGGATTTTTGCATCTATGTTCATCAGTGATATTGGCCTGTAGTTTTCTTTCTTTGTGACATCTTTGTCTGGTTTTGGTATCAGGGTGATGGTGGCCTCATAGAATGAGTTTGGGAGTGTTCCTCCCTCTGCAATATTTTGGAAGAGTTTGAGAAGGATAGGTGTTAGCTCTTCTCTAAATGTTTGATAGAATTCGCCTGTGAAGCCATCTGGTCCTGGGCTTTTGTTTGTTGGAAGGTTTTTAATCACAGTTTCAATTTCAGTGCTTGTGATTGGTCTGTTCATATTTTCTATTTCTTCCTGGTTCAGTCTCGGCAGTTTGTGCATTTCTAAGAATCTGTCCATTTCTTCCAGGTTGTCCATTTTATTGGCATATAGTTGCTTGTAGTAATCTCTCATGATCTTTTGTATTTCTGCAGTGTCAGTGGTTACTTCTCCTTTTTCATTTCTAATTCTATTGATCTGGGTCTTCTCCCTTTTTTTCTTGATGAGTCTGGCTAATGGTTTATCAATTTTGTTTATCTTTTCAAAGAACCAGCTTTTAGTTTCATTGATTTTTGCTATTGTTTCCTTCATTTCTTTTTCATTTATTTCTGACCTGATCTTTATAATTTCTTTCCTTCTGCTGGCTTTGGGGTTTTTTTGTTCTTCTTTCTCTAATTGCTTTAGGTGCAAGGTTAGGTTGTTTATTCGAGATGTTTCCTGTTTCTTGAGGTAGGCTTGTATTGCTATAAACTTCCCTCTTAGCACTGCTTTTGCTGCGTCCCATAGGTTTTGGGTCGTCGTGTCTCCGTTGTCATTTGTTTCTAGGTATTTTTTGATTTCCCCTTTGATTTCTTCAGTAATCACTTCGTTATTAAGTAATGTATTGTGTAGCCTCCACGTGTTTGTATTTTTTACAGATCTTTTCCTGTAATTGATATCTAGTCTCATAGCGTTGTGGTCGGAAAAGATACTTGATACGATTTCAATTTTCTTAAATTTACCAAGGCTTGATTTGTGACCCAAGATATGATCTATCCTGGAGAATGTTCCATGAGCACTTGAGAAAAATGTGTATTCTGTTGTTTTGGGGTGGAATGTCCTATAAATATCAATTAAGTCCATATTGGTTAATGTATCATTTAAAGCTTGTGTTTCCTTATTTATTTTCATTTTGGATGATCTGTCCATTGGTGAAAGTGGGGTGTTAAAGTCCCCTACTATGATTGTGTTGCTGTCAATTTCCCCTTTCATGGCTGTTAGTATTTGCCTTATGTATTGAGGTGCTCCTATGTTGGGTGCATAGATATTTACAATTGTTATACCTTCCTCTTGGATCAATCCCTTGATCATTATATAGTGTCCTTCTTTGTCTCTTGTAATAGTCTTTATTTTAAAGTCTATTTTGTCTGATATGAGAATTGCTACTCCAGCTTTCTTTTGATTTCCATTTGCATGGAATATCTTTTTCCATCCCCTCACTTTCAGTCTGTATGTGTCCCTAGGTCTGAAGTGGGTCTCTTGTAGACAGCATATGTATGGGTCTTGTTTTTGTATCCATTCAGCCAGCCTGTGTCTTTTGGTGGGAGCATTTAATCCATTTACATTCAAGGTAATTATCGATATGTATGTTCCTATTCCCATTTTCTTAAATGTATTGGGTTTGTTATTGTAGGTGTTTTCCTTCTCTTGTGTTTCTTGCCTAGAGAATTTCCTTTAGCATTTGTTGTAAAGCTGGTTTGGTGGTGCTGAACTCTCTCAGCTTTTGCTTGTCTGTAAAGGTTTTAATTTCTCCATCGAATCTGAATGAGATCCTTGCTGGGTAGAGTAATCTTGGTTGTAGGTTTTTCTCCTTCATGACTTTAAGTATATCCTGCCACTCCCTTCTGGCTTGCAGAGTTTCTGCTGAGAGATCAGATGTTAACCTTATGGGGATTCCCTTGTGTGTTATTTGTTTTTTTTCCCTTGCTGCCTTTAATATGTTTTCCTTATATTTAATTTTTGACAGTTTGATTAATATGTGTCTTGGCGTGTTCCTCCTTGGGTTTATCCTGTATGGGACTCTCTGTGCTTCCAGGACTTGATTAACTATTTCCTTTCCCATATTAGGGAAGTTTTCAACTATAATCTCTTCAAAAATTTTCTCAGTCCCTTTCTTTTTCTCTTCTTCTTCTGGTACCCCTATAATTCGAATGTTGACACGTTTAATGTTGTCCCAGAGGTCCCTGAGACTGTCCTCAGTTCTTTTCATTCTTTTTTCTTTATCCTGCTCTGTAGTAGTTATTTCCACCATTTTATCTTCCAGGTCACTTATCCTTTCTTCTGCCTCAGTTATTCTACTATTGATCCCATCTAGAGTATTTTTAATTTCATTTATTGTGTTCTTCATCATTGCTTGGTTCCTCTTTAGTTCTTCTACATCCTTGTTAAATGTTTCTTGCATTTTGTCTATTCTATTTCCAAGATTTTGGATCATCCTTACTATCATTATTCTGAATTCTTTTTCAGGTAGACTACCTATTTCCTCTTCATTTGTTAAGTCCAGTGTGTTTTGAGCCTGCTCCTTCATCTGCTGTGTGTTTTTCTGTCGTCTCATTTTGCCTATCTTACTGTGTTTGGGGTCTCCTTTTCACAGGCTGCAGGTTCGTAGTTCCCGTTGTTTTTGGTATCTGTCCCCAGCGGCTAAGGTTGGTTCAGTGGGTTGTGTAGGCTTCCTGGTGGAGGGAACTAGTGCCTGAGTTCTGGTGGATGAGGCTAGATCTTGTCTTTCTGGTGGGCACGTCCACGTCTGGTGGTGTATTTTGTGGTGTCTGTGGCCTTATTATGATTTTAGGCAGCCTCTCTGCCAATGGATGGGGTTGTGTTCCTGTCTAGCTAGTTGTTTGGCATAGGATGTCCAGCACTGTAGCTTGCTGGTCGTTGAGTGAAGCTGGGTCTTGATGTTGAGATGGAGATCTCTGGGAGATTTTTGCCGTTTGGTATTACGTGGAGCTGGGAGGTCTCTTGTGGACCAGTGTTCTGAAGTTGGCTCTCCCACCTCAGAGGCACGGCCCTGATGCCTGGCTGGAGCACCAAGAGCCTTTCGTCCACACGGCTCAGAGTAAAAGGGAGAAAAAATAGAAAGAAAGAAAGAAAGAGGCTATAATATAGTGAAGTAAAATAAAGCTATTGTAAAGCAAAGCTATACAGACAAAATCTCACCCAGAAGCATATACATATACACTCACAAAAAAAAGGAAAAGGGGAAAAATTAATATCTCCTGCTCCCAGAGTCCCCCTCCTGAATTTGGGATGATTCGTTGTCTATTCAGGTGTTCAGCAGATGCAGGCACATCAAGTTGATTGTGGAGATTTAATCCGCTGCTTCTGAGGCTGCTGGGAGAGATTTCCCCTTCTCTTCCCTGTTCGCACAGCTCCTGGGGTTCAGCTTTGGATTTGGACCCGCCTCTGCGTGTAGGTCGCCTGAGGGCGTCTGTTCCCCGCCCAGACAGGACGGGGTTAAAGGAGCAGCTGCTTCGGGGGCTCTGGCTCACCCAGGCCGCGGGGAGGGAGGGGTACAGAGGAGGCGGGGCGAGCCTGTGGCGTCAGAGGCCGGCGTGACGTTGCACCAGCTCGAGGCGCGCAGTGCGTTCTCCCGGGGATGTTGTCCCCGGATCCCGGGACCCTGGCAGTGGCGGGCTGCACAGGCTCCCGGGAGGGGAGGTGTGGAGAGTGACCTGTGCTCACACACAGGCTTTTTGGAGGCGGCAGCAGCAGCCCCAGCGTCTCACGCCTGTCTCTGGGGTCCGCGCTGATCGCCGTGGCTTGCGCCCTTCTCTGGAGTTCGTTTAGGCGGCGCTCTGAATCCCCTCTCCTTGCGCGCAGCGAAACAAAGAGGCAAGAAAAAGTCTCTTGCCTCTTCGGCAGCTGCAGACCTTTTCCCGGTCTCCCTCCCGGCTAGCTGTGGTGCGCCAACCCCTTCAGGCTGTGTTCACGCCGCCAGCCCCAGTCCTCTCCCTGCGATCCGACCGCAGCCCGAGCCTCAGCTCCCAGCCCTGCCCGCCCCGGCGGGGGAGCAGACAAGCCTCTCGGGCTGGTGAGCGCCGCTCGGCGCCGAGCCTCTGTGCGGGAGTCTCTCCGATTTTCCCTCTGCGCCCCTGTTGCTGTGGGATCCGCGCTGATAGCCGCGGCTCGCGCCCTTCTCTGGAGTTCGTTTAGGCAGCGCTCTGAATCCCCTCTCCTTGCCCGCCGCGAAACAAAGAGGCAAGAAAAAGTCTCTTGCCTCTTCGGCAGCTGCAGACTTTTTCCCGGACTTCTTCCGGGCTAGCTGTGGTGCGCTAACCCCTTCAGGCTGTGTTCACGCTGCCAGCCCCAGCCCTCTCCCTGCGATCCGACGGAAGCCCGAGCCTCAGCTCCCAGCCCCGCCCGCCCCGGCGGCTAAGCAGACAAGCCTCTCGGGCTGGTGAGTGCTGCTCGGCGCCGAGCCTCTGTGCGGGAACCTCTCCGCTTTGCCCTCCGCACCTCTGTGGCTGCGCTCTCCTCCGTGGCTCTGAAGCTTCCCCCCTCCGCCCCCCGCAGTCTCCGCCCGCGAAGGGGCTCCTAGTGCGTGGAAACCTTTCCTCCTTCACGGCTCCCTCCCACTGGTGCAGGTGCCGTCCCTATTCTTTTGTCTCTGTTATTTCTTTTTTCTTTTGCCCTACCCAAGTACGGGGGGAGTTTCTTGCCTTTTTGGAGGTCGGACGTTTTCTGCCAGCGTTCAGTGGGTGTTCTGTAGGAGCAGTTCCATGTGTAGGTGTATTTCTACTGTATCTGTGGGAAGGAATGTGATCTCCGCGTCTTACTCTTCCGCCATCATCTCTATCATCTACTTGGAATTTTTAAATAAACTGAAAATCCTTGAAAGAAAACTACTGCCCAGGGACAAGACTGAAAAATTATATGTCTTGGTTTTCTGCATCCCCAAACAAATGCAGGCTCCAAGAATCTGGCTGGTATACGGAATTTGTTTATTTCCAGGGCCATTAATCAAAATACATTCTAAATGTCATTCTTACGAAGTAAATATTAATGTACATGAGTCTTTTCAGAGTCACTAAAGGTCTGTTTCAGCTTGCTATGTGGTAATTCATACTGCAGTAACATCAGTGCTAGACTTAGAAGCCAATTAAATTGTTGAAAGATGAGAAAATGGACCTGGATCTTCCTAGAATCCCACAGTGGATTTTAGGAAAAGGAACTTCAGTTCAACACTGTTACTCTACAGATGAAGAAACCAGAAATGTTTAGCAGCTTGCCCACAATTACCTGAAACTTTTTGTCCTCAGACCTTATCTGCAAAATGATACTTCTGGCCCAAAATGAATTCAAACCATGGTACAGCTGGAACCAGGACCTGAGCTGGGGGTTCTTCCCACCATTCCACACAGAATACAAAAGGGAAAAAGAAGAATTAAACCTGGCCAGGGCAGTAGAAGTTCAGGAGGCCACAAGAGCATCCAAGTTATATTTATATTTCTAGTAATTCCCCCAATAGTAGACATGTTTAATCTGAGGTCTATGACAACGAGTCATAGTGTGGGAGTGAAAATGTCAGCACCAAATGGAACAAGTGGGGCCCAAACTGCTGTTCCCAATGCTATTATGTGAACTGGTGCCAGGAGGGCTGCACAGGAATTCCTGGAATTACTGAAAAGTCCAGATTCCAAGGCCCTCAGAGGAGATTCTGATACAAGAGATCTAGGGTGGGATTCAGAAATCTGTGTGTTGTATAACGAATCTCTCTGATGCAGAGTCATGTTCAGAACCTTTGAGACCCCTTTTCACACTGCCCTCCTGTTAAAGGACCCTTCCTTCAAGTTCTCAGTAGGATTTTCTCACACAGGGCCAGCTGGGAAAGGTGTGAGATAACCAGAAGGAGTCTCCATGTTCGAGTTGTGGCCTGCTTGTCTGTTTTTCGTTAACAGTGCTCCCTGTGACTCTCACTTTGCACGTGTAATGATGATGAGATGACAACGATGACTGCAACCACAGCAATAACCGTGGATAAAGTCTACTAGACCGGCGCTTCTTAAACTTGAATGTGCATAAGAATCCCCTGGGGGGCTTCCCTGGTGGCGCAGTGGTTGAGAGTCTGCCTGCCAATGCAGGGGACATGGGTTCAAGCCCTGGTCTGGGAGGATCCCATGTGCCGCGGAGCAACTGGGCCCGTGAGCCACAGTTGCTGAGCCTGCGCGTCTGGAGCCTGTGCTCCGCAACAAGAGAGGCCGCGATTGTGAGAGGCCCGCGCACCGCGATGAAGAGTGGCCCCCGCTTGCCACAACTAGAGAAAGCCCTCGCGCAGAAACGAAGACCCAACACAGCCATAAATAAATAAACAAATAAAAGAATCCCCTGGGGATCCTATTAAAATGCAGATTCTGATTCAGTAGGTCTGAGATGGGTCCTGAGGCTTTGCATTTCTAGCACGTTCCATTAATGCCAGTGTTGCTGGTCAATGGATGACACTTTGAGTGGCAAGGCACTAGACTCTCTAAAGTGGCTAACTAAGGAGAGCAGAGTCGATTCAAACTCATTAAAGATTCAGCATCTCAAAAGGCAAAAAAGCAGAGTACTGGCTCCTAGAAACAGCACTATAACCTATCGAGGCAGTCAGGTATCACTGGGCAGTGATTCATAAAAGCCATGAGGGGCAAAATGGCGTCATGGATGGTCTATATGCCAAAGAAACAAAAACTAAAACAGGCCATTGTGTAAATCTGTCCCAAAGACCCCAGGTCACAGGGATTTATGCTTGTTCGTAAGTTAAGAAAGACCTGCCATCCTTTTGAGTCACAACCTTGTGGTTTGTCCTAGCTCCACTAGCCCCACAGTTGTTTGTTGCTACTCGAAATGAACATGAAACTATTCTGGAGAAGCCACAGAAGCAAGACAAGCTTTATGTCACATCTGGATCATCCCCTTCCTTTTACAAATCCCAAAACAGTGAAAACAATCCCCTGCCAGGTAAGGTTCTGTGGAAGAAACACCTTGCACACAAAGTTAATCATTATTTGAACAGTTAAGTGAGCACTAATGACGGTCTCCAGAAAATCAGAAAGCAGTTCTCAACTGAGAGTTAGGTACAGAATCTTTCTAACTACATTCTCTATTCCTTTTTGTGTTTTTATACCTTTTGCCTTCATCAGACCAGAAAACAGAATTTAGCAAAATGCAGAGCCCATCGTAAGTGATCAGTAAATACTTAAAAACTGATTGATTGGAACTTCCCTGGTGGTCCAGTGGCTAAGACTCTGTGCTCACAATGCAGGCGGCCCGGGTTTGATCCCTGGTCAAGGAACTAGATCCCACATGCCACAACTAAGAGTTTGCATGCTGCAATTAAATGAATAAATACATAAATATTACCAAAAAAAAGAAAACTGGCATGACTTTTAAAAAAAATTGATTGATTGAATGATACACACAAATCCAGATACTTTTTAAATTTAAAATTTTTTATTACTGGATGCCCCAAAACTTTTAACTAATAAAAAGGATAAGCAAAACTGGGGAGAAATAAAAATTTGGGGGCTAGAGACTCAGTTATATGCAGCAGATATTATCAATTGACCAACCAAAGGGATCTTAGTTCCTCGCAGGGATCGAACCTGGGCCCCTGGCAGTGGAAGCGTGGAGTCCTAACCATTGGACCACCAGGGAATTCCCTCCTCCCTTCTTCTTGCCTGGCAAATCCCAATTTAATTCAGGATTTGTTAGAGATTTTTTTCTCTTCATGAAGGCTGTCCCACGGCAGAGGATAAATCAGCTTAAGCCAGACACACAAATCTTATCCCCTCCTGTCAGTGAGTGTTCTAAGCATGGGCACATGACCCTAGGCTGGCCGATGGAATCTGAGGTAAAGTTTTCTAAGACTGCTGGAAAGGATTCTCCTCTACTGACTAAGACTAGAAAGTTCTGTGCTCTCCTCCTTCCTTCCTGCCTAGGACACCATTTTAGGACATGAGGTTTGGAGTTGCTGTCACAACTTTGTGACCATAAGGCAAGAGTTTATCCAAATGTTCTGACATTATTGAGCATGGATCCAGCCCTTGAATGGGCTACCTCTTAGCTCCTTGTTATGGAAGAAAAACAAACCTCAATGGTCTAAGGCACTTTTAGTGAGGTATTCCACTAGTTGTAGCTGAGAGCGTATTACTAATACAATATGCTTCTCCTTATTTGTATGTATATAGTTTAAAATCTAATACGGACTTACCCAAAAGAACAATTAAGAAATCCATGCTTAATGAGTTTTTGAGACAATCATTTATTGGTTTGGGTTATAAACTCTGGATTATAAACTGACACTTATAAAAGGGCTAGCTGAACCTAGGTGCGTACCATGAAAGGTGGAAAAAACCTCACATGAGTTTTAATAGAGGTAATCATTTATATAGTCATTCATTCATTCAATTGTAAAGAAAAAAATGTTGCCTGCCATTCTAATTCTACAAGGATCAAGCCATTAGCCACTGTAGTCACCCACCGACGGTGCACCCTGAGGGGAATTCAGGAAGCAGAAAAACAGGAAGCATTCCGTGCTTTGGATATACTGGCTTCTAGATTAGATACATATCTCAGGAAAAGTTCAATGACCCCAGATTCCTGCATCTTCCCATAGAAAAGCACTAAAATCATCTGTTCTTTGCGACTATCAGTAATCTTTTTATACTTGACTACAAGTTTTTCCCAGCAAGAAAGTTCATACATATGCTGGCTCCTTCCTTACCTCTTCAGAGGAGCTCCTCAGTGCTGAGAGGCTGTCTGTGGAGTTATAGTCCTCTGAATAAAACTTAACTCACCAAAAGAAAAAAAAGAATGTATATATGTCCCTTTGTTGTACAGCAGAGATTGACACAACATTGTAAATCAACTATACTTCAATAAAAAAAAAAAAAACTTAACTCACAACTTCTACGTTGTGCGTTTTTATTTCAGTAGACACAACAAATACCAACATTTATCTGATACGTTCTAGGTGGAGGAGCCGTGCTAGGCACTGAAGAGGCAAGACAGCTAAATCTCCTTCTTCATGGAACTTACATTCTAGTGGGGCAGAGAGGAAGTTAACAAATTTATAAATATGATTATTAATACCAAGGGGGAAAAACAGAATAATTATGTAAAGAGCAACTGCAGTATTATATTTAAATAAGGTTGTCAGAGGAGGCTGGGACATAAGGCAGAAGCATAAAAATCCAGTGGGGTGTCACTCAATCCAAAGAGCTGCCATTTCCCAGCAGAGCAATGATCAATAAACCCAACTGTCACGTTTTGAGGTATTTGGGGCTGATCAAAGAAAAGAATATGACCACAACATGTTTACTGGCTGGTGCTTGGACAGGTTTGCACGACACGGGACATTCCTCACAGCAAGAGTCTGTAGAAAGGCTATAGTTGGTGGGGAGGGGTTACTAGTCAGAAGAGGAGGAGGGCTGGGGAACTTATGGGAGAAGTTCCATATGGGTTGGAGAAGGGGCTTATGTGTCTGAGTGACTTTTCACTGTTGAGTATGATGTTAGCTGTGGTTTTGTCATATACGGCCTTTATTATGTTGAGGCGTGTTCCCTCAATAGCAACTCTGTTGAGAGTTTTTCTCATAAATGGATGTTGAATTTTTTCAAACAATTTTTCTGTATCTATTGAGATGACTGTATGATTTTTACCTTTCATTCTATTAATGTGGTGTATCACATTTATTCATTTGCATATGTTGAAACATCCTTGCATCCCAAGGACGAAACCTACTTGATCATGGTTTATGATCATTTTAATGTGCTATTGAATTTGGTTTGTTGAGAATTTTTGTATCTTGGAACCTGAGTTCACAGGTACCTGCCTGGAGCTAGGGTTTGGGGGGGCGAAATCACAGAAATGCGTCTCAGGGGGGGCTCCAAGGAGCTCTGGTTCTTTATGTCTCAGCACAGAAAGAATTCAGCAACAGGCAAAGTGATAGATAAGGAGTGATTTATTAGAATAGGATGCTTGTAAGGCTTCCAAGTGGGCAGGTGAGAGGGTGCTGCACCCCTAGAACTTAGTGGGCTACAGTTTTATAATCAAAGGAAAAGTAGGGAGGGGGAGAAGACCACCTTCTTCTTCATTCTTGAGTAGACATCATTTCCTCCTCCATGTCGGGTGGGGGAGTTTTCTTGTCCCTATATGGTCAAGCTGGGACTGTCACGGTGCAATGGAGATGAGCAAAAAGGTGGTAACACATACTAAGAATGGCAAGTCATTACAGGTTTCAGTATAATGTCACCCTTTCCTTATACTTTTGTTTTTAGTGTGCTCAGAGGAGCATGCCCTAAGAATTGTTAACTTACTGAGCTCACTGGGCAGGATATGGGTCTCAGTCCACCACTGTTTTATTATTTGGGGGCATGTTTCATGATTCTGTTGCATGGTTTTGCTGCTAAGCAAACTTGCTTTCTTGAGTGATCATTAAATTACAGGGGTCTCCCACACTTTTTTCTTTACTTACAATCTCCTAGTGGAATTAACTATTTAATCACCTACTTTGTCCCTTTACTCGGTCCCTGTCAGGGGCTGAGTGGGAACCTGGGGCCATAAGAGCTGCCTGGAGCCGTGGGAGCCAGCCAGCACTGTGGTGATCTGGGAGCCCGGGTTTGTACAACACGCAGGTACCCTGGTGCCGGAGGACCACCTGGTGCCCCTGGAGCTGGCACATGCCAGGATGAGCCAGGGGTCTGGTGTAAACCCTTCTGAAGCTATGCTTTATATATTTAACGTCTATGGGATATTTTCCAAAGTTAACAATTAATGTAGAGTTGATCTGTCAAGGAACATGGTTATATCTTTTAACATATGCAGTAAAGGTCCACTTTAAGAAGAAAGCAAAGGCAGCTCAGTTAAAAGCTATCAGACACACAGATGCTCTGCTAGGGCCATATAATGGCAAAACAGAGCTTGCACTCAGCCTGAGAGTCTGTAACTAAGCACTCCATAAGAACAAACATTTAAAAGACAACTGGAGTATGCATTTTATGCATTAATTTCTTCTGATGACAAATGAAATTAATGCAAACCACAAGACAATTCTTCACCCTAAAAAAATTAATCCTTAAAAATACAGGTGTAAGCAGAATTTTATCAGAAGAATGCATTAATCTCTCTTCCTTATTGGAGCCAAAATTCCTTTCAAAGCTTCCTTTTGAAAAGCTAGGTCTATTTTTACTGTTTGTAGACATGAATCTCACACTGAGACCTTGGTCATAGGCAAAACAGGTCCTTCCACATTTAAGTCTCAGTCACAGCAGGTCAGTCAAGTTAATTCTAGTTGCTGCACAGGTAAATCCAAAAGATCTCAATTCCTAACACAATAGAATTAATTCTAGTAAAATCTAAATTAGAGACCAGTGAGTGGTCTTCCATGAAGTGACAGAGAAATCCAGAATCCTCCCACCTGCCATGCCCTAAAACAGGACCCAGAAAACTCTTTCTGTAAAGGAGAGCTAGTAAATATCTTAACCTTTGCAGAGCTGAACAGTCAGTCCCTGTTGCAACTACTCAAGTTTGCTGTTGTAGTAGGAAAACAGTCACAGACAATACCTAAACAGTAAAACCTGATTTACGAAAATAGGTGGTGGACAGGATTTGACCCACAGGCTGTAGTTTGCCCAACCCCTGCCTTAGAACTTCAGAGTGTTTTGCTTCTAGCCAAGTGACAAGAGAGAGCACAGGAGATTGTGCTAGAGGTTTTTATGGACCAGGCCTAGAAGAGGCAGACATTCGTCGGTCTGCATTGCATTGGCCAAACCTCAATCAAATGACCACATAAAGCAAGAGTGGGAAAAGCAGCCTCACTGTTTGCCAAGAGGTAGAAGAAATGACATCGTTAACACACAGCAATTCTGCCATGGTCCATCCTGCTTGTCACTAAATTTCAATTTTACGCTTCCTTGTATCTAGAGAACACATTTAGCAGACGCCCCCAAACCTCCACACAAGGTGCTTCCAAAGCCCATGCAGTCACTGCAGCCAGTTCAAAAGGCAGGCTCTCCCCTTAAGCCATCAGTTCTATCAGGTGACTTCTTGTAGCCCAGCAGCTAGGACATTAATAAAAACATCATGGTTTATGATCATTTTAATGACTTAAGAGCTAAATATCATTTTAGTGACTTAAGAACTAAATATCAAATTATCTGTCCACTCCTGCACAAACAGCCTACAGACAATAGTGAGGTGGGGACAGGATAATTGTAATAAAATGTCCCATTCAAAATAGGAAAGAATGTAAGGTACATAGCAGTTCCGGGTCAACAACAACAAAAAAAAGAAATCCTGCTGGGCAGCCATAGTGAAGGCCCTCAACTCTGGGAGTTGGGGAAGTTCCTTATTTACACACTGATTCTGCTCTTGGAAGGTACTCTTTTGTCCATCAGTTTCCATGGCCATAGACACTACCTTCTGAGATTTTTCTCTGTCCATTAACCTCCAAGGCCATATCTGAAATAGACATTTGTAGGCTGTGCATCTTTTGCAGCCCGCTTCCTGCCCAAGGTTGTTTTAAGGTCTCTAATCAGTCCCAAACTTAGAACAGGTTCATGCTTTTTTTGGCAGTAGAATCCCTCAAAAATTCTGTAGGCCAGAAGCCGTTTCCAGTCAGTTTTAAGTGCCAATCATCACACCCAAAATTCTTTCTCAGACATAGTTCTCAAACCTGCCTTATTTCTTAGCTTCACCCCACGTCTGTCTGTCTGTCTCTCTCTCAATTTAATGATGATTACATTGAAGCTATCTGAAATAATACAATTTAGTGGGAAGGTAACACTGTTAATCTGAGTTATTGTGTTTAACTGAAAACTCTTACTGGTCTTTTTCAATAAATCCCTTTTAATCTTAAAGCTTACTATTCAGAGTCCAGAAGTAGTTGCCTTTTGCAACCTGTAAGGACCTTAATATGTAGAATTTCTCTATTCCCTTAATTCTCTGCTTAAGAACTAGACAAATCTTGCATTATCTCTTTATTATACTATTTTTCTCAAAACAGTCGATGACAGCCAATATAATCACACTGACTCTCATTGATGCCAGAGCTACAGAGTCCTAGGCAAATATATGCCTTCCAAGTTGTCACAGGTGACTTTTTTCGGGGTTTTTTGGCCGCCCCGTGCAGCTTGTGAGATCTTAGTTCCCCAACCAGGGATGGAACCCAGGTCCCCAACAGTGGAAGTACCGAGTCCTAACTACTGGACCGCCAGGGAAGTCCCCACAGGTGATAGTTTTACCAAACATTTTGCCACAGCACAATAGAGCCCTTCAGCCTTCCAGGTGACTCTATCTCTTCTTTATTTGCCACCACCTGACCATGATGCATATTTTAATTTTTTGTATTATGTCAGCATCCAACTCTGGTACCTTGTAGTAAAAGAGAATCTCAGTGGACTCGCAGAAGTTTATTTCTCACTCACATGTATTCTAGTCACGTGTTGAACCATCCACCTTCCCCACAGAGCTTCAAGGACTCAGATTCCTTCTATCTTGTGTCTCCACTCTCACCTGAAACCAGCAAGTCCTGAGCTTCTGGCCAGAGGTGAGGGACAGAGAAAGATGGCTGGGCTGGAGTGCTTGGCGATCAGACTTGAAAGAGCCCACATTCTACCCACATTCCAGAGGCCAGAACTTAGTCACCTACTGGGTACCAGGAGCTACAGGAAATGAGCTCTGGCGGACACATAGCAGTCTCTGCTGTAAACAACTCTAATACTGCTCCCATCATATAATTAGAAGAATATAGATCTCGCTATTCTAGAAGATAGGCTGGAAGATCTGGCATAATCAGAAATCAACAATTTTAAGCTCAGGACCTTGGAATCTTAGAGTTAGCAGGGGGAACTGCAGAGATCAACTAGTCTAACTATTTCACATTATAGATTGATTAAATGATGCTCAGATGGGCATAAGGAATCAGTGGTAGATATAGGACTAGGGCACTGGTCTCCCACTCAGGTCAGGGCTATTGTAGAATATGCCTCCCTGCCTTAATTCTTCCTAAATTCATAAACTCACTATAGGCTAATGAACAAAAGCAGGATTTTTAAAACTTTTTTTCCATGTAACTCTTAGTAGATATAGGAAATAAAATAACATCTAATTAGAAGACAAATAAAATCCTTTGGTCAGAATTTCAGTGGGAATTAGGTTTGTTTATGTGGTCCTAAAGGAAACTTTTTTTTACTCCAAAGATGAGATAAATTTGGTCTGAATGTTGTTTCTCAGACTTTTTCAAACTGTTTGGACCTAGAGGATCATTCAGATCAAAGCCAAGAAAAACTACTGTTTTTGTAAAACTAAACAAAAATGAAATAGAGAAGTGTTTGCAAAAACTTCAGGAAGCAGCAGGGGGTGATAAGTAGGACATAAGCCTATTGTTGAGAGAAACAAGAACCAGCTGTACTCTTCCACTCCCAGCTCTTATCCTTGGAATAGGTAATTATCCTTTCCAAGTCTACAAATAACTGTTCCTTCTCTGCCTTGTTTCTGGGGTTGTGATCAGGGCAAAATGAGATTATGTACACAAAAGTGATTTGCAAGTTGAAAATCAATATCAGAGAGTACGTTATCAGCTTCAAATGATCAGTAATAAATCTACTTTAGTCTTTAAATCTCCATTAAAATCTATTACAGTCTGTGTGCTCCTCAGAGAGCACACATGAACCTAGGTAATTTGCTATATTAATTTTTACTCTGTTTCCATAATTACTGTTTGCTATAAAAATGTACTTAGATTAAATTCTCAATGCTTTCTCTACTTATGCAATTACAAGGGCAACATGATCATCAGGGATTAGAAATGCAAAACATACTTTTAGAAAGGCATTTACAAAATGCAAAATGTAGGCAGCTATCATAGCTTCATTTTTTAAAATCTATAAAGGCTAATTAAAGAGTAATGAACTGATATTGAGAAATATTTAAGAATAAGGTCTTAGTGAAGCAAATAACAGAACTAAGGAAAGATATATTTGATTACAAATGTCTAAAAGTAAAAGAAGGAGGTAATAACCTGGCAAAAAAAGTTCAAACACAATAATGGGTAGAATCAAGAAACTTAAACTTAAGAAACTTGTTTGATTGGGAAGTCTATGAGGAAAATAATCCCTTTAGAGAATTATTCTACATGCCAGTGTGGATTGGGTTTCTTATTTTCAAAAGTTGGTACAAAATTCCAAAGAAAGTATTATAGAGAACTGGTCTTCTCTATCAAAGGGACAATATACATGGTTTTAAAGGTCTTCACCCTGTACTGTAGATTTTACAGCAAAGCATAATTTATTATATTGAAAGATGGGTCCCATCTAGAGCCTGACTCAGAAGAGTTGATTCAGAAGAAACCTAATATTGACAAGTTTCCTAATCATTACCCAGTAAGGCAACCCCCATATGCACCCCCATTCCTACCTCTAATCCAAAAACCCATCCAACCTGGAAGAAGGCAGGGCCCTGATATCTGTCTGGATAAGACCTAAGCCTCCTCAGAAACGCTGGCTCTGGCCATGCTGGTACCCTGTGGAAACACCTCCTCCAAACTGTGCCTCCAAGTCAGGCTGCCTATTTAATTTCAGAGAAGTAGTAGATAGCACCAACTCAAAATGATCTTCAAGGCCTATGATAAAAGGTCTCAACACAATGGGAACACCAGCAGGAAGTCAAGATGAATGGATTGCTCTTTTAAAAAAAGTGGTAAAGGACCAATTAGTATTATGAATACTTCTTCCTAGTTCCCTGGTCACAGGTAGGCCTCCACTTGTCCCCTTGTCAGTCCCTATGTGTGCCCATATAAGAGTGAGTCTTTTTGATAATATTACTTGGAACTCTGTACAACATTTTTAGTATGACTAATTATGGTTGTGAAAGCTAGAGAGTAACAAGAGATCCTCATGCTTTTTGCACCTAAAAGATAAAGGAAAGCCAGAGATGAAAATAAACATATGGAGATAACAATTCCCTTTTCATCAGAGATTCAAACCAAATGAAATAGTTCAGCTCAAATTTTGTTCAGGGGACATTCTGACAGTTCCGCTTTCTCCCAATTCAATGATTTCGGGGGAAAAGTATATACAGGCTCAGTGCTGGTTCAAACCAGTTCACTTCTTAGGAAGAAAACTGAAGCATTTATGATTGAATACAAATGTAATATTTGGATTCAGTTCAAGATTCAGCAAATTAATATAGTTCATTCCAGGTTAATGTTTGATACAAGTCTCTGCTTTTCAACTGTTCATTTTATCAGTTATAGCCCAAAGAAGAAGAAAATATATATTAACAATTGCCAGAAGAAAAATAGGGACATACCATTAATGGCTTTGAAAGGAGCCAAGAATCTCATCCAATGTTCTGTTGTCACATCATTTAGAGCACATAAACCCATGTTTTCCAAGAAAACTCTTAGAATAATCCTCAAACAAACATTTGCTCCATCCTTCTTCTCACAAAGCAGCCAAAATATTTTCTAACTAGTCTTTTCTAGAAAAATGATAAATTAGAAAAATTTAACTCTTCATTCCTTTTATGAAGTGAGATTATGCATAGTAATTTTATATACAGTGATACATATATAATAATTTGACATATAGATATGCCCACATAGATACATACACATATGAATACATATATAAAGGGTAGCAGAGAAGGAGTTTTAGGTTCACTGAGAGCAAGAAAAAAGCAAGTGAGCCAACAAAAACAGATTTATCCGACAGGCAGGGGTATCTGAGATTCTTTCCTGGATCAAAACCCCCTGCTTAGGGACTTCCCTGGTGGTCCAGTGGTTAAGACTTCATGCTTCCAGTGTAGGGGGTACGGGTTCAATCCCTGGTCGGGGAACTAAGATCCCACATGCTGTGCAGCGCGGTCAGAAAATGAAAAAATTAAAAAAAAAAACCAAAACACTGCTTATAATGTATTTATTCTGTAAGTACATTTGGTAAGATGATTTACTGAGCTATACATGTGTGATTTGTTTGCACAGAATTTTCCCTCTTCTATTCAAGACGGTCTATCTCTTCATAACTTGGAGCTCAATGTAGAGATTTACTGAAGAGATAGAGGGGGAGATAGAAATGGTGAGGGGAAAAAATGGAAAAGCATCATTGTCAATCCATAAAATAGCCCCTGCTCCAAGCAATATCCCAGCAATGCAGCACAGGAGAATAGCACCATGGTACAAACCCAACCCACCACCACAGTCCTGCTCCAGGCCCCCATTTAGAAAGAAAGTAGCAGGACACAAAGCTTCAAAATACTGCAAATCTGTATCCTTTTTCTATGGCTGCTATAACAAATTACCACGAACTTGGTGACTTAAAACACAAATTTATTATCTTATGGTTCTGGAGGTCAGAAGTTCAAAATGGGTCTCACGTGGGGGAAAAAAATCAAGGTGTCAGCAGGGAAGGGCTGAATTCCTTTGGAGGCTCTAGAAGAGAACCCAGTTCCTTCCCCTTTCCACCTTCTAAAGGCCACCTTCATTCGCTGGCTTACGGCCCCTTCCTCCATCTTCAAAGGCAGCAGTATAGCATCTCTGATTCTCTCTCTCTGACTTCTGCTTCCTTTGTCACATCTCCTCCAACCCTGACCCTCCTGCCTCCCTCTTTAAGAACCTTTGTGATTATCATGAGGAATTACTCTCCAAGTAATACTGCCCCATTTTATAGATAAGGCAATTCAGACAATCGAGTGACTTGCCCCAAGTCATAGGCATACACATATACTTATGTGCAAGACACAGTCACAGTCGCTCCTCTCATGACTCTCTGTTCTAATGAGAGGTTCAGAGAAGTTGTAGGCAACTGCAACATGGTGAGTGTGGAGCTAGAGGGGTACAAGTCACATCCAGGCAGTGAGGGGCCGAAAAAACAGACTCCGGGGTGGGGAAGAAGTAGTCAGGGAAGTGTTCCAGAAGTAAACAAAGTCTCACTTCAGAATCCACTATGCTGGCTCTGAGAAGAACATTAGTTTCTACTAAATTAACTTATTCTGTTCTCAGAATGTACCAAGTTGATTTTGGACTTGATAGAGTAAAACTTTTAAAGTCAATACCATGCCATTTTTACCTCTGAGTCAAAGTTTCTCACTCTGGTTCCTGTACCAACTGCATCAGTTACCTGGGGTGCTTGCTAAAAATACAGACTTGGGTAGAGGGCGATGGAGGCTACCCTGGACTTTTTCTAAATTTCTTGGGGATGAGGTCCAGGAAAATTGCTGCTTTAAGTATGAACTACTTGGGGATTTTGAAGTCAAATAGCAAAATAAAGAGGATATTTTTGGTAAAAAAAAAAAAAAAAAAAGAACCTTTGTGATTATGTTGGGCCCATCTGGATAATCCAGGCTTGCAAATGAAGGCATTAGGGGTTGTCTTGATGCAGACTCAAGGCTCTCCTCTAATCTCCACACCCTTGTTAGTCTTGGAATTCTTGTGCAACACACAAAATGGAAGAAAGCCACAATAACAACTAAGATGTAGGCTGAGTCAAAATGATGTTGAGATTAAGAAAAAGTAGAAATGTGACATTTCTTGTTTGTACAGTAATCTTTGTGCCTCCAACAGAAAGTTGTGTTTTTCTTCCCTAACTGCATTACCTCTGAGTCCTCACTACTGAAACTCATCTGCTACAATCACATTGGCAATTAACAAGTATCGATATCTACTAAGCACTTCTTATCTGCAGAGCACTATACCAGGAACGACAAATAATACAAAAGAATGAGAAAGTAGACATCTCTCCTCAGGAAGTAATATGTATGAAAAGCATAGGTGAGATCACTTACAGGAAGAAGAAGCTAGCAAGACTATGTAGCATGCTAAAGTATATTTTGCAAGTAGTAATTGTTCCTGGACACTCAGATCCTTCCTACATTTTATCCTTACTGAACTGATAAAAATCTGTTTGGGTTTGAGAGGGAGTCTATTGAAAAACCATAACTAGGAAACAGATAAACTAAGAGTAAGACCAGAAGCAAATAAACATCACAAACTTCTGCCAGGAAATGAACTGACCAGCAAGACCACGGGTTAAGCTGGGCAAAGGAATCTGGAAGAAGGGATTGTTTAGAAACCGCTGTCTCTCCAGATTTTGTGCCTATCACTGAGGCCAGCAAAGTGTAACCCAGAACTACTCCTTATCCCCATTTTAAGACAGGCTGACTTGAGACACTTTACCCAAGAGAGCGGTAAGGGTGAGAATGAGGGACGAGGATGGGAATGGTGGAGGAAGTGTGAATAACATAGTGAAAAGAGTGGCTTAATCTGATTTGATTCAACACCATGTGTGAATTTAAGCCAGTTACTCAACTTCTCTATGCCTCTGTTCACTCTATAAACACAGGAATAATAACACTGCAAAGAACTTCTTTGAGAATTAAATACAATTATATGCCTCCCAACATGCAAGCAAGAGAAGACACATACCTTAATGAGAGTGTCCTGTCTCTACCACCCCACACGCACAAAAGCTCCTAGCTCCAAGCAGAGTGTCTCTAAAATAGTAGCTACTTAATACATGTTGGTTTCCTTTTCCCTTTTTTGCAACCATTATTGATAAGGAAGATTAGAACTATGAACCGCTCTCATTTCTGTCACCCTGAGCAAACATCACAGGATTCGTTTCACAGGTTGTTGACTCTCATAAGTACCCATGCCCTTGAACCCTGTTCCTCATTCTCACTCTCACCCTCTCCCTCCTAACACACCTCTAGCTCAGGGCTTGTGATCTGACAGGCAGAGTTAGCATTCACAGTAAGATCAACAAAGGGGACTGAGGATCTAATTCTGGAACCTGAGCCTCTCAGCCATCAAAGAGGTCTGCCAGTGACAGCTAAATATGAAAGCAAGAACTTTTAATATGACCCTTGAAAAGACAGTTTCTTTTCACTTCTGCCGCAGCTTCAACCTTTATTTTAAAAACACAAATGAAATGTTTGGAGATAAGACATATTGAGCCAAACATTTTGTACTTTGCAAGTTTCTACCTATAAATGAACTATTTAATTTAGCAAGACTGTATATCATAGAGGCTACTTTTAGCCACAAGTACCAAAAATCCAATTCAAAGTTGCTTAAAGTGAAATGTACTGGCTACCAGTTCTGAAAGTCTAGACACAAGGTGAGCTTCAGGGCTTGCTTTATCCAGGGTCCGCTCCTCTTTTTCGCTGCTGTTCTCTGAGATATGCCCTCCCCTAATCATCCTTGGTCCTTACACTTCTAGTCTTCACATCCACGCACAACAACTTTGGAGAAAAAGGAGCCACTTCCCGAAGCTTTCCCAGGAGTATCAGAAACCCCAGAAAATCCATTTCCCAGGGCTCCACAGAAACCCCAGAAAATCTCTCCTCTCATTCCACTGCCCTGAACTGGGTCACATGACAATCCCTGAACCAATCACAGGCAAAGGACATGAGACTACTCTTAGACCAATCAGGCCAATGGCTAGAGCTAGAGGTTGCCTCACTTTCCCTGAGACACAGGGACAAAAAATGGTGTTCTGTAATGATGGAGGGGGGAGTGGATCCTTGTAAGCATCCAGTAGTGAACACTTCAGCTTTTATTTTACACAAACACATCTGATTCCACTTGAATGAGAGTATATAAACCGGATTTACATTAACAGAGTTTAACAACAGAGAAAAGAAGTTGATGAGTTCTTTTAGCAGAAATAACAAATACCCAAATGGCTGATATCCTCCAATAATGTCCAACGTAGACTATCATACACTTCTTCAACTGTTCCATTGTTTAAAACATGCCTGGAACTCCTTTTTTGGAAATTTCACCTTTTTTTCTCTAAACTTTATTCCTAGGTGAGCCCATCAATTCCCATGGGGTTAAATATCATCTGTATACTGCTGACTTGCAAATTTCTATCTCAAATTCACTTCTGCTGAATTCAGCTCTAGATTTGTATTTAATTTGCCTATGTGGCAGGCACCTGCTTTCAGGCATCTCAAACCTAACACATTCCAATAAAAGCACAGTATTCCCCATGGCAGACTTCCCCATCTCAGGAAATAGCCTTGGCATCTAGCCCATTATTTAAGATAGAAACCTAGGACCAATCTTCCTTATGGGTGTGTGTGTGTGTGTATTCATATGTAGGTGTGTGCACTCACATACACACACATACATGCACATGTGCTAGAAGAGGTCATTTTCCAGAATGTTGGCATTGAAGGGGATCTTGACAATCATCTGTTCTAGTACTAGCCCTTCCCAATTTTCCAGAAGAATAAGACTCTAGAGGGAGGAATGATTTGTCCACAGTCAGATGGCCAGTTTTCAATTGAATTGTGACTAGAACCCAAGTTTTAGAACCTGGCCCCAAATCTAAAAACCTCTTTCCTAATCATCAGTTGGACTCTCAAGGTGATTTCAAACTTCATATCATTACCAACCTTTTATTCTATGGGTTTTTCTAGCTCTTTCAAGGCAACTTTTGCTATCCTTATAATTATGTAACCTACAGAAACAATTCCAAAAGTTTAGACAAGCTTGCAAGTCTACCTGAAGGAAAGGAACACCAGTAAAAGTGTTGTGTTCTCTCTAAATCTCAAGCAGGCTTCGGATACTGCTTAATCCGTTCTACTGCTTTCATTCACAGGCGCAGAACCTGTAGATATTTTAGCCA
Source organism: Balaenoptera acutorostrata (assembly GCF_949987535.1). Taxonomy (NCBI): domain Eukaryota; kingdom Metazoa; phylum Chordata; class Mammalia; order Artiodactyla; family Balaenopteridae; genus Balaenoptera; species Balaenoptera acutorostrata. The sequence goes on from NC_080077.1 coordinate 72,078,590, forward strand.
TGAGAGATCAGCTCTGCAATTCTGAGTGCAGGCTGCTAGAAAGGTCTTGTGGCACAGGGAGCTCACATTGGAGGAATGATGACTCACTAATTTAAAGCATTGCCATTAAATTTAACAGGATCAGTTTTTTCTGGTTATAGAGAAAAGAAAGGCTGATATTTACTTAAATGGACTCCTAGATGAAATTGCCAGAGTGGACTTAACAACCTGTGCTTGTTGCAGGCTCACAAATCACAAACCTAGAACTGATCAGGCTAGAGCCAACCTCATCTGTTAAGTCAAGAGGAGCTCGTAGCTGGAAAGTCAGCACAGAAGACTGTGGTGGAGAGGAGAACTTTCTGATCTCTCGGATATGCTGACTGCTGGGCTGACTCCCTGAAGCAGAAATGTAAGGCTTCCTGTTCCCTCCCTCTAATTACAGGGGTCTCAGAGCAGGGCTGTCTCTAGGTTCTGCTTTTGCGCTCCTCAACTTCTCAATTATTCTGCATGGTGAGCCTGTCCCGCTTGTGTGGGACTCCCTGGCTTTCCCTGAGCTCGCAGAGAAAGCTCACAGGATCCTGCCTCAGCTGCGAAGTCCCGTGGCTCCTGCTACCTCTGGTTTAGGCCCTAGATCAAGGGTAAAATGGCAAGTCCAGCCACTATGAGCAGGCAGACATCTAACTCTCAGTTATTCATTCTGTGAGTGCACAAATCACAAGACTTGCTTCTCCAACTAGCTTCTGCCCTGTCTTTCTGACCCACGGGCTGGCTTATTTAAGAAGAACTAATATTTATTTATATTTGCTTTTATTACCTTTACTTTAGGAGACCAATCCAAGAAAAATATTGCTGCGATTTACATCAAAGAGTGTTCTGCCTATGTTTTCCTCTAGGAGTTTATAGTGTCCTGTTTTACATTTAGGTCTTTAATCCATTTTGAGTTTATTTTTGTGTATGGTGTTAGAGAGTGTTCTAATTTTTTTACCATTTGCAGCAACACGGGTAGACTTGGAGGGCATTATGCTAAGTGAAATAAGTCAGACAGAGAAAGACAAATACTGTATGCTGTCACCTATACGTGGAATCTAAAAAATACAACACACTAGTGAATAATACAAAAAAGAAACAGACTCACAGATATAGAGAACAAATTAGTGGTTACCAGTGGGGAGGGGAGGAAGGGTGATACAGGGGTGGGGGAATAGGAGGTATAAACTACTGGGTATAAGATAGGTTCAAGGAAGTATTGTACAACACGGGGACTATAACAATATTTTTTAATAAATGTAATTGGAAAGTAATCTTTAAAAATCGTATATTAAAAAAGGAACTAGGGGCTTCCCTGGTGGCGCAGTGGTTGAGAATCTGCCTGTTAATGCAGGGGACGCGGGTTCGAGCCCTGGTCTGGGAGGATCCCACGTGCCGCGGAGCAGCTGGGCCCATGAGCCACAACTACTGAGCCTGCGCGTCTGGAGCCTGTGCCCCGCGGCGGGAGGGGCCGCGATAGTGAAAGGCCCGCGCACCGTGATGAAGAGCGGTCCCCGCACCGCGATGAAGAGTGGCCCCCGCTTGCCGCAACTGGAGAAAGCCCTCGCACGAACCGAAGACCCAACACAGCCAAAAAATAAATAATAAATAAATAAATAAAGTAGCTATAAAATTAAAAAAAAAAAAAAAAAAGGAACTAACATTTATTGTATGTTCCATGTGCAAGATTTAATTTGCTAAGTCTTCACAATAAGACTTCGTGGGTGTTGTTATTAACCTTATTAGATAGATAAGGAAACCAAGGACTCAGGCACATTGAGTGACTTGGCCAACACTGGATTCAGTCCCAGCTCAGAAACCTACATTCACAGCATTGTAATCTACACAGACCTGCTCTTTGGTTTCTGGATTCTCCTCTTGGCTTCACGATCTACTTCTTGTCCTGACTTCCTGGCCTAGCAGCCTCCCATCCAGATGAGCTTCAAATCTTGCCTGTCCTAGCTCCCCTCTTGGCAGTTTATAAGAACCTTCTAGGAGGACCAGACCCTCCTCGTCTCCACCTTTATCAGCATCTGCAGGACTCAGGGTTCTCACTGGCTCTACACACCAGACTAAAGACCCTTGACCATTTACCTACACATCAGAAAACAGGAAAGAAGAGCACAGAGAAGCGTTCATTTAACACTCATTTATCAAGACTTTTTGCATGCTGGGCAAGATGCTGGAAGCTGGGGCTATAGCAGGAAACAAGAATGACATGATCCCTGCTTTCAGGGAGCTCCTATTTTAGTGAAAGCAGAAAGACAGTGAGTAAATAAACCCCAAAACTAAAGACACTTTTACATAATGACAAGTACTATGAAAAAATAAAACAGCATGATATGACAGATTTTCAAGAAAATCATCCACATGTGCCTAAAACACCTAACACCAAAATGCATGTATTAATCTGCTCATAAATCACAGGAAATCGATGGGATTTGCAGACTACAACTATTTTCTATTGTTCTTAAGCAAAGAAGGCTAAATTGGTTGACATATCTGCCCCCAATGAAGCCCCAGCTTACAGCTTCTTTGTTTAGAAATCTTGCTGTAGTGTTCTTTTAATACATATCTAATTACAAAGAAAGTTGTATCTTTGTAACCCCAATAAAGCAAAGGAAAGTAGAAATTGGATATCCCCACAGGCCCATAACTTCTGTCTTGGGATAACAAACAAAAGGGCTTGTCACAGGCAGCATGCCTCTGGAACAAGGTCTGAGACACAGATTTGCATTAGGTGAATCATTGGGTGTGCCCTTGGGAATAACAAATCAGTGAAGTTATTGGGAGTGGAGGAAGCGGGAGTGGGCAGAGGAGAAACTGACATGTGATGTAGGTGCCTATCCATAAGAAGCAGTGGAGTTGATAGCCTTTCAGAGATGTCCCAACTCAAGACAACAGGACAAGATCTTTGTAACTCCTAACCTCCAACAACTAGTCTTTGAAAGGGGTCTCCCCTGGGGAGGGTGAGTATACTTGGGCAAGTGCATCTCCCTTTGCTGGAGGGCAGGTCCTGAGGAAGGACTCAGCTATGACTGTCAGCAGCAAGTCTTCCAGCAGCTGGAGCAATGAAGCCTCGGTACTGAAGGGCAGATCTGTGTAGCACACCCCAGCATCCACTCTAGGCTCAGAATATCCACATTCTTTCCTTGAATAGTTGCTGAGTTTCCCCACAGAGGCTTGAATATGAGTTGTGTCCTGGTGTCCACAATGTCTCTATGGAAACCTCCCTAAGAATAATCCTTGTCCAGGACTGTTTATCTAGAATATCCAAGAGTCCAACCCTGTTAGCAAATGGTGATTGAAACCCTTTAATGGTTTTCTGTCTTTGAAGACCATGCAATTTCTATCTCAGTTATGGTCTACTCCAGCAGACAGAGAGGCACCCCTAATTTTGGCATACCTAAATATAGAAGCAATGTAATAGAGAAAAGAATAGAGGGTAGTCAGGGTGGGCCCCTCTGAGAAGGCAGCACTTGAGATGAAAACTGAATGATAAGCAAGAGGGCAGTCATGCAAATATCGTGGGAAGAAGATTCTTCTTAGAAATAAATGCAAATGCCCTGAGGAAGAAATATGTCATATTCTCTAATAGTTCATATTCTCCAAATATTTCAATATTTCTGCAAGAGAATAAAAAAAGCAAGTGTGGTTGAAGGTTCATGAGTTGGGGGAGAATAGTATGAAATAAGGTGAGAGATATAAAGAACAGATCTTTTAGCTATTCAACATTGCCTTATTGAGTTCCTACTGCATGCCAGGCACTATTCTAAACTCTGGGAGATATAGCAGCAAACAAGTAGAGCCTTGTAGATCATGGTAGAGAATTTAGATTTTATTCTAAGGGCAAGTGGAGGTCACGGAAAGATTTTAAGCAGGTAAGTGACATAGTCCAAGTTATTTTCTAAGATGGTGATTTTCCCTGCTTTCAGGAGAATAGAATTGAAGGATGTCTAGCTAGGAAGAAATACGGTAATCCAGCAAACAACTGTAGCAATTTGGGTTAAGGTTATGAAGTGAAGATGGAGACAAATAGATGGACTTGAAATACGTTCTGGAAGCAAAGCTGACAGGGATTGCTGATGAAAGAGACATAGAGAATAAGGGAAAGAAAAGACTCAAGAACAACTCAAACTTTTGGCTTGAGTTACTGGAGGGATAGACAATGGTATTACTTACTGAGAAGGGGAAGATAGAGAGAAACCAATTTGCAGATAAACATCAAGACTTCTTGACATTAACTTTGACATATTTATTGCACATCAAATGTAAATGTCAGATAGGCAGCTTCCTATATGAATTTAAAGCTTAGTGGAGAATGTTAAAGATATAAATCTTTATGTCATCAGCATGTAGTATATGGCATTTAAAACCAAAGTGTTGATGGGATCACTGTATCAGTCAGCTCAGACTGCCATAACAAAATACCATAGACTGAGGGACTTAAAACAATAGAAATTTATTTTCTAATAATTCTGGAGGCTAGGAGTCTGAGATCAGGGTGCCAGCCTGGTCAAATTCTGGTGAGGCCTCTCTTCCTGGCTTGCAGACAGTTTCCTACTCACTGTGTTCTCATATGGCAGAGAGAGAGAGAGAGAGAGAAATCTTCCTCTTCTTATAATGCCACAGTCCTATCAGGTTAAGGCCCCACCCTTATGACCTCATTTAATCTTAACCTCCTAAAGATCCTATTTCCAGATGTAGCCACATTGGCAACCGTTTCAACATATGAATTTGAGGAGGAGCACAATTCAGTCCATAGCAATTACCTAAGAAAATAATACGAGTAGAAAGGAGATGAAGGCCCAGAAGGAGGCCCTGAAAGGTATTCCAACATCACAAAAGGAAGACAGAAACAGATTGAAAGCAGTAGCTGATGAGATAGGGGGAAAGAAGGAGAATGCCATGAGATACTAAGAGTACAAAATGTTTCAGGAAAAGAAAGAAGCACACACTGTGTGGCATGCTTCTGAAAGTTTGTCTAAGATATGAACAAACAAATGGACACTGTGTGTGGCAAGAAAGGGGTGACGTTGGCAAGATCCCCTTCAGCAGGCAGAAAGGATGGAAATCAGATTCAAGTGGGAAGAAGAGAGAACAGGAGATGAGGACATAGAAACTGAATACAGACAAGTCTTCCCAGTGGGTTAGCTGTGAAGGGGAACAGAGAGATGGGCCAGAAGATGGAGGAGGTCATGGGGTGGGAGGTGAGAGAACAAACAGCTTCTGACCCAGTACCAAAGGGCACAGTCCTATCGTTTGGTCTGTCCTCAGAGACCCTTTTGCTCTGCCTGTTTTGTGGACCTTCCTCAGCATCACCTTCTTCTTGTCCATGTGGGGTCACAATCTCTCTTCATTTCCCTTAGTTTCCTGTGGCACGGCACAGTCAGCAAAAGCCCAGACCTTAGAGCCAGAATCTCAGCATTATCACTAGCCAGCTGTGTGACTATGGACAAGTAACTTATCCTATCTGTGCCTCTGATTCCCTGTTTATAAAATGGAATTGGTAATTATAGTAGTGCCTTCCACATAGTTATTATAGAGATTCAATTAGCCAGGAGATTCAAGTCATTTGAATAGTACATGGCAAGTGCTAAGAAACTATTTGTAAAATAAATAAATGTACACTTTGCAAGAAGATGCTTTGCATTTCTGGAATTTCAGGCAACAATTGAACTAGCCTAGAGAACGGGCTGGCATTACAGTGAGTGGCTCAGTAACACTACCCAGGAGGCTGGCATCATAGTGATATATGTGCTTATCTTGTTCAGAATTTGATGCCACTTAATCTAAAGCAGCTCTTGGGATTCAACAAATCCTATAATTCTTATAACTGATTTCGCCAGAATAATATTTAATTCCTCAAAATCAGTCAGCATGAGGCAATTTTAAATAAGGTCTCATAACAATAATAATCTTATTGTAACCCCATCGCTAAGGCTTAAAACGGACAGTGTCCATTTCCTCTTTATTCTTACCACATAAGGACTTAGTCTTAAGTATCTAGTTATCTATTTGTGTAATGTCCATCACCACGGTTCTATAACAAAGAGTTTATCTTCCTTTTTCCATTTATAGTATCTTACAGCTCTCTTGAGAGACTTACATGTGCATAAATCTGTTACCTGTGTTTAGAGCCTTAAAATAATAAACCAAAATAAGATCTCAGTTCATGTTTTTCCCATGCTATTAATGAAGCCAAAGTTTATTTTGAAAAAAGTGCACCAATTCATATCTACATGAAATGTTCTAACTAAGATGCCTTATCCCAAATATATGCTACTATGGGCTGAATTGTATCCCTTCAAAATTCATATGTTGAATTCCTAAGCCCCAGAGTCTCACAATGTGACTGTATGTGGAGACAGATCTTTAAAGAGGTAATTAAGGTAACATGAGGTCATAGGGATGGGCATAATCCAGTGTGACTGGTCTCCTTAGACAAAGAGATTGGGACACAGACACACATGGAAGGAAGGCCATGTGAAGACATAGGAAGAAGACGGCCATCTATAGACTGTCAACCTTTAAAATAAAAATGTAAGCGGTTTAGCCAGCAAAATGGAGTTTATTCAGGAATAGCAAAGGAATTGTGATTTAGGGTGTGCAAACCATGGGGAACCATAGGCAAGTCCAGAGAACAAAGGAGAGGAGAGTTCTTTTATAGAGGAAAGGAAGTTGGGAGGGTCTGTTTTGAATGAAAGTTCATTGGAAAGAGTGAGGGTTCAGAGTTGTGGCAGTTTCTCATTGGCTGAGTTACAGCAGTTTCTCATTGGCTAGGTTGTTGTTGAACAAGGAGAAAATCTTCCCTTCTTCCTGCTGAGGTATGTAACGTGAGCTTCTTCCTGCTGGGATTGTAAAGTCAGCTGTGTTGAGTGGTTCATGTGTGAGAGCTCCTCCTTCCAGGCTTCTTGACTCCATTTTGAATGAGGTTTTCCTTTATTCATTTTCACAAAGCCAAGGAGAAAAGTCTGGAATAGACCCTTTCCTCAGAGCTCTCAAAGGAAACCAACCCTGCCAGCATCTTAATCTTGGACTTCCAGACTCCAGAATTGTGAGAAAATTAATTTCTGTTGCTTAAACCACCCAGTCCATTGTACATTGTTATGGTAACCGTAGCAAACTAACATACACACTATAGGATAGACCTGCAAGTAGTTGGAAGTTTATGGCTTAGCCATTAGCAAGTCGAAATCCTATAGCCAGGTCAAACCCTGAGTCAAAGACTTGATTTTTAAGTAGGGTCCATTATGCTAACGAAAAGTTCCCTGCTCGCGTTGCTAACAGGATTGCCACCAATAATTGGAAAACTCTCAAAATAAGTAATTTCAAGGAAGGTCTCTACTATGTCACTAGAAGCCCAGCTAAAACTGCCCTTATATCCTGAGGAATGAGCATTAATATCTGTAAGAGTGACATTGCAGCATAAATTTAATTAACTTTAGAACATCAAATGGGCATTTGTTAAGGGTTATCACGTTTGTCTCTAAAATTCAGGTAACTGTCTATTAATGCTGAGACAATAGCATCTTGAGGAAAATACATGCATTGATTGTATTGATGTTTCATGAATTCTGTGTATTTTTTCCAGCGGTTATGTGGCATCTCCTGAGACTATCAGAATATGATGGACCATTTATCATTCTAATTGAATCCAGATTGGCTGTTGATAGCTTCTAAGGGCTCACATACAGACTTTCCTGCCTGAAAAAAAAATGTGTGAATACAATCCAGCTAGCAAAAGAGGTGTAGTCTAACTAAAAACACTTAAGATTGGAATCTTGCATCCAACTTGTAGCTTCAACTCTGTTCTCTTGGCAACACTCCAGTGAGAACAAGAAGGCACTACAGTCCTCTTGGCTCTTCTGGTTTTCTCTTCAGAGCTGTTCTAAGAGGATGTCCTTCAACCTCACCTGTGTGAGAAATGAGGATGCTGACACAGGACTGGAGAGTCAGCAAAAGCCAAACTTTACCTAGCCCATGTCACCGTGGGGTTAGCAAAAGTTCTCATCTCTAAATATCTGTGGTCCCTCAGTCTCGAAATTCGCTTCCTCACTCCCACCCCAAAGTCACACATTCAATGGTGAGGACAGACACCACATGCTATTTGTGTTTGTATCCCCAGATCAAAGGACAGACTCCACCAATATCTACTGAATAGAATATTGAAGGAATAGGTAATCAAAGGATGTTTATTGACCTGAACTGAACTGAACTCACAAGCACATGCCTGGGGCCATTCACATACCACCATGCATCCTTTGCCTTTTTTTTTTTTGGAGAAAAAGAGAGAAGTAATTAGAAAAGTTTAAGGCAACAGGAAAGAAAAAGTGAGAAAGGGTAGACCAGAAATATCAAGAAAGCATTTATAGCCCAAGCATTTTTAGACCTGAAATCTCTTTTTAAATGAAATCCTTGTGGAATCCTAGTACCTAAAATGAATCAAGGCAATATTGCTTTGATCTGAAGGTGGAGGGGAGCTCATCAGCTCAACCTTCCCTTCAAACACTCCTTTTCCCTTTCCCCATTGCCACACAACACACATGACCAACCGAGGCATCTCTGTGGAATATGGTGTGAAAATCACAGGCAGTAGCAGAAAGAGCCCTAGGTCAAAGTCAGAAGATCTGCTCTTCAGTTATGTGACATTAGCCACTTCTGTTAACATTTCTTTACTTCATCTCTCTCATCAGTAAAGTAGGAAAAATCATACTATCCATGCCACTGGCCAAAATGCACTATCAAAGTACATAGTACAGTAGCTAGAGCTTAGATAATCTAGTCTTTTCTCAAGTGGCACAAAACAAAGAAAGACATAGTTTCTCTCTTCATCTAGGCACCATTAGAAAAGTCCTCTTTTCTTTCCAACTTATTTGAACTTCAAAAAAATTTCACCCATTTCTCCCACTCACACCCGCACCACCACATCTAGCAACCACCAATCTGTACTCTGCATCTATGAGCTTAGTTTAAATTCCACATATAAGAAGCTTCATATAGTATTTGTCTTTCTCTGTCTGACTTCACTTAACATAATACCCTTGAGTCCACTCATGCTGTGGCAAACGGCAAGATTTCCTTCTTCTTTATGGCTGAATAGTATTCCATTGTATATATGACACAATTTCTTTATCTATTAGTCCATCAGTGGACACTTAGGTTGTTTCCATGTCTTGGCTATTGTAAATAATGCGGCAATGAACATGAGGGTGCATACATCTTTTTGAATTAATGTTTTCCTTTTCTTCTGATAAATATCCAGAAGTGGAATTGCTGGATCATCTGATAGTTCTATTTTTAATTTTTTGAGGAGCCTTCTATAGTGGCTGCACCAATTTACATTCCCACCAACAGTGCATAAATGTTCCCTTTTCTCCACTTCCTTGCTAACACTTGCTATTCCTTGTCTTTTTGATAATAACCATTCTAACAGGTGTGAGGTGATATCTCATTGTGGTTTGATTTGCATTTCCCTGATGATTAATAATGTAGAGCATCTTTTCATGTACCTGTTGGCCATCTGTATGTCTTCTTTCAGACATATATCTACTCAGATCTTTTGCCTATTTTTTAATCAGATTGTTTGGGTTTTTTTGTTTGTTTTTGTTTTTAGTTGTATAAGTTCTTTATTAATTTTGGATATTAGTCCCTTATGAGATGTATGATTTGCAAATATTTCCTCTCATTAAGTAGGTTGCCTTTTCGTTTTATTGAAATGTTCATTTTTTTTTTTTTTTTTGTCCAAAGGAGAAATACCATTATGAATGAATCACTACATGACAGTAGCCAAATACTTTAAACAAAGTGGCTCCGCAGCCCAGCCCCTGTCTTTATTAGGAAATACCCAGGGCTAGTAAATACAGTATTTTCAAAATCCAGTGATTTGATCTCATACTCATATTGGATAAAGACTCAATTGTTAGTTTACGGGGATTTTTCCTCTAGAGCCAGACACTTAGGCCAAATAATATGGACATGTTAAATCTGAATCAAAAATTGCATAATAGCACATTTCCTTGGCTTTCATTACCAAGCTAAATCAAAGTATGATTAAGAACAACAACAAAATACAGTAGAGCACAACAATTTCCAGCAATGTCAACCATTAAAAGGGATAATAAATAAAGCTAATTCATTGCGCATACAGCAGAGCGTTAACTGATGACTCAAGTGTCTGTCAAAACTGTTCAGGCACAGCTGGGTGCTGCAGGCCATTTGCACTGAATCAGCCTCCCAATTAAAATATTTCCAGCCACTGGGAAATCACAGATCTTTCTAAATATTGGGACCTGTTTCCAGTGGGCTACTGTCTGAGTACCCTACATTTTTCTCCAGGACTCTTCCTGGGGTTAAAAAAAGCGGGGCAAGGGGGAAGCAATTTTTTTGCACTAAAACCTCCTTCTACTGTCTAATTCATTCTTCCTTTCCCTCCTAATATCTCAAATGCTTCATACAGAGGGAAGAAGTATGCATGACAATTGATAAAAGAGCCCTTAATATGGGCTATTCACTCCAAAAAGCATAGAAGTGGAGACTCAAGTCTGGATAAACTTTGTGAGCAATCTGAGACAGTGAAGATTTCGGCACTTGGAAAAACCAGTTCTTGGAAACAGGCCCATGGAGTCCTTCACGTTATTACCTTTGGGTAGAAGAGGGCCCCTAGAAATCAGCTGACCATACCCATTTACTAAATCTGTGACTAACTAAACTGATGTGTCAATTCTAGTCCACTGTGTAGGTCCTGGAGCAGGGCCACCTGGACTTGAATGCCAGTGCCACCACTTATAAAACCTGTCACTTTGAACACTTCATGTAATCCTCAGCCTATTTCTCATTTGTGAATGAGGGATAATAAAGCTACCTATCTCATTGGTTATTGCGAGGATGAGTTGTGATCAAAAACACATGTTATGCACTGGTACATGGTAAGGACACAATGATTGTTAGCTTAGCTCTTGGACGACCAACAAATGAAATAGCTTGTCTCTTATGTGATCAATGTGTAAATGCCCTTAATCTTCATTATTCACTATCACTTAAAGAAATTCTTTCATACTATTCCTGATGCCCAACCAGATCTAGAAATAACAAAATGGGTTCTGCATCCTTGCCTTGTTCTTTATTGCATCTAGTTGGTCTATGGAAGTTCGGGAGATTGCAGTTCCCTGAATGAGCTGATTCTTCCCAAGTCCAAAGGAGAGGAAAACGAAGCAACAATGTAGAGGCCACATTGTGTGTGTGTTTTCTATCGAGTAGACAAGACACTCTAAGGTTATGGTGATTGAGAAATGTCAGAACCAACTCTGAGAAAACCATAGTGACAGTTAACCTAAATCCAGAGGATCGTAACACTCAGTCTCATGGCAACCTGACCACCACTGTTGTTTGCTCCTTGATTACTAGTCACTGGGAGCCAAGACAAAGATTTCCCACCAGTGCCTGGGCTCGGTGCTCACATTTTACACGCAGTCTGCTTTATTCTTATACATAAAGATGGAATAATCACCATCCACTGATGTGACCATGGACAAACTAAAAAAAAAAAAAAAAAGAACAACAACAACAAAAAAAAAACAGTACAATTACTCTCTGGTATGAACAATAAGTCATTGGAGAGCATATGATTTTGTGTGGCCTAGTATTTAACAGCTACATAGCTGAGAATAGAATAAGGCCTACTTACTTCTATTTCACATTAGTGAGTCATAGAATAATATGATCCAGGGTTAATAGGGACCTCAAAGTTATCAATGGCTCTGTGATAATTCACCAAAATCAACTGATTTACAAAGACCAAAGCACCAAAAATATATTTGTACATCTCTCATAAAGTGTAGAAATGGCCTTTTTGTTTTTTTGTTTTGTTTTGTTTTTTTAATTTTATTTATTTATTTATTTATTTATGGCTGTGTTGGGTCTTCGTTTCTGTGCGAGGGCTTTCTCCAGTTGCGGCAAGCGGGGGCCACTCTTCATCGCGGTGCGCGGGCCTCTCACTATCGCGGCCTCTCTTGTTGCGGAGCACAGGCTCCAGACGCGCGGGCTCAGTAATTGTGGCTCACAGGCCTAGTCGCTCCGCGGCATGTGGGATCTTCCCAGACCAGGGCTCGAACCCGTGTCCCCTGCATTGGCAGGCAGACTCTCAACCACTGCGCCACCAGGGAAGCCCCTGGCCTTTTTGTTTAGAAAAAGTTATGGGCCACTTTTACATATAAAAATAATGAAAAATAAAATAAAATATAATAAAAACAAGGTCCAAGATAATCTGGGAAAGCAAAGATTGAAAGAATGAGAACAAGACACCATCATGGAATAAGACAGAGAAATAAGAGCTTGCCGTATCTCCTCTGAGGATAAGCACCTATGTGTTCAGATGAGCCACTGGCTACTGAGGATAAGAACCCAGGGGGATCCTCAACCAACCAAAGGCAATTTATTCATCTGTTCTGAAAAATAAATGTAGAAAAGAAAAGAGAAAATAATCTGAGAGGGAGGGCAGGTGCCCTGAAGACAGGGAGTGTTCAAGGGAAGTGAGAATGCCTGCTGACAACAGGGAGGAGACACTTTGGAAGGTAGAAACCTTGCATGGGGGTGTTTTAATGGAAATGCTGTGCATGGTGGACATGGCCACTCTCTATAATCCCAAAAAGATTCAATAAAGAGTATTCACAGATGAAAAACTTTTTATAGTTGGAGTTCATCTGGAAAAAAGTAAAGGGGACCAGTTCTGTGTCCTGGCTTACGGAGTCAACAGCGAAGTGATAAAGTAATGGGAATTTTAAAATTTTCACACAGAAGACTGGGAGGCAGAGGTTAGGGTGCCTGGCACTGGCAGAAGAATAGATCTGGAGAGAGAAAGTGGGAAAGTCCCAAGAAAAGTGAGAGGTATCCATCATGGATGGCCAAAGACCTTTTAACAACAGTCGTATTTTTTAACATTCAATGTTAGATTAGTTCCTGTTCTGTGAATTTATCCCATTCGATTATTCCAAAACCTTCATTAATTTTAGGTTATAGCAATGTAGTTTATGTCTGATGTATCTTCCCTTTAATAACTATTATAAAAATATCAACATTTTGGACAAAATATAAAACAACTTTCTAAAACCACTAGAGAGCAATGAAAAGCAGGCAGAAATAAGGAGATAGGAGCCTTGAAAGAAGGGAAGTACACTAATGATATCCAAATTTAAAAGGCTTTTTCATTTACAGTGCTTTTTGGTTGCCACTGATAGTACTTCCCAGATGCACAGGAGGGGAGCCCATACAGAAAGGAGAGGTGCCTAGGGAGTCGGAGATCAAAGTTTAAGGTTACCAGACTGGTGGGAAATTGGGTGAAGGGAATCCAGAAAGGAGAGAGCTACAGAGAGGAAAATCACAAAACCTAACTAGATCCTGCATGCCGCAGCTAAGAGCCCACATGTCACAACTAACAGAGCCCACATGTCACAACTAAAGATCCCACATGCCTCAACAAAGATCTCGCACACAGCAACAAAGATTCTGCATGCCGCAACTAAGACCTGGCACAGCCAAATAAATACATACATACATACATACATACATACATACATACATAGTTTTTTAAATGCCCTCAAATGGTTACTGACTCCTAAAACGAAATGCAAAGAGCAAGACTGTAAGGAATCTAGTGGGAAGCAGCAGCTGGAAGGATAAGAAGTGAGATGTTAGCAGCTGCCTAATAGCATGAATATAGCAATTAAAATGAAGTCTTGAGCTGCTACTAAGATATCAGAGGAGCCATACCTTAGGATTAAAGGCCATATCTCAGAACTAAGGGCTGAAGTTTTAGACTAAGGGAAAGAAAAACAAATAAACCTATCACAACAAAGTTTAGAACCAGGCCACTGTAGGATCAGAATAATCAGACAATCCTCTTTAGAAGAAGGTAATCAAGTTCTTATTCCCCCACCCCTGCAAAAAAAGGGTAACTATTCGAGGTGATAGATGTCTTAATTAACTTGAATATGGGAATCATTTCACTATATATATATCAAAGCATCACATTGTGCACTTTAAATATGTTGCAATGTATTTGTCAATAATACCTCAATAAAGCTGGGGTGGGGGAGAAAAAAAAGAAGGTAATCAAGTGTCTACATTGTATCATCCACAATATTCAATATACAAAATAAGTCAATAGACATGCCAAGAAGGACAATGTAACATAGTCAATAAACCGAGAGGAATAGATGACCCAGATGATGGAATTAACAGCCAAAGATTTTTAAATAACTTTATAAATATTTTAAATTGACAGAAAAGGATGCATATAAAGAGGGAATAATTTCAAGAGAGATGTGGAAATTCTAAAAAGAAAAAAAATCAAATTGAATTTCTAGAATTAAAAAATACAATATCTAAATTTTTTTAAATATTTGGGATAACATCAAATTGAACACTGCAAAATAAAAAGGATCAATGAACTTGAAGACAAGTAAACAGAAATTACTGAAACTAAGACCAAGGAGAAGAAAAGACTGAAGAAAATTTTGAGAGACAATTATTTTCAGTGTGAAGTTATGCACCCACAGAAATTGTAAAATTAGTGTGAGAGTCAAATAGAACATTTTTAGACTTGCAAGATCTCAAAAGACTAACCATCCATACACTTCAAAGCTACTGAAGAATGCAGCCGATCAAAACGAAGGTGTAAGTCATAACAGAGGAAGAGACAGAACTCCGTTGAGTGTTTGAGGGAATAGGACAGGGAAAAGAACTAAATCCTCATCTTCCACAGTAGGAAGTCAATGAATAATGCTTGAAATGGAAAACTCAAGATATAACAGTAAAAGTATGTGTTTTGGAGCTGTGGGTACTACCAAAATAACCAGCCAAAAGAGTTCAAAGTAGTTGCCTTTGGAAGAAGAATTCTGGCTCCAGAAGGCGGAGCAATCAGAGTTCTGCTGCTTGCCATAGTGCTGTGGAATACTTTATTCCTTAAATAATAAGATTATTTAACCTTGATTAAAACAAAGCCTTAATTTTTTTAAAAAAGAAAAAAATATATAAGATATATATAGTATCTGAATAACCAAAGAAGAGTAAGACTAGAACTTAACCATAAAATAAAAAACGATTCTTCAGAGAAGAAAAATTGAGGGGGGGTGGGGGGAATTTTTTAAATCTAGGGATTAGGTTAACTAGTAAGACTACAGTTTCTAATTTTAATTTGAAAACTTTCATAATGAGATTAACTTATCCTAGGGAGGTTGTAAGAACTATTTTTAAAAGGTAACATTAATTCATAGGAATTTGGGGAAAGAAGACAAGTGACTGTGAAATCAAATGAGCAAGCAGATGTAATAGTCCCAAATGGCTAGAAATCTTGTATTTCAGGAGAGGGGGAAAATAAAAGAATTTTCCTTTAGACTGTAATTATACAATTGTAAAAAGACAACAACAACAACAAAAAAGCACAAATAGGGCTTCCCTGGTGGCGCAGTGGTTGAGAATCCACTTGCCAATGCAGGGGACACGGGTTCGATCCCTGGTCCGGGAAGATCCCACATGCCACGGAGCAGCTAAGCCCGTGCGCCACAACTACTGAGCCTGTGCTCTAGAGCCCGTGAGCCACAACTACTGAGCCCGCGTGCTGCAACTACTGAAGCCCGCACGCCTAGAGCCCGTGCTCCACAATGAGAGAAGCCACCGCAATGAGAAGCCCACTCACTGCAACAAAAAGTAGCCCCGCTCTCCCCAACTAGAGAAAAACTGCGTGCAGCAATGAAGACCCAATGCAGCCAAAAATAAATAAATAAAATAAATAAATTTAAAAAAAAAGCACAAATAAATCTCCTGAAAAAGACATAAAGTGATTACTCTTGGTAGAGTGCTATAGTCTATTGCGAAGGGAACTGTTTTCAGGTAACCTTGGGTTGACAGATGTGTTACAAACCCAGTGCTTTTACACAGAGTGGCTGGAGGTAATGCAGTGTATTATGTTCTCCGCAAGCATTTCACCAACCCAGATGGAGTCCCTGATGTATCAACACTTCAGAGATTTAACTGTGCTCATATAATTATGCCAAGAAAACATAGAACTCTCTGAACATTATCTAGTTGTAAAGATGCTTACTCTTATTCTCTTATTCTCATTAAGAATTTTTTAGTTAAGAGTTTATAACCACTGTATAAATCATGCTTAGTTTATTAATAGGAGGATAATGCAGAAGACAGAAAAATATAATTATTTTTTGTTAGCGAGGTAAAAGAAGAAGGTAAAAGGAGGAAAGAGAACTAGCATTTACTGAATACAGACCGCCGTTTAGAGACATTATCTCTGTGATCTGTAAAGTAAGTAGCTATTTGTTTTATTTCAGGTTCCCTAGAAAACAGAGCCACAGGCAAATACTGACAGTTAACACTTTTTGGAAAAAAGCAATTTCAGGGCAGCAAGAAAGAGCAAAAGAGAAATGATACAAGAAGTTAGGAAGCAATGCGAGGCATTGCTGACATGTAACTTTTGCCTTGCATATTGACTTTGGAACCTAGCCTCATGAAAGTGACTACTGCTGGGTGTGCTACCTTCCATGCTATCCCTTAGAGGGATAAAAAGTCGACTTTTTTAGATTCCATATAAATGTGTTAGCATACGGTATTTGTTTTTCTCTTTCTGACTTACTTCACTCTGTATGACAGTCTCTAGGTCCATCCACATGATTACAAATAACTCAATTTCGTTTCTTTTTATGGCTGAGTAATATTCCATTGTATATATGTGCCACATCTTCTTTATCCATTCATCTGTCGATGGACACTTAGGTTGACACCATGTCCTGGCTATTGTAAATAGAGCTGCAACGAACATTGTGGTACATGACTCTTTTTGAATTATGGTTTTCTCAGGGTATATGCCAAGTAGTGGGATTGCTGGGTCCTATGGTAGTTCTAGGGTGGTTACCAGGGACTGTTGGGTGGGGAGATAGGAAAGATGTTGTTTAAGGATACAAATTTGCAACTAGTAAATAAATAAGTTCTGGACACCTAACGCACAGCATAGTGATTATAGTCAATACTGTATCGCAAACTTCAAAGTTGCTAAGACACTAGGTCTTAATTGTTCTCACCACACAAAAAAAAATGATAATTATGTGACATGATAAAGGTGATAGCTAACGCTACAGTGGTAATCATATTGCAATACGTAAATATATCCAACCAAGAAGTTTGTACACCTTAAACTTCACAAATGTTATATGTCAATCATATCTCAATATAAAGTAAATTTTAAAATTTTAGGTTCCACCTCTCAATGGGAGGAGCTGCAAATAATGTGTGACCATGTTTAATATCTCACACAATCTCTAGAATGTAAACTCCACAAGGGCAGGAAATGTGTCTCTCTTGTTCATTGCTTACCCTCATTCATTTATTCAACATATATTTGTGGAATGCTTGCTATATGCCAGGCACTCTGTGCATAGTATGCACTTAAAAATATATTCTGGTAGAGAGGAAAGAGAGGGAGGAAGGAATCTTCACTTACACATACAGTCAGAGTTCTGTTATTTCAATGAACAACAAAAAAATCTGCTATAAAATATAAGCACAACACTTTAATCAATGCAGACACTGACTTCATCTGTATATTATTAGAACTAAGGTGACGGGATATCATGGAAATAGCTCAAAGCTTGAAGTGGGAGAACTAGGGTCCAAGTATAATTTTCCTCCTAATTAGCTGTGTGATTTTAAGGTTGTGACTTTTCTGGAACTCAGTGGAAACAGGGTTGAAAGAGATTTCTGTCCACTTTATTCACTGATTCCAATGAATACCAGAACAATGCCTGGGATATAGTAGGCGATCAATAAATATTTGTTAAATTAATGAATGAATAAATTTTTTAAAAAATCATTACTCTCCAATCCTCTTTCCAATTCTAATATTTTGTAATTCTGGTCCCTGGAATTCCAATAATTGTTTCATGGCATTTTACTGCCAAATATTTTCTACCTCTGGCAATAGAAATAGCTAAAGCTATTTGTTCCTATAATCTCAAAATTCAATGCTGTAAGTCCCTAAGCCTCTCCAGCTGAGACAGAAAAGATTCTCACCACAGCCAGATCAACTGACCACAGCCTTTAGTGGGTTTTGCTTATTTATTAAGCATTAACAAAAGGGATCTTTGAGTAAAGGGATCAATTATCCGCATCACATCTCACAATACATACAACCTCAGCAGGGCTCTGCTAAGTATAACCTTTTGGTGGAAGCAGAGAGAAAGTTCCATGAATATCATTTTCCCTATCTAGGTCAGACAGACTAACAGGCCACAACATCATTTCATAGCTTGCTGTTACTATGGCTTTTCTTCTAAGACAATGGTTATAATGGCCCATTTTCGCCACCGCATTACAAAACTACAAACAGCTCTGACAAGTGTGGCTGCTTTCCGTCCATCCTTACTCATAGATGACACTGTGATATGACACCAGCTGACACTTCCATGAGGTGGCAAAGCTATTACATCTCAGCCAAGGCAACAAGTGCCCCCCAAACACCAGGATCAGCCACCCAGAGCCCTTCGAAGGGCAGAGGACATCTTCAGGTTGCAGGATCTGAATGTTGTCCCAACCTACCTCATGCCCCAGACAGGGCTATCAGCCAAGGTTGTTCAACACCCAGCATCTTGCACCAAAGGCTGCCTGCAGTCAGTTGCAATTGCTTGGTCACTGTTTTTCAGATCTTCTGCTTGGCACAGAAAGTATAGTTGAAAAGGGCAAGCCCTGTGAATCAGACAGACATGACTCTGATGGTTACAAAGTCATGTGAACTTGGACAAGGTCTACCAGATAGGTGTGTGAGATTCAGCTTGTAGAGACTGAAGCAAGAATTTCTGCTCTGCTTGTTTTGATGTAGGAAAATCATTGTTTTGTTTTTGTTGTTGTTTTTCATCATTGAATAATAAATACAGCTATCACTGCCTCCTGCTCCATCCTAAATGCCCACCCTAACTGTGGGGGACTTTTACTTTCTATTTTACTTATTTTTGTGTAGTTGATACTTTTAATGATTACCCTTATCCTTTTCCAGCGATAAAAGTATATTACATACTGAATATCCTTTTTAAAACTTGTATTCTCACATGTGCCTCTAGGAGCACTGAGATCCACTGCTCTAGTTTTCCAACTGGAAATCAAAAAGTTTTATTTTTAAGTAAATACATATGCTTGTTAATTAAAAATCACTGAGTATGACCATTACACATTCAAAAAGAAATCTGAGACAGCGAGATACACAGGAGCGAATTCTCAGAGAATGAATAGTTGCCTTTTAGGATGCTTGATGGCATGAGAAGGCTTTTTGTACTTAGCAAGTGTGATAATCACATGAATCCGGCTTCGTGTGCTTTCAAGTAAGAGGCTTCCTATCCCTCACGCCTGCCTGAGCCCTGCCTCGGGCCTGGGAGTTGGTAACGGGCTATGGCTCAGAGAGAGTCAGAGTGCCAGTGACTTGGTAATATAGAAAGCTGAAAACATTATGGTTTGTTTGCTAAAGTGTCCAAATAGCTATGTCAAAACAGCTACATCAGAATAGCTCAAGCAAAATGTCCAGTGCCCTTCGAGACTGTGCATATAGAGCACTGTGCATATGCTCTAGCACATAGTAAGTGCTCAATAAATGGTGGCCATCAATATCGCTTTCCTTTGCTGCTGCCATTCTAGATTCCTGGTACTGGCGACCAATTCAGCAGACAATGCTAAGCACCTACTATGCCCCGGGGCTGGCCCAACACCTGCAGGAGCAGAGAGGAGCAGAGCTATCATCTGCAGCAGGCAGCTCTCCTGATTTCCCTGGAGCCTTCCCACCAGCTGACCCAGCAACATAAAACCTCTGCCGAGGTTGGCATAGGGGATGCAAGAACTGGCCTGGAATGTTTTCTTTGAGGTCCAACTCATTTATTATTGTGTTTTTATTCATGCTTACAGCTGCTGCTATAGTGTGCCTTATTTTTGGAAGCTGAAAAATACAAGTAAGGGGAAAGAAAAGGTGTTTTCCCTACTGAATTTTTCAACATTTAAAGAACAACCAAATTTTAAAATTCAGGGAGATGTTTAGAGAAAACAGTAAAGACTGAAAAGATAGCTTTGTGCTTCTGATGCATTTTGGAAATAATTCTGGAAAAAATTTGAAAATGCAGTGTATAGACCTCGAGGGGAATTAAAAGCTAAAACATCATGGGTATCTGGTGCCCCCAAAATTCTTGCACAGCCAGGGTATTTGGTTCTTAGAGTTGATGGAATTTTATTCGTGACAATGACCCAGGTCTGTTCAGGTATTTATTAAAGATGAGACATGCTTCTCATTACACGTGGGGGCCTAATTGGTTATAGAGAAAAACAAAACTGCTTTCAGACTAAATAAAATCTCTAAATCCAGACTTTGAATATTCCTTAAAACATGGGAAATTTAGACTATCCCAATAACTAAAGGCCAGGGAAAATTATGAAATCACAATCTGTATTTAAACTTGGTAGTCTGATTACAAATCCACAGTATTTTTTAGAATTTTTGAGACTGTGGGAAAGCTTTGGTAGAATATCAATACACAGCAATCGGAGAACTCAAGAAAAGCAGAAACTGAAAGAGTCCAGATTTCAAAGAATGCAAGTGTGGTGAGTGACTGTGCAGAACTGAAGCAAAGTTAGAGTTTGGAGGAGGAGGAGAGATGCATCTAGGTTTTGTGGGGCATGAGGTTCATATCACTGAGGATGGGGAGATCCTCTTTAAAAGAAAAATAAAATAAAAATTAAAAATACAAAATTAGGTCCAGGGCTTTGGAAGGGGCCCATGCAAGGGATGGGTCTGAAGCTTATGCTTCCTTAGTTCCACAGTAAATCTACCACAAATTAAGACAGAGAGAAAAAAGATTCATGGACCAAAATTCTAGAGCTGTGAATTCTCATCTCGCCTCTCTCATCGATACTTTGTAACTATGAGTGAGCTCTTGATTCTCATTGCTCTTCCATTTCTTACCTGGCCAGTGGTGCTTGGGATCCATGAAACAATGAAAAAGAGAAAGGCCTTAGAATGTTCATGGAAACGACTTGAAGGGGCTTGTAGTTTGAGATATACCTATGAATCAATGAAGATAATTGGGCCTCCAACATACACTTTCCTGTATAATTTTTATTTGCATCATTGAATAATTTATACACCTCTACATTCAATTATTTACTTCATCAGCTTACAACATTTATTGAGCTCTTAATATGTGTCAGCTATCATGCTAAGTGCTGGGAATACTGAAGTAAACAAGACAGGTAAGGTCCCTGCTCCTTGTGGGGCTTCATTTAAGTTGAGAGTAAGAGAATGATAAGTGAGTAAGAAAAAAACCACAGCAAAATGCTAATGATAATATCCATGAAGAAAACAAAGCAGGATAATGGAATAAGGAGACATTTGTTTATTAAATTAACTTCTATAATATCCTCATTGTAAGAGATGCAAAGGTGAAGGAAATGAATCGTGACCCTCAGGGCGCTTATCTCGTAGAACAAATAAGACAAACTACAACATGAGGAGGGCAGGAAGGGTCAAATATTTTAAGAGAGATAGAAGAAAGGAGGGGGTGGATATTCAAAGGAAGGGGTAAGAATAAGAAAGTTTACCTGAAGGAGCTGACATCTGAGCTGGGATTCAAAGGATGGACAAGTTTTACCCAGACAATTATAGGATTTGGAGGAGTAGAACACCCCATGTGAATATCTAAGATGCTGAAGCTTAAATATTCCAAAGTCAGTGAGATCGCATCACTGCTCAGAACTAACATCTTTAAATGCCCGGTCGGAATATTTTAGTATTTTTGGTTTCTTAGAATGTCATCTATATATTTCACATAGCTACAGAACCTTCACGAGAAAACTTATTACTGTGCATTTTTACCTGATGTACATGTAAGAATCACTCAGGAATACATCAGCATTATTTTTCATTAAATGTGACTTAGTTACAGCAGATTGCTAATTAAGTTGCAGTTTATCAACACGCTGAAACTGTTTCCACTAATGTCAAAAGCTCATTTGCGGGATTAAAGTTTTACTGAGCTCTGACCGCCACAGCAACAGTCAGCTCTACCCACCACCAGAGCCTCCCATCAAGCCTCTTAGATAGCCTCAACCACCAGAGGGCAGACAGCAGAAGCAAGAAAAACTACAATCCTGCAGCCTGTGGACCAAAAACCACAGTTACAGAAAGATAGACAAGATGAAAAGGCAGAGGGCTATGCACCAGATGAAGGAACAAGAAAAAATCCCAGAAAAACAACTAAATGAAGTGGAGATAGGCAACCTTCCAGAAAAAGAATTCAGAATAATGATAGTGAAGATGATCCAGGACCTCGGAATAAGAATGGAGGCAAAGATTGAGAAGATGCAAGAAATGATTAACAAAGACCTAGAAGAATTAAAGAACAAACAAACAGAGATGACCAATACAATAACTGAAATGAAAACTACACTAGAAGGAATCAATAGCAGAATAACTGAGGCAGAAGAACGGATAAGTGACCTGGAAGACAGAATGGTGGAATTCACTGCTGCGGAACAGACTAAAGAAAAAAGAATGAAAAGAAATGAAGACAGCCTAAGAGACCTCTGGGACAACATTAAACGCAACAACATTCGCATTATAGGGGTCCCAGAAGGAGAAGAGAGAGAGAAAGGACCAGAGAAAATATTTGAAGAGATTATAGTCGAAAACTTCCCTAACATGGGAAAGGAAATAGCCACCCAAGTCCAGGAAGCGCAGAGAGTCCCATACAGGATCAACCCAAGGAGAAACACACCGAGACACATAGTAATCAAAGTGGCAAAAATTAAAGACAAAGAAAAATTATTGAAAGCAGCAAGGGAAAAACGACAAATAACATACAAGGGAACTCCCATAAGGTTAACAGCTGATTTCTCAGCAGAAACTCTACAAGCCAGAAGGGAGTGGCATGACATACTTCAAGTGATGAAAGGGAAGAACCTACAACCAAGATTACTCTACCCGGCAAGGATCTCATTTAGATTTGATGGAGAAATCAAAAGCTTTACAGACAAGCAAAAGCTACGAGAATTCAGCACCACCAAACCAGCTCTACAACAAATGCTAAAGGAACTTCTCTAAGTGGGAAACACAAGAGAAAAAAAGGACCTACAAAAACAAACCCAAAACAATTAAGAAAATGGTCACAGGAACATACATATCGATAATTACCTTAAACGTGAATGGATTAAATGCCCCAACCAAAAGACATAGACTGGCTGAATAGACACAAAAACAAGACCCATATATATGCTGTCTACAAGAGACCCACTTTAGACCTAGGGACACATACAGATTGAAAGTGAGGGGATGGAAAAAGATATTCCATGCAAATGGAAATCAAAAGAAAGTTGGAGTAGCAATACTCATATCAGATAAAATAGACTTTAAAACAAAGAATGTTACAAGAGACAAGGAAGGACACTACATAATGATCAAGGGATCAATCCAAGAAGAAGATATAACGATTATAAATATATATGCACCCAACATAGGAGCACCTCAATACATAAGGCAACTGCTAACAGCTATAAAAGAGGAAATCGACAGTAACACAATAATAGTGGGGGACTTTAACACCTCACTTACACCAATGGACAGATCATCCAAAATGAAAATGAATAAGGAAACAGAAGCTTTAAATGACACAATAGACCAGTTAGATTTAATTGATATATATAGGACATTCCATCCAAAAACAGCAGATTACACGTTCTTCTCAAGTGCGCACGGAACATTCTCCAGGATAGATCACATCTTGGGTCACAAATCAAGCCTCAGTAAATTTAAGAAAATTGAAATCATATCAAGCATCTTTTCGGACCACAACGCTATGAGATTAGAAATGAATTACAGGGAAAAAAACGTAAAACAGACAAACACATGGAGGCTAAACAATACGTTACTAAATAACCAAGAGATCACTGAAGAAATCAGAGAGGCAATCAAAAAATACCTAGAGACAAATGACAATGAAAACACGACGACCCAAAACCTATGGGATGCAGCAAAAGCAGTTCTAAGAGGGAAGTTTATAGCTATACAAGCCTATCTCAAGAAACAAGAAAAATCTCAAGTAAACAATCTAACCTTACACCTAAAGAAACTAGAGAAAGAAGAACAAACAAAACCCAAAGTTAGCAGAAGGAAAGAAATCATAAAGATCAGAGCAGAAATAAATGAAATAGAGACAAAGAAAACAATAGCAAAGATCAATAAAACTAAAAGTTGGTTCTTTGAGGAGATAAACAAAATTGATAAGCCATTAGCCAGACTCATCAAGAAAAAGAGGGAGAGGACTCAAATCAATAAAATCAGAAATGAAAAAGGAGAAGTTACAACAGACACCGCAGAAATACAAAGCATCCTAAGAGACTACTACAAGCAACTTTATGCCAATAAAATGGACAACCTGGAAGAAATGGACACATTTTTAGAAAGGCATAACCTTCCAAGACTGAACCAGGAAGAAACAGAAAATATGAACAGACCAATCACAAGTAATGAAATTGAAAGTGTGATTAAAAATCTTCCAACAAACAAAAGTCCAGGACCAGATGGCTTCACAGGTGAATTCTATCAAACATTTAGAGAAGAGCTAACACCTACCCTTCTCAAACTCTTCCAAAAAATTGCAGAGGAAGGAACACTCCCAAACTCATTCTATGAGGCCACCATCACCCTGATACCAAAACCAGACAAAGACACTACAAAAAAAGAAAATTACAGACCAATATCACTGATGAATACAGATGCAAAAATCCTCAACAAAATACTAGCAAACAGAATCCAACAACACATTAAAAGGATCATACACCACGATCAAGTGGGATTTATCCCAGGGATGCAAGGATTCTTCAATATACACAAATCAATCAATGTGATACACCATATTAACAAATTGAAGAATAAAAACCATATGATCATCTCAATAGATGCAGAAAAAGCTTTTGACAAAATTCAACACCCAGTTATGATAAAAACTCTCCAGAAAGTGGGCATAGAGGGAACCTACCTCAACATAATAAAGGCCATATATGACAAACCCACAGCAAACATCATTCTCAATGGTGAAAAACTGAAAGCATTTCCTCCAAGATCAGGAACGAGACAAGGATGTCCACTCTCACCACTATTATTTAACATAGTTCTGGAAGTCCTAGCCACGGCAATCAGAGAAGAAAAAGAAATAAAAGGAATACAAATTGGAAAAGAAGAAGTAAAACTGTCACTGTTTGCGGATGACATGATACTATACATAGAGAATCCTAAAACTGCCACCAGAAAACTGCTAGAGCTAATGAATGAATATGGTAAAGTTGCAGGATACAAAATGAATGCACAGAAATCTCTTGCATTCCTATACACTAATGATGAAAAATCTGAAAGAGAAATTATGGAAACACTCCCATTTACCATTGCAACAAAAAGAATAAAATACCTAGGAATAAACCTACCTAGGGAGACAAAAGACCTGTATGCAGAAAACTATAAGACACTGATGAAAGAAATTAAAGACGATACCAACAGATGGAGAGATATACCATGTTCTTGGATTGGAAGAATCAACATTGTGAAAATGAGTATACTACCCAAAGCAATATACAGATTCAATGCAATCCCTATCAAATTACCAATGGCATTTTTTACGGAGCTAGAACAAATCATCTTAAAATTTGTATGGAGTCACAAAAGACCCCGAATAGCCAAAGCAGTCTTGAGGGAAAAAAATGGAGCTGGAGGAATCAGACTCCCTGACTTCAGACTATACTACAAAGCTACAGTAATCAAGACAATATGGTACTGGCACAAAAACAGAAACATAGATCAATGGAACAAGATAGAAAAGCCCAGAGATTAACCCACGCACCTATGGTCAACTAATCTATGACAAAGGAGGCAAAGATATACAATGGAGAAAAGACAGTCTCTTCAATAAGTGGTGCTGGGAAAACTGGACAGCTACATGTAAAAGAATGAAATTAGAATACTCCCTAACACCATACACAAAAATAGACTCAAAATGGATTAGAGACCTAAATATAAGACTGGACACTATAAAACTTTTAGAGGAAAACACAGGAAGAACACTCTTTGACATAAATCACAGCAAGATCTTTTTCGATCCACCTCCTAGAGTAATGGAAATAAAAACAAAAATAAACAAATGGGACCTAATGAAACTTCAAAGCTTTTGCACAGCAAACGAAACCGTAAACAAGACGAAAAGACAACCCTCGGAATGGGAGAAAATATTTGCAAACGAATCAACGGACAAAGGATTAATCTCCAAAATATATAAACAGCTCATTCAGCTCAATATTAAAGAAACAAACACCCCAATCCAAAAATGGGCAGAAGACCTAAATAGACATTTCTCCAAAGAAGACATACAGACGGCCACGAAGCACATGAAAAGATGCTCAACATCGCTAATTATTAGAGAAATGCAAATCAAAACTACAATGAGGTATCACCTCACTCCTGTTAGAATGGGCATCATCAGAAAATCTACAAACAACAAATGCTGGAGAGGGTGTGGAGAAAAGGGAACCCTCTTGCACTGTTGGTGGGAATGTAAATTGATACAGCCACTATGGAGAACAATATGGAGGTTCCTTAAAAAACTAAAAATAGAATTACCATATGACCCAGCAATCCCACTACTGAGCATATACCCAGAGAAAACCGCAATTCAAAAAGACACATGCACCCGAATGTTCATTGCAGCACTATTTACAATAGCCAGGTCATGGAAGCAACCTAAATGCCCATCAACAGACGAATGGATAAAGAAGTTGTGGTACATATATACAATGGAATATTACTCAGCCATAAAAAGGAACGAAATTGAGTCATTTGTTGAGAAGTGGATGGATCTAGAGACTGTCATACAGAGTGAAGTAAGTCAGAAAGAGAAAAACAAATATCGTATATTAATGCATGTATGTGGAACCTAGAAAAATGGTACAGATGAGCCGGTTTGCAGGGCAGAAGTTGAGACACAGATGTAGAGAATGGACATATGGACACCAAGGGGGGAAAACTGCGGTGGGGTGGGGATGGTGGTGTGCTGAATTGGGCGATTGGGATTGACATGTATACACTGATGTGTATAAAATTGATGCCTAATAAGAACCTGCAGTATAAAAAAACAAACAAACAAAACAACTAATACTAAACTTTCATTGGGTTATTTGTATGGAAATATGTTAATATAAATATGTTTCAGACATTACATGAAATTTCTAAAAATCTTATATTTGTATTTGTATGGAAATATGTACGGAAATATGTTAATATAAATGTTTCAGACATTACATGAAATTTCTAAAAATCTCATATGTTCTGGTATAATGTTATAAGTAATAATCCTAGTTATTACTTTAAAATGTATATCTCAGAAATAACTAATTTTCTTGTCAACTGCATTATTATGAACTTTCATCAAATCTTTAACTGTGGTCATTTTTAAGTCTTTTCTCATTTACAGACAGTTCTGGGTGTACTCTGATGCTTTTGCAAATATGTTCCTAGTAAAGGGTTTCATCTTCAAGAAATTCATGGCAAAGACTCTGACAAGTACAGGGTTCTGGTAACTGACTGTACTGCTGAACTGAATGAATAAGCATTTTCAGCACTCTAATGAAAAACTGATGAACTCAAAAAAGTGCTAACAAAAGATCAAGATGAAAAAAAAATTTAATTACATGGGACTGAGTGAACTGATGAGGATGAGTATAATTTTTGTGACTTTCTGTCTGAATTAAAAAAAAAATCCCACAAGGACTCAGAGGCAAAGAATATAGAAATCAATTTTCACTGCAAAGTAAAGGAGCTGTTACAGTGGAGGATTACTGGACTGAATGTCAATATTATGACATAGTAAAAAAAAAAAAAAAAACTCATTTGCATTGCTGTATAACTTTAATGTTATTTAGTTTTGAGAGCATCTTAAAGGTTGGAGTTGCAAGGATATTTGCCTGCAAGCCAAAATAATTTGAAGATAAGGTTGACATGATATTTTAAATTGTATTGAAACATATTGGGGGGAAATGAAATTATCTTCCTCCTCAAGATAGAAGGTCCTTTTCATGACCCACCATCCACAGCTTTAATAAATCCTTTTTTTCTATTGACTATTCTTTGAAATTAAGTATGTAAATCTAATAAGCGCTCCATCATTCAAAGGTGGGGGAGGAGTTGCTAATACTGGAACATCTCCCCTTCTCCACATAGAGTATGAAAACAGAATCCATGAATCAAGTGTTTTGGGGTATTTGTTGCTTCTTTTATTGTGATGTTGGCCTTTATTGCTGTTGCTATTGTTGTTTGCTTTATTTGTTTTTATGACAACACAAAAACATTATCATACATTCCTCTCCAAAATATGACTGCTACTCTAATCTATATTTCAATTCCAGGAGTTGATGAAGGAAAGAAGGAAGGAAGGGAGGGAGGGAGGGAGGAAGGGAGGAAGGAAGAAAGACTAGGCAGCTGATAAACCTGCTCTAGAAACAGGTAGCAAATTTCAAGTTCCCATTCAAAGAAAGCAACCTTCCTCCTTTTATTTTCTTCCCAAATCTCTTCCTTCCCAGTTATTTCCTTATGTTGCTATGATGGCGATGGTGGTGCTGGTCATGGTGGTCATGGTTCCAGCCACATTCAGCTCCTGTCATAATGGGTACTATCTTAGAAATGAGGCTTGGCTGACCTTGGCAATACCAACCAGGCGGAAAGACTATCTGACCAAGACCGGGTAACATAGCATTAGGAAACAAGCAGAGTTGACCCCAGCAGCAAAGCCATAATACCCAGCGACCCAATGGTGCATGGAGCTCATAGGAGAGTAGGACTTCAGGGTCTCTCAACTGTTGTTGAGAGACAACCTTGCAATCTCTCACTGTCCCAGGAAATCCTGCTATCATGGGCACCCAGTGCCTGCTCTTTAAGGAGCAACAATTATGTCAAAAATTTGACTTTTTATTTATGATTAGCAACCCAACTGCTAATATACGTCCTGCTCAGAAACTGGAGTGTCCTTCTCCTGCAGTGGGGACAGGGAACTATCACTACCCAAATATGGGGAGAAAGCCTGGAGCTGATGGCCAGGAATTTAGAAACTGCCTTAGTGACATTTCATTTGTTTTCCAACTGAGAGGCGGAAGTTACTTTAAATCAGTTCTCTTCATCATAATAGAGTTCGCAAGCTTGCCAATGAAATACTTGCTTCTCCTGAAATACTTTCTAACCAACATAATTTTTTCTCTAGGTTAATTAACAAAGACAAAATGCTGTCCCAAGAAAGAAAATGGCAAAAATGGCCTTAGTTCTCAAGACAGAAGAAAGGGGATGAGGTTAGAGTTCCATTTAATCATCTTTTCTTACATTCACAGAGAATCGTTTGCAAGGAAATTCCTAGGACAATGGAACATAAGATTCCATGTAGTGTGGTCAAGAAAAGTCCTTTCACTGGTCCATATGTCCCAGGAGTGATAATGGCCTCACTCCCAAGCCTCCACCCCAGTGCTCACAGCCTGCCCTGCTCTCCTCTCCTCCCTGAGTGCCAGTTCTGACTCTGGTGCTCCAGGGTCCTCTTCAGCCTGCACCTGCTCTAGTCATCTTCTTCCCCAAACTTCATCCCTAACATACTGCCTGGATCTCCAGAGTTACTGGCCCCAGAATCCCTACTAATACTCTCTGTCCATATCTGGAGACATCGAGGTACTTCGTCTTGCACTCTTTGTTCACAACTCTTTCCCAGGACTCTGACCTCTGTTACAATCTCCAATGGGTACAATTTCAAGTCCTAGTCCAGCCAACTTCTGTTGAATCCCATAATCCCGTAAGGCTTCTGTCCATAAGCCCTCCTCTTTCCCTCATCTCTTCCATGAAAAGAGATTATCATGAGCTTCCTGGGAAACATATGGCCCTTGGGCATAAACAATCCAAATTAGCAATAAAAGCAGCATTAAATTAAGAGTAAAGAAAGGGATGTCTCTGTCTCTAGCCTGCATCTGACTGATGAGATCATACCCATGATATGTTTTAAGTATTTTTAAAGAGAATCTGAAGCAAGTTAATAAAAACAAAAATGTGCACAAACATGAAGAGACTGGTTGATGAGGGAAAATCCTAGAGATGTTAAATGTCTCAGAAAAGACTTAATGAAAAAGGAGTCCACAAGCATTTAAAAAGATAAACTAGGCAAAGAAATGAAGAAGTGTTTGAAGAAATAAACCCAGAGAAATAAAATTAAGAAAAACATATAAAACATAACATGAAGAAATAAAAACAACAGTGAGTTGAATACCAAGAATTAAATTTCCAAGGAAAGTGAGTTGCTGTCATGTTCACTGCCCACATATGTTAAATTGACTATGATCCAGTAAAGCTTTGTCCAATAGCAATGAAGTAATCGTCACTCCATAAGCAGAGCCCTCGAGTAGGACTGAGGTGAAAGGGCAACGGTATATCCTGTGCCTCTAGGAATCAAGTTCTGCTGACTTCTGATCTAGGTAGGTGTGATTAGATTTTAATATAGGCAACTCCCTAAGCCAAGAAACTAATAAACGAGACTGTTAATAGATACTAATACTAAAACCCCAGTTATACCAGGAGACGACTATTGAACTCCAAATAAATATTTATTCATAAAGTAAAACACAATTTTCCTCTAGGAATTGTCCCTCATTCTCATCCAAAACTTGTTTCATCTTATTAGCCTTGCCAACTGCAGCAGCCAAAACTAGAAGTAAAATTCCATCCTGGCCTCTCTCTTCCAAAATCAGTGTGGGATAGGGGGATAAAACACTAGACTTACTTAATGTAGGAACATCTAGGTACCAGCCATGATCCCACTGTTTATAAGATTTTTGGCCTTGGGTAAGTCACTTGTCTTGAGCTCCTTTGCCTCGTTCATCAAATGGGGATGCTATTGACTAATATCTGCCCTCCCTAAATCATGTATTGCCGTGATGATCAAATGAAATGATGGCTGTAAAAGGAACTGCAACTGGAAGAGTCAAGAAGGGCTGCCCGGAGACATATGAGGTGACTCTGAAAGAACAGACAGGAGGGACTTCCCTGGTGGTGCAGTGGTTAAGAATCCACCTGCCAATGCAGGGGACACGGGTTCGAGCCCTGGTCGGGGAAGATCCCACATGCCGCAGAGCAACTAAGCCCGTGCGCCACAACTACTGAGTCTGAGCTCTAGAGCCTGTGAGCCATAGCTACTGAGACCACATGCCACAACTACTGAAGCCACGCACCTACAGCCCGTGCTCTGCAACAAGAGAAGCCACCGCAGTGAGAAGCCCGTGCACCGCAACGAAGAGTAGCCCCCGCTCGCCGCAACTAGAGAAAGCCCGCGCGCAGCAAGGAAGACCCAAAGCAGCCAATAAATAAATAAACAAATAAATAAATTTACTTAAAAAAAAAGAACAGACAGGAGAGATGTGGTACGAGGTCATTTCAGGGAAAGGAAACATGGATGCAAGAGAGACAGTCTGGTTTCCAGAGAACAATGGGTGGTAACTAGTATGTCTACAAGGCCCACGGTGTTAGAGAAAATGGGCCTGAAGAAGGGCTGGATCAAGAAGGACTCTGCGTCCAGGTTAAAGAACTCACATTGTAACCCGGGATAAGCTGTGCTACAGTTTGACCTCTAATCGTTTCCCTCTCTCAAAGAACCAGCAAGGACAGGAGCTCCCTCAGCACACATGGTCGCATGTTTTTTCACCACAGAGTAACTTTAACATGGACACAGACTGGAGAAAGGATCAGCCGGGCGCTGCTTATTTCAGAGAACTTTCACTACCGAATCAAAAATGTTCCGTTGCTCACAGACTTCACACCCCTGAAGCCATAGAAACTGCTTTATTATATGAAAACTTCAGTCACTTAGACAATCAGATAATCCTAAATCCTGCAATGATCAACGGTCCAAAACCACAGAAAAAGCTTCAGTTCTCTTTCCCAAGACCCTATTAATTCAATCTTCAGGTTTAAAGATCTTCTTCGAAAATCATAGAACAATGATGGCTTTTGAATTAGTGACACCTCCTCCCAAATTAAAAGTGCTTCTGCGAAACAACTTCCACATAGCAGACACTGAGGTGGAGATTTTCACTTATAATGTCCCTTTTAATTCTCCTGAAGACACGGTTTCTTCTTTAAATTTAATATCCTAAAAATCAATGATATTCCAAGAATCTCACAATATCTTTTGAGATAATTAGCATAGCCTAGAGGGTTTTCCCCCCCAGAATGGGAGTCATTAGTTTAGAGGGAGAGAGGCCTCTCAGTGGCTCTAGCATTATCTACCTTGCTACCCCCTAATCTTTGAACTGTTTTGAAATGTTCTCAAATCTACATTCACGGTGATATTACTGTTTTCTTTCCTTCTTTTCACTAAACTCCAGAAGAAATGGCTAGTCAGCCCAATCAATATATAAATGCATCTCTCTTTTTAATTGTG
The DNA here is from genome assembly GCF_949987535.1 of Balaenoptera acutorostrata. Lineage (NCBI taxonomy): Eukaryota > Metazoa > Chordata > Mammalia > Artiodactyla > Balaenopteridae > Balaenoptera > Balaenoptera acutorostrata. The sequence continues at coordinate 72,111,130 of NC_080077.1, forward strand.
TAAGTAGCCAATAGCAAAACACATCCTCTCACAGAGTTCTGAGCTGCACTTCTTTTCACAAAACTCTGGCACCCAATAATGCCAGAGGGAAATAAATAATCCACAAATATCACTGAAATAGATCAGGGCGGACAGATGACTCAACCATAACCATAACTCTTAGGTGCAAGCTGAGAGTAATAAATGACTTTTCTTTCACCTTCTCTTGTCACCAACTTGGTAATGTGACAAAATTCTCTCTGAGAATGTATAGACTTAAGCTTTTGTCTCTTCCACAATATTATAAGTACATTTTCCCTCCCTCAGACATCTCCAGGTAAGGAGGTATAAAATACCAAATAAAAGGCGACATTAAAATTATTAGCCAAGTTTTCAGAAGTCAGATAAACTAAACAAGAAGTTTCCAAAATTGCTGACTGCTGACCCTGAAAATATTTCAGTAGAAGTAGCTTCTGGGAACAGTATGGTTTATAGTTTCACACTTATTGACTCTTCGTAGCATGAAATATGTCTAGAGGTTTTTATTCATGTCAAATTCTCTCCATGAAGCTTTGATTACTTTCAGAACTACCTTCTCTTGAACATAACCTCACTTCTACAGGCAGGTCTTTGGCCTAACTTTTTGTGTTTGTTGTAGTTAGTCAAAGTTAGTTTAGGAACAAGGAATAAACATAGTTCAAGCTAGTTCAAATAAAGAGGGCCTCGCAGGACATGGAGGCATCAAAAGTCAAAGCAAATACTGTCTCAGCCTCTTGGTCTATTTCTTTATCTAAATCTCTCTCCCCACGGATCTCCACACTCCCCCACCCCACTCTGGCTTCCATCTGTTTCTCTGTATCTGCTGTAGTATCTGGGCTGCAGATAGAATTTCTTATTCATAGTTTCTCTAACTGCCCGCAACTTTAGCTTGTAGGTGGTTTTGGCTTTAAAGGCACAGACCTCGACCCCAACATTACACGACCTCAAGATTCATCACCTACCACAAACTGAGTCTTTTGATTCAAGTTGTTTTTTTTTTATAGCTCTGCTCCCCACAGAATTTTCCTCTGGTATAATCACTTTATGTTTTTTTTTAATTTTACTTACTTATTTATTTTTTTTGGCTGTGTTGGGTCTTCGTTGCTGCACGCAGGCTTTCTCTAGTTGCGGTGAGCAGGGGCTACTCTTCATTGCGGTGCAAGGACTTCTCAATGCGGTTGCTTCTCTTGTTGCGGAACATGGGCTCTAGGCACGTGGGCTTCAGTAACTGCAGCAAGCGGGCTCACTAGTTGCAACACACAGGTCCTAGAGTGCAGGTTCAGTAGTTGTGGCGCACGGGCTTAGTTGCTCCACGGCTCATGGGATCTTTCTGGACCCCAGGGATCGAACCCGTGTCCCCTGCATTGGCAGGTGGATTCTTAACCACTGCACCATGAGGGAAGTCCTGATTCAAGTTTTTGAGAGGAAGAATCTTTGGCAAACTTGCCAGACAATGGACTAAGTCCACTGGGACAGGTGGCCACCACAATCCAAACAGCTTAGCCAGGGGACAAGGTCACATGGGCACTTAAGCACATCCTTGTAGCAGGGCTATGTGTCAATAGGATGTAGTTGCAGAGACAATAATATGGCAGGGCAGCCCCCCAGTGTTGTTTCAGAAGTATAATTAGATTCACTCGGAAAGCTGATGATTCATGTAATTCCTCCATTATAGCCCCAAAATGGCAGGAGCTGGATGAAAACAAGCGTCTTGGTAGCACTGGGCACATTGAGCCCAGCATTTCCACCTCTGACATGCTCTTGGTCCCAACAGAGAAATAAAAACCCCCAAGTTAGTAAATATTTTCAGACACAAAGTACCTCTCTGCTTACTCTAATTATGACATTGGATTCAGATGAAGTTTCTCCTGAAAAGCAAAGCAGTTTTTAGAAATACTGCTGAAGCATTTCAGACCATTATCTTGTCACTGGATTTCTTTCCTTTTCTTTAAAAAAAAAAAAAAAAGTACTCACCTAGTGCTTACCTGAACTACTTAAATTACCTGAGCTTCTTAAACATTTAACTTTAACGTTAAATAAAATTAATCAAATCCAGTAATATGTTAGGTGTAGGCTTTTGCTTTTGCTGCAAGCATGGCTGACCCCTCCCAGGCTCTTGACATACACCTGCCAGACTAGTGGGCCCAAAGTGAGCAAAAAGCCTGGAACAAAGGTGGCAAGCGGCCTCTACCTGTCCTGGGACCCTCGCATCCTCCACTCGTCTCCCTGCTCCGCCCCTGTCTGGGGAGCTCCCCCGGCTTTCTGAAGCCCAGCCTGAACTACAGGCTGCAGACCCTGCAGCCCAGCTGGAGTCCATTCCCTTTTGTTCAGGCCGCCTCACCTGCATCCCCAGTGCCTGGGTCTCCCGGCCCACCTTCCTGAGCAACGCTGCCCGAGGCTCCCGGTTTCCGGACACAGAGTACCTTCCATGAACTCCAAGGCCTGTCCACCGCACACACCTCCTCACTCAGTTCTCACACCCACTTTCTGTGTCGCGTCTCACACCCACCACCGGGTGATTCTGGTGACTCCAGATTCCCTTTCCCACCCAGGTTTGTGATGCTCTTACCCCCATCCCTGTCCAAATGCCCTGTGCCTCCACATCCATGGCAACTTCTCCTCGCACTAGATTCCCAGTTCTGGCCCCTCCTGCCTTTTCAGTTATGGGACTAAGTGATGTTATCAAGTTAATATATCAGAGAAATTAGTTCCTTTGCCTAAAATGCGAAGACAAAGGGCTCATTGAACGTACTACATGTGACTCAGCACATTTAGCAGACTGGCCAAAGCATGCACACCTGGACAAGGAAAACTGAACTCATGAAGAGACAGCTGTGGAACGTTTCTGTCTGCTTCTAAGAAGATGCCAACGTGACCCGTGCTTCCTCTACAAATTCCACAGGCTGCTGACAGAAATGATAACACAGTTCACCAAGTAAAAAGACCAGAAGACTGAAAAGCAGAGATAAAGGATGATTTGCTTTTTCAGATTCAGATTTTAAACTGTATAAGCAATTACATTTAAAAATTGAATGTCTGAAAAAATAATAAAGTATGTATTTAAAACTTAGGTCCCTGTGATTTATTTTATAACTGGTAGTTTGTACCTCTTAATCTGCTTCACCTACTTCACCCTTCCCCCACCATTTTTCCCTTCGGCAACTACTAGTTTGGGAATACAGTCAACATTTTGTGATAACTTCATATGGTGTGTAATCTATAAAAGTATCAAATCACTATGTTGTACACCTGAAACTAATATAATACTGTAAGTCAACTATACTTCAATAAAAATAAATTATAAAATTAAAGTTAAAATTAAAATAACCACATATACCTAGAGTAGAATGCACTCTAATGTTTAAAACATTAATTTAAGTATTTGAACACTTTATTTAAAAAAATAAAATAAAACTTAGTCCATCAAGTAAACTCACTTGGTAAAACTGAGTATGTTCTTTGATGATAATAATGCTGACATCATAGAGAAGAAAAAAAATTGTTACGAATTGTGACTTGAATCTTGGACTTGGCAAAGGAGAACTTGTTAATTGCCTGAGACAGAAAAAACTTTGGAATATTAAGTCTTACTGGGATCTCTCCCATTTCCTGTATTCCATTTTTTAAAGCCCTCCATGGGATAATCCAGAAAAGATGTCACATCTTTTGGAAAGTACTATTCTCACTTCATTATATAGTGAAATTTTTAATATCCTTTCTAGCCTTAAGTCTTATTTAAATGAGAATAAAGTAATAACATTGGATAAGGGAATGACAGAATGTAGGTTAAGATAAAGAATATTAATAGCCCACACATTTTATATACCTCTGCTTCAGGTATATAAACAAATTTGAGGAATGAGAACATTTTTCGACAACCATTAAAACTGAAAAAATCTCTGTCAAACAAAGAGAATTCTTGAGAGACTAACTGTATTAGTCTACTAGGACTGCCATAACAAAGTACCACATACTGGGTGGCTTAAACAACAGAAATTTACTTCCTTACAGTCCAGAGGCTAGAAGTCCAAGTTCAAGGTCTGGTTTCTTCTAAGGCCTCTCTCCTTGGCTTACAGATCTTACCTTCTTGCTATGTCTTCATATGGCCTTTCCTCTGTGTGCACACATCCCCCATGTCTATGTGTCCAAATTTCCTCTTCTTATAAAGACATCAGACATGTTGGATTAGGGCCCACCCCAATGGCCTCCTTTTAACTTAATCACCTCTTTGAAAGTTTTACCTCCAAACAGTCACATTCAGACTTCAACACATGAATTTTGGAGGGACACATTTCAGCCCATAATCCTTGTCAAAATATGTTTTTTAAAGTAAGAATTAATAACTATTAACCAAGCTGAGTTTTTTAAATACAAGGGAAACAGGACTCCAGTAGCTTCAACAGTATTACCCTGCTGGATTCTTAAAACAAACATGAGCGATCCACATCGAGCCCCCTGAGGTCACAGAGTAGATCTAAAGTGTTGAATTTGCTGGTGTGGCTATCAGAAAATACCCTAATTCACAATGCCTTATTGAGCTCTCTACATTTCCAAAATGGATGCTGGGGGTGAAATCTTTTGTCATACACGCATTCTGATTTTTAATTTAGAATAAAGATTAGAGTAATGGGTACAGATTCTGATCATAAATTCTTTTTAAACAACTTTACACCAGGTCCTTACAGATTTTAAGCCTAATGTAACAATCTAAAAGAAATGAAACAGGGTATTAAAACTTTTTGCATTATTCAACAACAAAAATGTACCATCAAAAAAAGAAAAAGCCTTAATTTAAAAAAACAAATGGGATAAAATATTATCAGTAATGCAGACAAAAAGTAACAAAAGTATACTAATAATTTATTATAAGTCAGAATTAGTAATGATCACATATAGAAGAGGGTAAGAAATGTTACGTTTATGAGCAAGAATTAAAATAATATATAAATTATAGATAGCAAAATAAAGTCCTAAACATATGGAGAGAGACATAGATTCACAAATAAATTTAAAATGTTTTGCACTCTAGAACAAAAAATTAAAATTACTCTAAAATATTGAAAGGACATGCCAACAGGGATTTTAAATCACAATTAATGAATATGTGAAACAGAGCAAATAAACTGAAAAATAATGTGAATATGACTAATAGAAGTAAATAAAAGAGATTTTCTTTTCTCTCTAAAATGAGTTCTTATAGATATTTTGTGGAAAAAAATAAACAAAACAAGTAAAGGAAAAAATAGCATTAAAGATAGTGTCAACTGAGCTATGTATTTTTTGCGATTCACTGGAAAACAAAGGATAATGCCATCCTTAAATGCATAGTTAAACTATGCTTTTAAATCACTGTGGAAAAAAATCTATTATAATCAAAACAACACATGCACAAAAATCTAACATTTAGATTCTTTCAAAGAATATCATAAAATAAATTCTTTTAAAAAGTTTAAAAAATTTAACTCATAAGTACATAGATTGTTTCAATGTTTGACTTTTTTGTTTCTCTGCTAACAAAAGACAGCAACCAAAATTAGGAAGTATTTTCCAAAATAAAGAACAAAAAGAAATGAGAATGGCATTCGTATATTTGGCAATTCAATATTCATTCAATACTTATGATCTGGCAGGCTTTGTGCTAGGCAGATACAATAATAATTGAAGTAGCAAGTTTTTACTGACTCTTTACTATGTGTTAGGCACCTGTGCTAAACACTTTTTATTTATTACCCATTAAATCTTCACCCAAAAAGCCTATGAGGTCAGTACCATACCTAAAGGCAACAACAGATGAATGTCAGAGCTACACTAGGACCTGAGACATCTGACTCCAGGCATGAACTCTTCAGTGTCACTGCCAAGGTGCAGAAGACCCAGGACCAGCTCCTAGAGGGGTCATAAACGAGTGCTTAACCTGCTAGAAATGTTAATGATAAAGTCAAGGCCATAGTGACCATGAAGAAAACTCCTTGTTCTTAATTTATTAATTCAACAAATACTTATTGAATGGCTGTTCTGGACATCAAGGGCCCAGCAGTTAACAAAACAAAGTCCCTTTCCTCATGTAATGTGCATTCACCTGAAGAAACACGCAATAAAAAAGTGCACAATTTCAGTTAGTGATAAGTATAAAGAAGAAATGCACAGCATTTCAGGGAAGGCCTCTTTGAGGAGATGGCATTTGGACAGAGACCTGAATCTCAGTGATGTGAGGACACCAGCCTTGCAAAGATCCAGGGAGAGCATTCCAGGCAGAGCGAAAAGCAGATGTAAAATCCCTAAGTCTAGAACAAGCTTGGCGTATTCCAGGTCCCAGGAAGATGGAGAGAGTGGATATCAGATACAAGGGCAGAGAACTAGTAGGGACCAGATGACAAAAGACCTTCAAGGACAAGGTTAAGAAGAATTTAAAAAATCTTTTTATTTGGAAATAATTTCAACCTTACAAAAAGTTTAAAGAATAATAGTACAAAGAAGATTCAAATGTCTTTTATCCAGATTTGTATATTGTTAATGTTTTACCCCATTTGCTTTAACTCTTGTGGTGTGTGTGCCTGCGCATGTGTGTGTGTACAATTTTTTAGAACCCTTTGAGAGTAAGTTGCATGCATCTTGGTCCTTTGCCCCTAAACACTTCAATGTGTATTTCCTAAGAATGAGAATATTCTCTTAAATAATCACTATATAGTAATCAACCTCAGTAAATTTAACATTAATACAACACTTCTAAGCACCATGATCCAATTTTATCAGTTGATCTAATAACAATGTCCTTTACAGCCTTTTTCCCCTCCATTACAGAATCTTGTCTAGAATCAGGTATTTCATTAGTTTTCACATCCCAAGTAAAACATTACTTATTATGGGTTGGTCTAATGGTTCCTTGGCGAGTAGGTTCAGGTAATGGATCGAAGCCAGAACACTACCTGAGTAATGTGTTCTTCCCAGGTTAGCACGTCTGGAGGCACTCAATGTCTATCTGCCCCTCACTGCTAATGTTCATTTTGATCACCCAGTCAAGGTGTATCTATTTCTCCACCGTAGTTACAATTTTTTCCTTACAATCAATAAATCACAGAGACCATGTAACTATCCTGCCCTTCATCAAAATTTCCCTCTAAACTTAGCAACCATTAATGAGTCTTAACTGAAACAGTCTGTACTATGATGGTTGCAAAATGGTGATTTTGTTGTTTCTTGGGGGTTTTTTAAATTTATTTATTTTTGGCTGCATTGGGTCTTCGTTGCTGTGCGCGGGCTTTCTCTAGTTGCGGCGAGCGGGGGCTACTCTTCGTTGCAGTGTGCGGGCTTCTCACTGCAATGGCTTCTCTTGTGGCAGAGCACGGGCTCTAGGCGCACGGGCTTCAGTAGTTGTGGCTCGTGGGCTCGAGAGGACAGGCTCAGTAGTTGTGGTGCATGAGTTTAGTTGCTCTGCGGCATGGGGGATCTTCCTGGACCAGGGCTCGAACCCACGTCCCCTGCATTGGCAGGAGGATTCTTAATGACTGTGCCACCAGGGAAGACCCAAAATGGTGATTTTGAACTGCAGGATTCCTTGCACATTTACCGGTTAGTCCTTAGCATTCTACTGTAAGTAAGAGCCCTCCCCTCTCCCCATTTATACATGTATTTATTTACTTATCATCAGTATGGATTCATGGATTTCTATTTTTCCAATCGTATATAAGTCATTAATGTTTTTAACAATTTCAGTGCTCAAATTTTCCCCTTCTTCCCTTCAAACTGGTTCATATGTTCTCGTGATATGATCTCATTATTTCTTGGAGCACTCCTTTATACTTTCTAGCATAATGCCATTCAATAGGATTTTCTGCAATGATGGGGATTTTCCATATCTATGCTATCCAATGCTGTAGCCACTGGCCCCATGTGGCTACTGAGCTTGTGAAATGTGGCTAGTGCAAATGAGGAACGCACTTGTTAATTTTATTTAATTTTAATTAATGTAATTTTAAATAGCCACCAAAACTAGTGGCTAACATAATAATCTAGCAAGATGAGATATTCTAGGATCATCTTTTACCTACACTGCCTCAGCCCTGGAATTAGAAACTTCTCCAAGGAGCCCTGGTTCCTTTCAAAAGGGAACGATATTAGAGACCAAGATCTGATATACATACATAGATATTATACACACACACGTACATACATAAACTTGTGCACATATACATGGTATACACCAATAAATAAATATTTTAGAATCATGGATTCACATCAATACCTACAATTCTAATCCATCTGAAGGAACATCTTCCTTGCCTTCCCCCATTTTCTTTTTCTATGTCTCTTCTTCTATTGGGAACCCTGCCTCCCCAAAATATCAACTCATTTCTTCATTGCCCAAACCTATACACTTCAAAAGCACTTTCAGAATTGCTTCACCCATAACAACATAAAAATCAAACCTACTGGGGGACTTTCAAGATGGCGGAGGAGTAAGACGTGATCACCTTCCTCCCCACAAATACATCAAAAATACATCTACATGTGGAACAACTCCTACAGAACACCTACTGAACACTGGCAGAAGACCTCAGACTTCCCAAAAGGCAAGAAACTCCACATATACCTGGATAGAGCAAAAGAAAAAAGAAAAAACAGAGACAAAAGAATAGGGATGAGACCTGCACCTCAGGGAGAGAGGTGTGAAGGAGGAAAAGTTTCCACACACTAGGAAGCCCCTTCACTGGTGGAGATGGGGAGTGGGTGGGGAGGAAGCTTTGGAGCCAGGAAGAGAGCGCAGCAACAGGGGTGCAGAGGGCAAAGCGGAGAGATTCCGCACAGAGGATAGGGACCGACCAGCACTCACCAGCCTGAGAGGCTTGTCTGCTCACCTGCTGGGGCAGGCGGGGGCTGAGAGCTGAGGCTCGGGCTTCGGAGGTCAGATCCCAGGGAGAGGACTGGGGTTGGCTGTGTGAACACAGTCTGAAAGGGGCTAGTGTGCCACAGCTAGCCAGGAGGGAGTCCGGGAAAAAGTCTGGACCTGCCTAAGAGGCAAGAGACCACTGTTTCGGGGTATGCGAAGAGAGGGGATTCAGAGCACTGCCTAAATGAGCTATAGAGATGGGCGGGAGCCGCGGCTATCAGCGCGGACCCCAGAGACGGGCTGCTTGCTGCAGCCACCAAGAAGCCTGTGTGCAAGCACAGGTCACTTTCCACACCTCCCCTCCCAGGAGACTGTGCAGCCCGCCACTGCCAGGGTCCCGTGATCCAGGGACAACTTCCCAGGGAGAACACACGGCACGTTTCAGGCTAGTGCAATGTCACACTGGCCTCTGCCACCGAAGGCGCACCCCGCATTCCATACCCATCCCTTCCCCCAGCCTGAGTGAGCCAGAGCCCCCTAATCAGCTGTTACTTTAACCCCGTCCTGTCTGGGTGGGAACAGACGCCCTCAGGTGACCTACACACAGAGGCAGAGCCAGATCCAAAGTTGAACCCCAGGAGCTGTGTGAACAAAGAAGAGAAAGGGAAATTTCTCCCAGCAGCCTCAGGAGCAGAGGATTAAATCTCCACAATCAACTTGATGTACCCTGCATCTGTGGAATACCTGAATATACAATGAATCATCCCAAAATTGAGGCGGTGGACTTTGCAAGCAACTGTAGACTTCGGGTTTGCTTTCTGCATCTATTTCATTTCTGCTTTTATATTTATCTTAGTTTAGTATTTAGAGCTTATTATCACTGGTAGATTTGTTTATTGATTTGGTTGCTCTCTTCATTTATATATATATATATTTTTTTCCTTTTTCTCTTTTGTGAGTGTGTATGTGGGTGCTTCCTTCTGTGATTTTTGTCTGTATAGATTTGCATTTACCATTTCTCCAACGGTTCTGTCTGTCTGCTTTTGGGTTTTTTTTTTAAGTATAGTTTTTAGCGCTTGTTATCATTGGTGAATTGGTTTATTGGTTTGGTTGCTTGACCTTTATTTCTTTTTTTTTTTTACTTTTTAATTTTTTAAATTATTTCCTCTAAGATCAGGAACAAGACAAGATTTTCCACTCTCACCACTATTATTCAACATAGTTTTGGAAGTTTTAGCCACAGCAATTAGAGAAGAAAAAGAAATAAAATGAATCCAAACCGGAAAAGAAGAAGTAAAGCTGTAACTGTTTGCAGATGACATGATACTATACATAGAGAATCCTAAAGATGCTACCAGAAAACTACTAGAGCTAATCAATGAATTTGGTAAAGTTGCAGGATACAAAATTAATGCACAGAAATCTCTTGCATTCCTATACACTAATGATGAAAAATCTGAAAGAGAAATTAAGGAAACACTCCCATTTACCATTGCAACAAAAGAATAAAATATCTAGGAATAAACGTACCTAAGGAGACAAAAGACCTGTATGCAGAAAACTATAAGACACTGATGAAAGAAATTAAAGATGATACAAACAGATGGAGAGATATACCATGTTCTTGGATTGGAAGAATCAACATTGTGAAAATGACTATACTACCCAAAGCAATCTACAGATTTAGTGCAATCACTATCAAACTACCAATGGCATTTTTCACAGAATTAGAACAAAAAATTTCACAATTTGTATGGAAACACAAAAGACCCCAAAAAGCCAAAGCAATCTTGAGAAAGAAAAACGGAGCTGGGGGAATCAGGCTCCCTGACTTCAGACTATACTACAAAGCTACAGTAATCAAGACAGTATGGTACTGCCAAAAAACAGAAATATAGATCAATGGAACAGGATAGAAAGCCCACAGATAAATGCATGCACATATGGTCACCTTATTTTTGATAAAGAAGGGAGGAATATACAATGGAGAAAAGACAGCCTCTTCAATAAATGGTGCTGGGAAAACTGGACAGCTACATGTAAAAGAATGAAATTAGAACACTCCCTAACACCATACACAAAAATAAACTCAAAATGGATTAAAGACCTAAGAGTAAGGCCAGACACTATAAAACTCTTAGAGGAAAACATAGGCAGAACACTCCATGACATAAATCACAGCTAGATCCTTTTTGACCCACCTCCTAGAGAAATGGAAATGAAAACAAAAATAAACAAATGGGACCTAATGAAACTTAAAAGCTTTTGCACAGCAAAGGAAACCATAAACAAGACGAGAAGACAACCGTCAGAATGGGAGAAAATATTGGCAAATGAAGGAACTGACAATGGATTAATATCCAAAATATACAAGCAGCTCATGCAGCTCAATACCAAAGAAACAAACAACCCAATCCAAAAATGGGCAGACAACCTAAATAGATATTTCTCCAAAGAAGATATACAGATTGCCAACAAACACATGAAAGGATGCTCAACATCACTAATCATTAGAGAAATGCAAATCAAAACTACAATGAGATATCACCTCACACTGGTCAGAATGGCCATCATCAAAAAATCTAGAAACAATAAATGCTAGAGAGGGTGTGGAGAAAAGGGAACACTCTTGCACTGTTGGTGGGAATGTAAATTGATACAGCCACTGTGGAGAACAGTATGGAGGTTCCTTAAAAATCTAAAAACAGAACTACCATATGACCCAGCAATCCCACTACTGGGCATATACCCTGAGAAAACCATAATTCAAAAAGAGTCATGTACCACAATGTTCATTACAGCTCTATTTACAATAGCCAGGACATGGAAGCAACCTAAGTGTCCATCGACAGATGAATGGATAGAGAAGATGTGGCACATATATACAATGGAATATTACTCAGCCATAAAAAGAAATGAAATTGAGTTATTTGTAGTGAGGTGGATGGACCTAGAGTCTGTCATACAGAGTGAAGTAAGTCAGAAAGAGAAAAACGAATACCATATGCTAACACATATATATGGAATCTAAAAAAAAAAAAAGTTTCTGAAAAACCTAGGGGCAGGACAGGAATAAAGATGCAGACGTAGAGAATGGACTTGAGGACCCAGGAAGGGGTAAGGGTAAGCTGGGATGAAGTGAGAGAGTGGCATGGACATATATACACTACCAAATGTAAAACAGATAGGTAGTGGGAAGCCACCACATAGCACAGGGAGATCAGCTCAGTGCTTTGTGACCACCTAGAGCGGTGGGATAGGGAAGATAGGAGGGAGACGCAAGAGGGAGGAGATATGGGGATATATGTGTACGTATAGCTGATTCACTTTGTTATAAAGCAGAAACTAACACACCATTGTGAAGCAATTATACTGCAATAAAGATGTTTAAAAAAAAATGAACATATAGGAAAAAAGTTTTTTAAGAAAGAAAAAAACTCCAGGGAACAGAGCAAGTAGCCAAGAAATCTTCAAAATATAATAATAAATTCTTCTCAGTAGACAAGAGAAGATATTGTATATTAAATATAACTAGGAGGCTGAAAAAACAAAGCACCATCAGAGAACAAAAAAGAAATCTTGGAAATTAAAAATACAATAGCAGAAATGAAGAATTCAAGAGAAGCAATGGAAAAATAAAGTTGAGAAAGTCTCCTAGAGAATAATACAAGAAAATAAGAAATAAAAAAATAAGAAAACCAGCAGATCATTAAGGCGGGGGGGTGGGGGGGTGGCTAGCATCTAAATAAAAGTCATTCCAGAGAGAACAGAATAAATATTCTGTGTTCTATAGCTTTGGTGTATTTTTATAAAATGTCTCATTTTTTTAGAGCAAAGAGAGAAGACATTTAAAATTCATAACCCTTTAGATTTGTCTGTTGAGAAGACACTTCCAGACAAACCAGAAAGGATCATTCATATTCTACATGCAGTTCCTTCCAACACACATTTAGGCTCATTATTCAAACCAGGAAAGGATTTCCAAGTTAGTTTTCTCTTTTCCAAGCTATGCAAAACAGTTTCAATAATGTAACACAATTCATATATATATTCCCTACTGTTTTTATCAAAGGATTTCATCCAGGTTTGTCACCCTACCTCCAGCTGTGCCTGAGCATCACTAGAATTCAGTCTCTCCAAACAATTCTCCAGTCCTCTGGCAGGTGCGGGAAGGGCTTCATCTGACTTCAGGGAGTGGGACAGGAGTCCAGGGTCCTAGCTGTCTCTTTTAGACACTTCCAACCAATCAAGATCCTCTCCTCACCACAGAGGAAGTATCTGGTGCCTGCCTTCCACCCCTGCTCCTATCCCATGTGCCTCTTATTGGAAGTAGACATTAGACACATCACACATTTGTGTACAAACCACAAATTCCTATGACCAATTAATTTCCAAAAGGGTTTCCCCCCATACTTCTAGGCACAGATGCAAAAGGGCTATATTTACCGACAGACACTTATAAAAGACTAACTTTTTGTACAAAGGGGAAAGGCGCTTGTTTTGTCTCTTACAGACACACGGAGATGTGACAGCCTCGGTTTTACAGCTTTAGCCAACAACAAGAGCAAATATAGATCCATGAAACTCCATTATTCTATTGATATTTTACCTTTGAAATTATCACAGACCTTTAGATACTTCCACACACTTTTCAAAGACTCTCCCAGGCTTCCCTGGTGGCGCAGTGGTTGCGAATCTGCCTGCTAATGCAGGGGACACGGGTTCAAGCCCTGGTCTGGGAAGATCCCACATGCCACGGAGCAGCTGGGCCCGTGAGCCACAACTACTGAGCCTGCGCGTCTGGAGCCTGTGCCCCGCAACGGGAGGGGCCGCGATAGTGAAAGGCCCGCGCACCGCGATGAAGAGCGGTCCCTGCACCGCGATGAAGAGTGGCCCCCACTTGCCGTAACTAGAGAAAGCCCTCGCACGAACCGAAGACCCAACACAGCCAAAAATAAAGAAATAAATAAATAAAGTAGCTATAAAATTTAAAAAAAAAAAAAAAAAAAGACTCTCCCAAACTAACCTTAGCTTTCGGTCTCTCAACTGGAAGACAGCAGGCCACCCAGGTCCTCCAGGCTCTCACCCTGCACACAGCTTCTGGCAGCCAGACCAGATCGTTTGGAATGCAGAGCTCTGTTTAAAGACAAAAAAAACAAAAAAAAAACAGCCTTTTAATCATTTAGTCAATTTTCACCCAGCATTCATGATTTACAGGAACAGATTCTTTTAGTTTCTAATTTTAAAATGAGAAAGACGTTTTAACCAGAGCAGGTCAGTGGCCATCAGACTTTGGCACATGAGCTCCGAAACGGAGCACACTTGCCGCTCTCTCATTAAACTGGAGGGTCAGTAATAACAGCATCAGAACATGAAAGTCACAGAGACACAAAAGATATTAAAGTTACACTGATTGTATCATTCCTTGATCCAGGGGCTATTTCTTCATTATCTTGCATGCTTTCAAGGTGAATACACTTTTTTTTTCTCTTGAGACCAAGACAAATAGCAAAGATGATTTTATCAGTAGTCAGAAAGGCAAATATTCAACAGCACAGGAAATCCCTTGTTAACCCCACAGTTGAGACAGACTATTGGTCAGACTAAATCAAGTCTAGTGACCCTGTGAGAAAGAGATGGGTGCCCCAAATGCCAGGAAATAAAAGAATACTCAATAAAAACAGACAAGACGGTCATATGTAAGGAGTCATCTAGATTGCTGTTTTCTCCTACCCAAAGAGAAGAGATGCCCTGTCTTTGATAGTAAACTTAAAAAACAAAGATTAAAAATATATTCCAGTGTTTCCTCCAAGAATGAAGGCAATAGAAGAGTTGCCTTAAAAACAAAACTAGATTAAATCTATAATCAGAGGAAGTGAAGGTAAAATATTTATTGCCAGATAGTAAGATTCACCTAGAGAGCTGAAAAGTGCAAATCTGTGTTCTTGGGGCCCAAGAGATGCACATCTCAGACAACACAGTGTCATTGACTCCCATAGTTGAATAGAGTTGGGTGATTTTATTGGGACCTGTATAACTCTCCCACAGATCCATGGAAGATCTATGGTAACTGTGCAAGAAAGACTCAGAAACAAAAGGTCAGCATTAAAAAAGTAATTTTATTTGAAATTTTACATGTTATATTTCAGAAGAACTGGGCTCTCAATAATGGATATAGCAGATATTTAAGGAAAAATCCTCAAGGTTTCATTTGTCTGTTTAAAACTCTCAATGGTGGAAAATAACGGTTACACCACACAATTGTTGTATCTGCCAGGATCTTACTTCCCTGTCAATAAAGCATTTAGTTAGGGAGGGATCAACTTACAGGAAAGGGGCTCAAGGCTTCTATCTTGCAGACTACAGGAAACATGGTGTTTGTGGTCATGTGTGTGTGTGTGTGTGTGTGTGTGTGTGTGTGTGGTACGCGCACACATGCACTTTATGTTTGAGTGGGTTTCCATGTGCTTAGATAAAATGGCAACAGGGTAAGGTATCTGCTTTGCTGCCTCACACTTCTATGACCTAGTTGTACTTCCTGTTTAAAGTACATCACATGTAAAGCCTCACATCATAGCTAATACTTTACAGAGGTTTATTTGAAAGCCAATTATGTATTAAGAACTATCCTAAGTATTGGAAATATAGTCGTTAAGATGATTTAAAAAGCCCCCCCTTATCTTTGAAAATTGAGACTATGCCTTACTCATTCTAACATCCCTCAGAGCACCTCACTCAGTACTTCAGGTATACATAATATATGCCAAAGAAATTATTGTTAAATTGAATTGAGTTTTTATTAGAAGTTGACTTCTAAATGAAGTTGTATTGTATCAATGCTATTGTAAATGGGTATCTGGGTCCAATTATTGTTTCAATCAAATGTGAATTGATTAAAACATTATTTTTCACAAACACACAATACACCAGCACTGAGACTAATGTTGGTTAGAAGGAATCAGCCAAATTGTTGGTTAGATACTAAAACATTAATACCTAGTGATAGCTGTTTTAATCTTAAGCTCAACTATTTCCATTTCTGAGTCATTACAATTAAAAATCCTCTTTTATTTATACATAGATACTTGAATTCTTCCTTTTAAATTAAAGATAAATTGTTGAAGGCCTCCCATACCGTGTGAGTCAGTAAGACTTTTTTTTTCATCCAAAGCCGGTTCACAAGAGTACACAGGTTTTTTTTCCTCAGTCATTAATATTGACAGACCCCTTCCCAAGTCAGTAAAAATTTGCCAAGCTGTGGGCAATTCCAAGGCAGAGCCTCTCTCTTCAAAATGTTCAGTACAACACCTGACATAGGGTAAAATCTCACCCAGTGATTGTTAGATTGGACCACATTTATTGCTTTTGACTACGAACCCTGTCATCACACAACACTGCAACTGATTTCCTTTGAGATTTTTTTTCTCTAGAATCTAACTTCATTCTGTCTAACTTTTAAGATGATTTGGGAACTCAAAAATATAGCATATTTTACGTTACCCACGTAGACTAAAAATTAAACATTTTCTTCAGCATAGGAAAAATTCTTGAACACTTATGACTTTTAAAAGTAAGTCAAGGGGCTTCCCTGGTGGCGCAGTGGTTGAGAATCTGCCTGCTAATGCAGGGGACACAGGTTCGAGCCCTGGTCTGGGAAGATCCCACATGCCACGGAGCAACTAGGCCCGTGAGCCACAACTACTGAGCCTTCGTGTCTGGAGCCTGTGCTCCGCAACAAGAAAGGCCACGATAGTGAGAGGCCCGCGCACCGCGATGAAGAGTGGCCCCCTCTCGCCGCAACTAGAGAAAGCCCTCACACAGAAACGAAGACCCAACATAGCCAAAAATAAATTAATTAATTAATAAAAAAAAAAAAAAGTAAGTCAAGGACTTCTCTGGTGGCGCAATGGTTAAGAATCTGCCTGCCAGTGCAGGGGACATGGGTTCGAGCCCTGGTCCGGGAAGATCCCACATGCCGCGGAGCAGCTAAGCCCATGAGCCACAACTACTGAGCCTGCACTCTAGACCATGTGAGCCACAACTACTGAGCCTACACACCCAGAGGCCGTGCTCCGCAACAAGAGAAGCCACCGCAATGAGAAGCTCGCGCACCACAACGAAGAGTAGCCCCCACTCGCCGCAATTAGAGAAAGCCCACGCGCAGCAACGAAGACCCAACACAGCGAAAAATAAATTTAAAAAATAACTATAAAAGGAAGTCAAAAATAGTTTTAGTTTTGTGATTTTGGTCTCCTAGATTATATTAGGTGCCTCAGTTTTTTTCTTTTTCTTTTTAATTGAGGGACAAACTCAGAATCTTTATAATGATTCCTTTGTTCTGTTTTATATTGCAAGCAACAAAACATCATTTTTGTTCCTCCTAGACACAAAACCATACTTTAGGCAGGAAAAAGCACCTCCTGCCTAAAAATGTCTTGCACCAGCACTTCCTTGTAAAGGAGGGTCACACTAAACATATATAGTGAGATAAATGTCCATGTGTTCGGATGTGCAAAAAGCAATATTTCTATATACTACAGAAGTAACATAATTTCCTTCAAGCCCCCCCCAATTCCATCTGATGAGAGAGAATACAATCTTAGTCAACTCTGCTGAAGTTAGACGTTTCCGTTAAATTCAATAAAATTTAGTTAGAAAGTCAATATAGGACTTTTCTATCACCATTTTTCTCCCCCATTTAGTATCTTCTAAGTTCCTGGGGCAGCGATGACCTAGTGTCATGGCATGAGGATGAGGCATTTGTCCATCCTGGACTCTGTGTCCAGGCTCGATCCTCTGTACATGCTGAATTCACTGTCCTGGGAACAGGAACCACAGTTCAGGCAGGATTATCAGTGCCGGCTGGATTCACTTTCCATACCAGTTCCCTGTGGCCCTTAGGTATGGTCATTTCTTCTCTACACTGGCATCTACAAAAGCATCCATACTCTCAGGAAGACTCCAGTTACATCTTCCACTTAATTTCCTTCAAAAGCATCATTCGTCACAACTCTAGACCACTTTGGGTTGGCCAGCTCTTTCTCAGCCTGGAGTGGCAGGAACCCTGATGGAGTGGTCTTGGGTACCCTCCGTTCCTCATACTGAGACTCTGTATCTGCTATTCACGTTGATTGTCTCTACTCACTGCCCCTACAACAGAGTAGGGACGGGAGTTCCAGTGCAGTGCTTTCCAGATAAGAAGACAAACCTCTCTTCTGCTCTCAGATTCCCACACCTATGGATGGCTGTATTGCTAATCTGAGAGGGGAGGGGCAAGAAACAAGGCCCCTTTTCAGAAACCTTCAATAGCCTCTATTATTTTTCTTACATTTCCAACAATTTTTGCCTTCTCCCTACCTTTCAGAGTATTTATATAGTCTGAGAGAGAGAGAGAATACTTATTGTTTATGACAAATAAATTGATGACCTGAGAGCTCTGCTTTTGAAATCGAAATTCAAGCTCTTAAACCTCAAAATTATTCTGTCTTGGCCTTCAAAAGAACTTTTTTAAAAAACCCACTAATCTAATTGTTTTCTCCTTCTGCTCCTCCATAGTATCAACCTACCCTGAGGACAGCAATCCTAGAATGTTCCAGCTACCTAGGCTGTGGGGAAGTTGAGATGTGTGCATATTTCAGGGTCCAGGCTATAAAAAGAAGCACAATTAGTTTTTTCAAATACAGGATGTTTAACACTGGCAATTAATTTGAAAGATGTTGGAAAGCTAGTAGAATAAAAATTGGACTTTGAGATAACCTTAGGAGACAGCCACCACCCCTAGGGCTTGGAGAACACAAAGGAAAAGATGGATGTTACCAGATCCTAGGACCTCAGATGAAGTGCTGCCATGGGGTTGGAGTTATGACAGTGAAGGGGTGATCTCAGCTGGTGCACAGACCTCTGGGCAGCGGTGGGCCCACATGGTTGGTACTCGGACCCCTGAGGGGACACTGCAGTCTGGTGCTTGGACTCCTGAGAAGGTACCGCAATGGCTGGCCCTTAAACCTCTGAGAGAGGCACTGCTCATCTGATCTTGGATTCCTGAGTGGGTTCCTTGGACGACTGGTGTTCAGATCTCTGAGAGGGCAGTGCCCATCTAATCCTTTTCGGACTTTTCAGGGGCTATGCGTGCTTCCCAGTGGCACTCAAAGCTCTGAACTGAGGCCTCTTGAGGGCCATTTTCCCAGTACTCAGAAGAGGTACTGCACAGCTGGCGCTTAGACTTCTGAGGAGGAGGC
The DNA here is from genome assembly GCF_949987535.1 of Balaenoptera acutorostrata. Lineage (NCBI taxonomy): Eukaryota > Metazoa > Chordata > Mammalia > Artiodactyla > Balaenopteridae > Balaenoptera > Balaenoptera acutorostrata. Next base: position 72,130,213 of record NC_080077.1, read on the forward strand.
CTTGCAGCTGCTGTTTGGCAAACCAAAAAATGCAGGCGCTGGAAGTGTCTGCTGCTCCTGTATCTCCTTCTGCTGAAAGGATGCTTACAGGACCTGGGAACAGGATGAGTGGCCCTTCTCTCTTTCTCCTGCTTTCCAGTCTCCTGCTAGTTCCTCCCTTTGGATTGCAAAGGTATCTTGAAAATGTAGTTTGCACACTCTTAGCCTGACACCATAGACCCAAGTATAGAAGGGTGGGCATGAGTTAAGAAACAATAGGTTGGTAGCTAGGACAATACAAAAAAAAAATGTGTCCATGGAGGGAAGGATAATGAGGGTACTTCAAAGTGTTGTGAAGGAGATACTTTTCAAGCAAACACTGGTACTGCAAAAGTACCTGGACCAGGCATGAGTTTCCCCATCTGCTTTCTATCAAACAAGTTTATAATTCATTTTTTTTAACATCTTTATTGGAGTATAATTGCTTTACAATGGTGTGTTAGTTTCTGCTTTATAACAAAGTGAATCAGCCATACATATACATATATCCCCATATCTCCTCCCTCTTGCATCTCCCTCCCGCCCACCTTCCCTATCCCACCCCTCTAGGTGGTCACAAAGCACTGAGCTGATCTCCCTGTGCTATGCAGCTTCTTCCCACTAGCTATCTATTTTACATTTGGTAGTGTACATATGTCCATGCCACTCTCTCACTTCGTCCCAGCTTACCCTTCCCCCTCCCCGTGTCCTCAAGTCCATTCTCATTTTTATTTTTTATTAACAAAAGGTTAGAATTTACTGTCTCATGAGATCAGAGAACTAAAACTTGTCTATGCAACACTAAGAAGGCACCCTAATGAAACGAGACTTTTAGGACAGGTATTGATACATTTTGCTAGAGAAACAAGGGAAGAAAAATCTTAGCCTCTGCCCCTTTGAGCAAAGCCTGCAGTGGAAAACCTCAGGAGTTTGGATCTGTATCATCTGCACCAGCACTCAGCACAATCAGAAGAGATAGGGTGGGGTCAAGTTCACCATCAGTTCAACTTGTATCTTATGGTTCCCTGGCCCTGACCAATCCAATACAGACTCTTCACTTCTGATCACAGACTTTGAGTTTGTCTATGGCTCTTCTCAAGTCCCTGCCCTACCTCCATCTCCCAATTTGGGCTTTCACTGTCCCTCTTTTGGTCTTTGTGATAATTAATTTTATGTGTCAACTCTGCTAGGCTATGGTGCCCAGTTGTTTGGTCAAATACTAATCTAGATATTGCTGTGAAAATGTTTTATCTATTTTTTATTGAAGTATGATTAACAATAATTAATATAAGTATATTATATTAGGTTCAGGTATACAACATAGTAATTCAGTATTTATACACATTTATAAGATGATCACCAAAGTAAGTCTAGTTACCATCTGTCACCATTTAAAGTTATTACAATACCATTGACTCTATTCCCTATTCTGTATATCACATCCCCATGACATTTATAACTAGAAGTTTGTACCTCTTAATTCCCTTCACCTATTTCACTCATCCCCCCAGCCTCATCTTCTGTGGCAACCACTAGTTTCTTCTCTGGATCTATGAATCTGTTTCTGTTTTTATTTTGGAAGGTTGTGTTTTCATTTTCATTTGTCTCTGGGTATTTTTTTTTTATTTCTTCTTTGATTTCTTCATTGACCCATTGTTGTTTAGTAGCATGTTGTTTATTCACCATGTGTTTGTGTTATTTCCAGTTTTCTTCTTGTAGTTGATTTCTAGTCTCACAGCATTGTAGTCTGAAAATATGCTTGATATGATTTTAATCTTAAATTTACTGAAACTTGTTCTGTGTCCTAACATGCGATATATTCTGGAGGATGTTCCATGTGCACTTAAAAAAATGTGTCTTCTGCTGTCTTGGGATGAAATGTTCTGTAGATATCTATTAAGTTCATCTGATCTAATATGTTGTTTAAGGCTAGTGTTCCCTTATTGATTTTCTGTCTGAATGATCCATCCATTGACGTAAGTGGGGTATTAAAGTTCCTTACTATTATTGTATTACTGTCAATTTCTCCCTTTTGTCCTGTTAAATATAAATATGCTTTATCTATATTTAGTTGTACTATGTTGGGTGCATAAATATTTACAAGTGTTATTTTGTTTGACTGACTCTTTTATCATTATGTAATAACTTTCTTTGTCTCTTGTTATAGCCTTTGCTTTTAAGTCTATTTTGTCTGATATAAATATTGCCACTCTAGCTTTTTTTTTTTTTTATATCTCGTCAACTTTTTTTTTTTTTAATTTTATAGCTACTTTATTTATTTATTTATTTATTTATTTATTTTTGGCTGTGTTGGGTCCCCGGTTCGTGCGAGGGCCCTCTCCAGCCGCGGCAAGTGGGGGCCACTCCTCATCGCGGTGCAGGGACCGCTCTTCATCGCGGTGCGCGGGCCCCTCACCACCGCGGCCCCTCCCGTTGCGGGGCACAGGCTCCAGACGCGCAGGCCCAGCAACCGTGGCTCACAGGCCCAGCCGCTCCGCGGCATGCGGGATCCTCCCAGACCAGGGCTCGAACCCGTGTCCCCTGCACTAGCAGGCAGACCCCCAACCACTGCGCCACCAGGGAAGCCCCACTCTAGCTTTTTTGTTTCCATTTGCATGAAATATCCTTTTTCATCCTTCACTTTTAGTCTCTGTGTATCTTTAGATCTGAAATGAGTCTCTTGTAGGCAGTACGTAGATGGGTCTTGTATTTTTATCCATTCAGCCACCTTATGTCTTTTGATTAGAGCATTTAAACTACTTACACTTAAATGGTACTTATTGCCATTTTGTTCATTGTTTTCTTGGTTTTTTGTAGTTCTTCACTGTTCTTTCTTTTTCTCTTGCTCTCTTTCTTTGTGACTTGATTACTTTCTTTAGTATTATGTTTGGATTCCTTTCTCCTTATATTTTGTGTATTTATTATAGGTTTTTAGTTTGCAGTTACCATGAGATTCACGTCTAACAACCTACATATATAGCAGTCTATTTTAAGTTGATGGTCACTTGATTTCTAACACTTTCTAAAAACAGTACATTTTTATTCCCCTTCCACGTTTCACATTTTTGACATATTCTACTTCTTTCTATTTTGCGTAGCCTTTAACTAATTACTGTAGTTATAGTTGATTTTACTACTTTTGTCTTTTAACCTTCACACTAGTTTTGTAAGTGGCTGATTACTACCTTTACTATATGTTTGCTTTACCAGTGATATTTTTTTATTTCCATATTTTTCTTTTTATTTCTAGTTAGGCTTTTTCTTTTCCAATTAAAGAAGTCCCGTTAACATCTCTTGTGTAGCTGGTTTAGGTGTGATGAACTCCTTCAGCTTTTGTTTGTCTGGGAAATTCTTTATCTCTCCTTCAATTCTGTATGCTAACCTTGCCAGGTATTCTTGCTTGTAAGTTTTTTCCTTTCAGCACTTTGACTATATAGTGCCACTCCCTTCTGGCCTCTAAAGTTTCTCCTGAAAAATAAGCTGACAGTATTATGGTGGCTCCCTTATACATAACTAGTTGTTTCTCTCTTGCTGCCTTTAAGGTTGTTTCTTTAACTTTTGACATTTTAATTATAATATATCTTGGTGTGGACCTTTTTGGGTTCTTTGGTGGGGGGGCACTCTCTATGCTTCCTGCACTTGAATACCTGTTTCCTTCACCAGGTTAGGGAAGTTTTCAGTCATTATTTCTTCAAATAAGCTTTCTACCCCTTTCGCTCTCTCTTTTCCTTTTGGGATGCCTATAGTGCAGATGTTAGCATGCTTGATGTTGTCCCAGAGATCCCTTAAACTACTCTCTCTCTCTTTTTTTTTTTGCTTTTTGCTGTTCTGATTGGGTGATTCTTCACTACCTTGTCTTACAGATCACTGATACATTCTTCTGCATCACCTAATCTGCTGTAATTCCGTCTAGTGTATTTTTCATTGCAGTTATTGTAGTCTTCAGCTCTGGTTCTTTTTTATATTTTCTCTTTGTTGAAGTTCTCTCTGTGTTCATCTGTTCATCTCCAAGTTCAGTGAGCATCATTATGGCCATTACTTTGAACTCTTTATCAGGTAGATCACTTATCTCTGCATCACTGAGATCTTTTTCTGAGGCTTTGTCTTGTTCTTTCATTTGGAATATATTTCTCTGTCTCTTCATTTTGCCTAACTCTCTGTGTTTGTATCTACGTATTAGGTAGATAAGCTATGTCTCCTGGTCTTGAAGGAGTGGCCTTAGGTAGAAGGTCTCCTGTGGGACCTAGAAGAGCAACCCGCCCCTGGTCACCAGAGCCAGATGCTTCAAGGGTGCCCCCTGTGTGGGCTGCATGTGCCCTCCTTTCGTGGTGGTGCCATCTTTGTTGCGAGCACATGGGTGGGAAGGGCTGGCCCCTAGCCTGACTGTCTCCAAGGCCCTGCAGGAATGGCTGTGGGCATGCTGGTGGGCAGGGCTGGTCCTCCCGGGTCGGATCCACTTTGCGGGGAAGGGGTTCCTTGTCAGTGCCAAGGCCGCCTACCAGGTGTGGTAGGGTGGGAGCTGCTTTGGGGGGCACTGATCTCAGCTAAGGCCACCTGCTGGGTATGGCAAGGGGGAGTCACTTTGGGGAGATTTTCAAAGCCAGACATTATGGGGGCTCATCCTCCCACTGCAGTTCTCCAGAGCTGAGAAGCGCAACATGGGACTCAAACCCCTCACCCCTTAGGGAGGACCTCTGTGTTTGTGATATTCCCTCCCCATTGTGGGTCACCACGCTGGGGGTGAGGGTCCTGACTAGACCATATTTCTGCCCCTTCTACCCACCTCGATAGTGGTTTTTTTCTTTACATCTTTTGTTGTAGAAGAGCAGTTCTGCTAGTCTTCAGGTTGTTCTCAGAGACAACTGTTCTACATGTATTTGTACTTTTGGTGTGTTCATGGGAGGAGGTGAGCTCAGGGTCTTCCTACTCTGCTGTCCTGATCCTGCCTCCTGAAAGTATGTTTTAGATGCAATTAATATTTATAATCAGTAGACTTTGAGTAAAGCAGATTATCCTTCCATAATGTGGGTGGGCTTCATCCAATCAGTTGAACACCTTAAGAGCAAAAACTGAGGTTTCTTGAAGAAGCAGGTATTCTGCCTCAAGACTGCAACATAAAAATCTTGCTTGAGGGACTTTCCTGGTGGCGCAGTGGTTAAGAATCTGCCTGCCAATGCAGGGGACAAGGGTTCGAGCCCTAGTCTGGGAAGATCCCACATGCCATGGAGCAACTAAGCCCGTGTGCCACAACTACTGAGCCTGCGCTCTAGAGCCCACAAGCCACAACTACTGAGCCCACAAGCCACAACTACTGAAGCCCACGTGCCACAACTACTGAAGCCCGTGTGCCTAGAGCCCGTGCTCCACAACAACAGAAACCACAGCAATGAGAAGCCCGCACACTGCAACGAAGAGTAGCCCCTGCTCGCCACACCTAGAGAAAGCCCATGTGCAGCAACGAAAACCCAACTCAGCCAAAAAACTACAAAAAACGCACATGTGCGCACACACACACACACACACACACACACACACACGTCCTGCTTGAGTTTCCAGCCTGCTGCCTTGTGGAATTTAAACTCAAGACTGAAGCATCAACTTTTCCCTAAGTTTCCAACCTGCCAGCCTCCCTTACAAATTTCAGGCTTGCCAGCCCCACAATTGTGTGAGCCAATCCCTTAAAATAAATCTGTCTCTGCATATATATATGTATATGTGTGTGTATTCTATTGGTTCTATTTCTCTAGAAAACCCCAACCCATAGACCCCTCACACCCCCCCTACCCTCCCCCAATATTAATTTAAGCCATCACTGGTTACTGCTGTTTTGGGCTTCCAAGTCTAGTTGTGAGCACAACTTTTGAAATACCCATTGTTGGGTTCTAAGTACATTCCTGACCTGCTCTATATACTCCCCAAACACCTTCAAGGTCTCCAGCAGCCCCAACAAGACTCCTGTCCTCCTGAGTGACTGGGAATGGAAAATCATTTATTATTATCCCCTGCCTCCTGATCACCATCGTATGGCATGCCTAGGGCCCTCACATTCTGGCTGGAATTATTTATTTGGTTCTGACAGCCTCTCACGTGGTACACACTGAGCAGCTGGAGCCCCAGAGGTCTGTTGGAAAAGTAAGTGGAGATGTTGAAAGGAGGGGGCTGAGCACTTACACAGAAACCAGGCAGAGTGAGGGGCACCACCATGAGCTTCACCTGCTACCCCACCATGTCTACAGATAAATCTAGGGATATCTGTCATGAAGGAAAGAACCGTGGTTTTGTACATATATTTTAACATGACTTAAAAAATGAAAGATTAAGTACTGTTCACATGATGACGTATCCAACCGCTAAATTGTTTTTTAATTTTCCCTAGAAAGGAAAACAAGCCTTGGGTATTTTCAGACTGATTATAAAGGTTTTGCTATGGATTTTATTGAAGCATATGTGTCTGGCTGCTTTTTTGTGGCTAAAAGCCATGCTCATCCAAACTACTGATATCTTTCTGTCACTCTAATTGCTCCACAATCCACTTTGAGAAGCTCTTAACAGCTTTCCCTTCTATTTTGAAGTATTGCCGAGAGTTGAGACTAATGTTCAAGCAGGTAGCCTTCTCTACAAGCATCTCAGTGCACAAACTGTGAAAGCGAAATATTTACTGAACATCCTCTCTCCGAGACCAGTGGAGACCTCTGATGAAACAGATCTAATGATCTTTTTATCTGTCCTTACTCTATTTGACCTCCACCATTCATTTTAAAAAACATTTACTAAGCCTTACTGGGTATCCAGCTCTATCTAGGTCCTAGGGACAAAGAAATCAATAAGACATGGTTTCTGCTCCCCAGTGAAGTGAAAGAAAGAGGGAGGGATAATACTAAAATATATGTGATGGTTCCACAAGCACATGCGAATTAAATGGAAAAGTAAGTGGGGATGTTGAAGTATGTGTAAAGGAGCATAGAAAAAGGCCACAGTATCTGGGCTGGGATTTCAATGGATGGCTTCCTGGAGGGGGCAGCAGGAAGTAACTCATAAAGCGTCAGTAGGAGTTAGCTCATTGAATGGGGGAGAGAAGGTGTCCCAGAAGAAGAAATCACTGGTGTAAAAGTAGCAAAGCATGAGAGAGCAGGAGCATTCTAAGAACTGTTGGAAGATTGATTAGAGGAAAACAAGTGTGTGGGAAGTGGCCAGATGTGAGGCAGGACAAAAGGGGGGTGGGGGGGCCCCAAAGGAGTTTAAAGGTGCATTCTAAGAGCAATATGGAGATAGACTGCTGTGAAATGAGGGGGAAAAGTAGAAAGATTCTTCAGAAATTTATTGGAACAGCCCACGTGAGGAATGATGAGAACCTGAACTAAGGAACTGGCTGAATCCTCCTGCCGTTAAATGACATGGCACATGCAAGAGAAGAAAACGGCAGCTGGTGGGTGGACTCAGTGTGTTGACTTTGAGGAGCTTACAGATCAACAAGACACAAGGTTCTGGCTAGAATATACATGTGGGAAATGAGTGTGCGATTAGCATTTAAAAGAATGAGCATGGTTAAAATCACCCAGTGTGCAGAAAGAGAGGAACAGTAACCTCAAGATAGAACTTTTAGGAGTGACATTTCATAGAAGACAAACGGTAATAAGCCTGAAAAATAGTGGAGCAGCCAAGAGGAAGAAATCCAAGAGACAGCAGCGTCAAAGAAGCTTTAAAACTGTGGACTACCTAGTGCAGGATCAATGCAAAAGCTGATAGAACATGGGAAATAGAGGCAATGTTACAACTAGGCTTTGTTCTTTGCCTTCCTGAGTAAACCATATTTCACACTGGGCATCCATCTGCCTATGTGAGGATTAAATTTGTTACATAAGAAACGTAGAGAAAGAACAAAGATACAGCAGAAACTAACACAACATTGTAAATCAACTATACTCCAATAAAAATTTAAAAATAAAAAAAACAGAAAGGACACAAAATAGGTCAGTTTTTTATACCCTATGTACAAATTGGATATGCAGCAAGACAATAAAACTTGCTCACCAGGATGTTATCTCAGGAAAAAACAGGCTGAAGGACTTAGAATATGGGGTTTACTAATGTGGAGGGCTGTTCCCTAGCCCTACCAACAGCCAGGACAGAGAAGGAAAGATATAATAAAGAAGAAATAGAAGAGACATCTGGCTGTTTCTGGCCTGCGGGGAGAAAAGAAAGACAGAGATTGGAAGCTGTCAAATTTGTGTGTCCTCATTTCCCCCTCCCTAGACTTCGGGGGAATGTGTGTCATACAAGTGAAGATAAAAATCAATGATAAAAAAAAAAATAAAATTAAATTTTAAAAAAAAATCAATGATAACGGGGACTTCCCTGGTGGCACAGTGGTTAAGACTCTGCGCTCCCAATGCAGGGGGCCCAGGTTCGATCCCTGGTCAGGGAACTAGATCCCACACGCATGCCGCAACTAAGAGTTTGCATGCCACAACTAAGGAGCCTGCGAGTCGCAACTAAGGAGCCAGTGAGCCGCGACTAAGGAGCCCCGCCTGCCACAACTAAGACCGAGTGCAACCAAATAAATAAATAAATATTTTTTTAAAAAATCAATGATAACAACATAGACTATAGCCACCCACTCATTTCCTCATGAGAGACTCCGGAAAAGAGCACCTTTCAACTTGTCCCCTCCCTCCCACAAAGACAACAACCTGGGATGCAGCCACATCTATGGGGTTGTGCAGTGTGTGCAAAAAGAGGGAGGTTCCAGGTTGAGCTTCTCAAACTTCCCCAGTTCCTGCGTTTGTGTAGCTGAGGGACAGTGGGCCCACCAAGGGGGCCTGTTGGGCAGAGCAAGGTGACCTCGTGGAGGAAGCTTTGTAGGCAGTGGGGAAGCAGGGTGGACAAAGGGCCACAGCAGTCACTTGGGAGCAGACTGACGGCTAAGTCAGCCCGGACACTGATAGATGCTTGCAAAGAGAACAAATAAAGTGACGTGAGTTGTAGACTGTCTATAAAAGAGCCAGCAGCGCCCATTCAGCCAAGAGACATTGTCCCTGAGACCAGCAGATAACTGTTGAGCATACCTCCTAGGATCAGCATGAGCCAGGGAACCCCTTCCCGACACACCTGGATGCCTCCTTAGGGAAAGAAACAGGAGCTGGAGAAAGGCATCTGAGAGACTGAGTAAATATTTGTCCCAGAGAAAAAACCAAATTGATGATATCCTGGTCTTGTTTATCCAGATGATACATTCAGTCAATCTGTTTTCCCCGCTACTCCATAGCGAATAGCTCAGCAAAAAGATGAGATTCATTGTAGGTAACATAAAGAATTTTTTTTCTTCACGTTAGAGTGTTAAGGACAATTTGCAACCTTGCAATATAGGAAAAACATGGGGAATAACATTTTCCAAAGTAGTTTCCACAGAACACTAATTCTTCAGAGTGTTGACAGATATTACACAGGCACAAAAATAAATAAGGAAATTAAAACCTAGGGTCATTTAAATTGGGCTGAAAAATAATCAAAAAGTATTTAATGCAAAGTCTTCTGAGAGTATTTACTTTGCCTACAAAAATTCTGAATCTCCAGGAGAACAATATGGAATGCCCCATTTCCCATATATATGTCTGAGAACTTAATTTTCACAGACCATCTCTCTGAAGCACTTCTAGCTTTTAAAAATAGAGCTATCTCCATATATTTAGGACAGTGGGATCATGAGCCCTGTAGTCCACTGTCTTCCCCTCTGCTATGGTTCATCAGATGGCAACTTGAAATACTGCTAAACAGGAAAGAAACTACAGGGCC